>NC_060072.1:150223171-150527974 GCF_922984935.1 Meles meles | reverse complement strand
CCCCCTGTAACAAGGCAGAAACCTGAATGCCATGCAGGGGGAAGCCATGACATTTGGAGCTCCAAAGTTTCCTCAGAGAGGGAGAAACCAGCATGCCCCTCTAAAGCCACCCCCACGATCAGCCGTCCCTCTGGCCAGAAACCCTGACACTTCTGCATTGCAGGATGCATTTCCTCAACTCAATTCTGAGGGTATCTCACCTCTGTGTCAGCTGATCAGGCCTGTCCTGCCCAGCCCATTACCCTTAACCCTATGTTGCATTTTCAGGCTTCCTTCCCCAGGGGCCTATCCACCAAGCCCTCTAGATTGGTAAACTTGGAGCCACACTGTAGGAGTCCCCCTGCCACCCAGCAGGAAACTTGTCCCTTTGGAGCTGTGCGGAACCCTCAGAGCCAGAGAAACCTGCATGACCCCATTAGGACTCCCCCACATTCTGCAGCCCCCTGGCCACAAACCCAGAGCCTGATTCACCACCTGACCCCCATTCTCAACTCAGCTCCTTGGGGAACTCACCTCAACACCAGAAGTTCGGGCCTGCCACGCCACTAGCTCAGCTCTGCTCATGGACACCACCAGCTCTAGGCAGACCTAGAACTCCCCTGTCTGCGGCAAAGCTCTGGGATCCCCCCTCCTTCTTCCCAATTTACACTGGCCCAGGCATTCATGAGAAAGGGGAAGGCTACCTCTTGAATGCTTAATACCTCCTTTCCTCTTCAGCCCTATTTCTCTCCACTTACCTTTGCACCTGGGCAAACTGAAAGTAACATATCAATGGAACATGTACATGCTCTGAGATCTAAATCTTTCATGGCAACTTTCTGAGGGCTCCTTATGCAATAGGAAACTAGTGTATCCTGCCACAGAGTGTTTCATAATGAACAGCTACAGAACAGGAGAGCAAAAGTCATTCCAGTTTTACCTCAGTCTTCATGAAGTAGAACATGGTCTTCTTTTCTTCATTGACTTCAATTCCAATTCGTTTCCATGCAATGTTCATTCCTCTCCTTCAGGGGTAGGATTTTGTGATTCCTCACCTGCATAGAACACCCAGAGCTCATCACAACAAGTACTCTCCCTAATAGCTGTCACCCACTTAACCCTTCGCCCCACACCCCTGCCCCCTAGCAACCCTCGATTTTGCTCTAGGTTAGAGTCTGTTTCCTCATTGGCCTTTCTCCCCTCACTATGTTCATCTGTTTTCTTTCTGAAATTCCATAGAGGTCAAGATATAGGCTATTGGTCTTTTCTTACTGATTTTACTTAGCTAAATCCACTGTAGATCCATCCACATCCTTGCAGATGGTAAGATTTCATCCTTTTTGAACCTGGATCCTATTCCATTAAGAAGATGTGGGAGAATGAATACACATACACACACACACACACACACACAAACATATGATATATACGAGTGATATATATATATATATATATATATATATATATATATATATCACTCATCAGTGAATGGACATTTGGTCTCCCTCCATTGTTTTACAATGGTTGAAAATGCTGCTGTAAATATCACGGTGCTTATACCCCACTGAATGTGCATTTTTGTGCCCTTTAGGGAAATAACTAGGAGGGCAATTGCTGGATCCTACTGTTGTTCAGTTCTTAGCTTTTGGAGGACACACTGTATTCTTTCCAAGAGTGGCTGCAACAACACGCATGCCCACCAACAATGTAGGAGGGTTCCGGTTTTGGGTGTTTTTTTTTTTTTTAGATTTTATTTATTTATTTGACAGAGGTCACAAGTAGGCAGAGAGGCAGGCAGAGAGAGAGGACGAAGCAGACTCCCCGCTGAGCAGAGAGCCCAATGCGGGGCTCAATCTCAGGACCCTGAGACCATGACCTGAGCCGAAGGCAGTGGCTTAACCCACTGAGCCACACAGGTGCCCCCGAGGGTTCCACTTTAAACAGAACATTCCCTGCCAGCAATTTCCTAAGGAGGAAATATAAAACCTGTGGGAAAACCTGACTCACTGAGCATCAGGAAAGCAGCCACAGAAATTCAGCCCAGGGTTCCTGACACCAAGTCCCTTGAAGCCAACAGAGTGCCTTTATCCAGGGAAATTCCCAAAGACTCTCCTTCTGACTTCACTACCCATGAAACTGCAGAGAAAATACAGCATGTCCAACCATATATAGCCGTTTGAGTGAACCTAGGAAGACAAGCATCCCTTTTAAATTGTCCAAGACTCCTTGGAATCATTTTGAATTTTCCCTCTGCCCTCATTGGAACTCTTTGGATTCAAAGACGAATCCATTAGGATACATCACCTTGGACAAAGAGGAAGCCATCATCCAAGTCTCTATCTGACCACAAACAGCCACCTCACTCTAGATGTCAGCCGTTCCACCAGAGCCTAGGCCCAGTGGAGTAAACACTGTTCGGTGAAGGAATACTTTCTATGTTCAAAAGGCACACCAAGTCAATCTCACATTCCCTTTCGAATCCAAGGGATTTCCTAGGAAAGAGATGTTCCAAATACCTTTGTAAGCCAGAAATAAACAGAGAAAATGAGATCCCTGCCAGGTGCTCCCTGCAGAGAAACTCAGGAGCTCTGGCACCCGCACGAGATTGCTTACAGCTGGTTCAGTGTGCCATTTGTGAGCTCCACTGGAGACAAGAGAAAAGCCCAGGAAATTTGGGGTGAAAGGGAATTTTTACCTGCCATCCTGGCATGGATGTGACATTGTGACCCACAGGCCTGCTGTTTTCTCTGAACACTGACGTCCTGGGACAAGCTGCATGACTGACTCAGACGCTGACTTCCAAACTTCAGGTCTCATGGAGCCAGAGTTAAGAAGGGTTGTCAGGTGCAGATAAGCAGGCGTCTCCCACCTAAAGCCTGCACACCTGCTCTGATTCCTGGGAGAAGGAGAGACACAGGCTTGTTTCTTAACTGGTCATTCACTTCCCTCTCAAGCTGGTCAATGCCCTTGTCCTTTTTGGAGAAACAAACATACTTTTCCAAACAAACACTCAGCTCCTCGGTTCCAAATGCACCATGAGTCGGGTTTGGTTCCCCTGGCTGCAGAGCCCAACTGGGAGGACCCTCCTGAACCATCCTGACAGCACATTACCAGCAAACCTGGGGAAAGAGGGCACAATGCTGAGTGGGGGACAGGCTCCATCAATTCTTACCACCACCCTTGAGCCTGGAGAAACAGAGACTATACAGCTCACCACTCCATCCTGTAAAAATAAGCTGTAGTGCCTCACGTTTCAGGGTCTCTCACTGTGCACCTCCGCCCTGCCTTCAGAGCCAGCAAGCTGCACTGACTCCTCTTCAGGTGTGTTTCCCATGGCAGCTCGCCGCTGCCTCCAGTGGTGGCAAGCAGCATCGCCATGCCTTCCAGGGTATCTCACACCACTGCTCACCACTCCCTCCAGTGGAGTGAACTGGCACTGCCGGGCCTTCCATAGACTCATTTTTTTTTTAATTTGTTTATTTACAGCATAACAGTGTTCATTGTTTTGGCATCACACCCAGTGCTCCATGCAGTACGTGCCCTCCCTATTAACCACCACCTGATTCCTCAAACTCCCACCCCACCCTGCCCCTCCAAAACCCTCTGGTTGTTTTTCAGAGTCCATAGTCTCTCATGGTTCATCTCCCCTTCCAGTTTCTCTCAACTCCCTCTCCTCTCCATCTCCCTATGTCCTCCGTGTTATTTGCTATGCTCCACAAATAAGTGAGACCATATGATACATGACTCTCTCTCTGCTTGACTTATTTCGCTCAGCATAATTTCTTCCAGTCCCGTCCATGTTGCTACAAAAGTTGGGTATTCATCCTTTCTGATGGAGCCATAATACTCCATTGCGTATATGGACCACATCATCCTTGTCCATTCATCCGTTGAAGGGCATCTTGGTTCTTTCCACAGTTTGGTGAGCATAGCCATTGCTACAATAAACATTGGGGTACAGATGGCCCTTCTTTTCACTACATCTGTATCTTTGGGGTAAATACCCAGCAGTGCAATTGCAGGGTCATAGGGAAGCTCTATTCTTAATTTCTTGAGGAATCTCCACACTGTTCTCCAAAGTGGCTGCACCAACTTGCATTCCCACCAACAGTGTAAGAGGGTTCCCCTTTCTCCACATCCTCTCCAACAATCGTTGTTTCCTGTCTTGCTAATTTTGGCCATTCTAACTGGTGTCAGGTGGTATCTCAATGTGGTTTTAATTTGAATCTCCCTGATGGCTAGTGATGATGAACATTTTTTCATGTGTCTGATAGCCATTTGTATGTCTTCGTTGGAGAAGTGTCTGTTCATATCTTCTGCCCATTTTTGGATATGATTATCTGTTTTGTGTGTGTTGAGTTTGAGAAGTTCTTTCTAGATCCTGGATATCAACCTTTTGTCTGTACTGTCATTTGCAAATATCTTCTCCCATTCCGTGGGTTGCCTTTTTGTTTGGTGGACTGTTTCCTTTGCTGTGCAGAAGCTTTTGATCTTGATGAAGTGCCAAAAGTTTATTTTCGCTTTTGTTTCCTTGGCCTTTGGAGACATATCTTGAAAGAAGTTGCTGTGGCTGATATCGAAGAGGTTACTGCCTATGTTCTCCTCTAGGATTCTGATGGATTCCTGTCTCATGATGAGGTCTTTTATCCATTTCGAGTGTAAGAGAATGGTTGAGTTTCATTATTCTACATATAGCTGTCCAGTTTTCCCAGCACCATTGATTGAAGAGACTGTCTTTTTTTCCATTGAATATTTTTTCCTGTTTTGTCGAAGATTATTTCACCGTGGAGTTGAGGGTCCATATCTGGGCTCTCCACTCTGTTCCACTGGTCTATGTGTCTGTTTTTATACCAGGACCACGCTGTCTTGGTGATCGCAGCTTTGTAGTAAAGCTTGAAATCGGGTAACGTGATGCCGCCAGTTTTGTTTTTGTTTTTCAACATTTCCTTAGCAATTCGGGGTCTCTTCTGATTCCATACAAATTTTAGGATTATTGGCTCCAGCTCTTTGAAAAATACCGGTGGAATTTTGATCGGAATGGCATTAAAAGCATAGATTGCTCTAGGCAGTATAAACATTTTAACAATGTTTATTCTTCCAATCCAAGAGCATGGAATTGTCTTCCATCTTTTTGGGTCTTCTTCAATTTCTTTCATGAGTGTTCTGTAGTTCCTCGAGTACAGGTCCTTTACCTCTTTGGTTAGGTTTATTCCCAGGTATCTTATGGTTCTTGGTGCTCTAGTAAATGGAATCGATTCTCTAATTTCCCTTTCTGTATTTTCATTGTTAGTGTATAAGAAAGCCACTGATTTATGTACATTGACTTTGTATCCTGCCACGTTACTGAATTGCTGTATGAGTCTAGTAGTTTGGGGGTGGAGTCTTTGGGGTTTTCCATATAAAAAATCATGTCATCTGCGAAGAGAGAGAGTTTGACTTCTTCCTTGCCAATTTGGATACCTTTTATTTCTCTTTGTTGTCTGAATGCCGTTGCTAGGACTTCTAATACTATGTTGAACAAGAGTGGTGAGAGTGGGCATCCAAGCCCATTAGAATAACGTCAGACCTTTTCACAGAGACCTGGCAAGCCAGGAAGGGCTGGCAAAATATATTCAGAGTACTAAATGAGAAGAACATGCAACCAAGAATACTCTATCCGGCAAGACTGACATTTAAAATGGATGGAGAGATAAAGAGTTTCCAAGACTGGCAAGGCTTAAAAGACTATGCAACCACCAAGCCGACACTGCAGGAAATATTAAGCGGGGTCCTATAAAAGAGAAAAAATCCTAAGAATATCATTGAACAGAAATATAGAAACAATCTACAGACAGAAAGACTTCAAAGGCAACATGACATGAATCAAAACCTATCTCTCAATAATCACTCTCAATGTGAATGGCCTAAATGCGCCCATAAAACGACACAGGGTTGCAGATTGGATAAAACGACAGGACCCATCCATATGTTGTCTACAAGAGACCCATTTTGAACCTAAGGATACACCCAGACTGAAAGTGAACGGATGGAGAAGCATCTTTCATGCCAATGGGCCTCAAAAGAAGGCCGGGGTAGCGATTCTCATATCAGATAAATTAGATTTTAAACTAAAGACTGTAGTCAGAGATACAGAAGGACACTCCATAATTCTTAAAGGGACTATCCGCCAAGATGATCTAACAATTGTGAATATCTATGCCCCCAATATGGGAGCACCCAATTCCATAAGAAAACTATTAATCAAGATAAAGAGTCATATTGATATGAATACAATAATAGTAGGGGATCTTCATACGCCTCTCTCAAAAATAGACAGATCATCGAAGCAGAAAATTAAAAAAGAAATAAGAGCATTGAATGAAACATTGGACCAGATGGACCTCATAGACATATACAGAACATTCCACCCTAAAACAACAGAATACACATTCTTCTCAAGTACACATGGAACCTTCTCCAGAATAGACCACATACTGTGTCACAAGGATTGAGGATGCCTGATACTCATGCTGGGAATCTGCCTGCCACGCAGGGCACCGCTGTGCTGTTTGGAGCTGCGCTGAACCCTCAGAGCTGGAGAAACTTCCATGCACCCCTGAAGTCACCCCCAGGTTATGCGAACGTCTGGACACACACCTAGAGGCTAAGACCCCGTCTGACACCCGAGCTCAACTCAGCGCACCAGGGCACCTGCCTCTGCACTGGCATATCAGGTCTACCATGGCCCTAGGCCTTAACCCTATCCCTAATTTTGGTTTTCAGGTATCATCCCCAAGAGTCCTGACCCCAAGACCCCAAGATTAAAGAATCCTGAGTGACACCTCAGGACTCTGTCCACCATGCAGGAGGAAACCATGCTGTTTGGAGCTGTGTCGAATCCTCAGAGCGGGAGAAACCTGCACGGTTCACCTGAGGCTATCCCCCACCCTCTGCGCACTATTGGGCCACAAATGTGGAGGCTGGCACTCAGCCTGCCTACCACCCAGGAGGAAACCGTGCCATTTGAAACTGAGTAGAACACTCAGAGTGGGAGAAACTGCATGCCTCCCTGAGCACAACCCCCTCCTTCAGCGGTCTCCTGACCACAAACCTGGACCCTCTCATGCCACTGGACCTCTGCCCTCAATTCATCCCCCTGGGATCCTTTCTCAGTGCCAGCAAATTGGGCCTGCCATGCCCCTGACCCTAACCTTAAGCCTAGGTTGCATTTTCAGTCTTCATCCCCAGAGGCTGGTCCCCCAATTCCTCCATATTTGGACCCCTGAGCCACAACCCAGTGCTCTGTCTGCCACCCGGGAGGAAACCGTTCTGTTTGGAGCTGCACAGAACCATCGGAATGGGAGAAATCTTCATGCTCCCTGAAGCCACCTCCACCTTCGGCCACCCCCCAGGCACAAACCCAGATCGTAATGCACCACCTGACCATGGCCCTCAACTCAGTACCCCAGACATCTAGCCTCGGCACCAGCAGATCAGGCCAGCCATGCCCCTGTGCTCTTTTCCAAGCCCTAGGTTGTGTTTTCAGTCTTCTGTCCTCTGATGATTGACACCAAAGCTCCGCTGATGGGTTACACCTGAACTATACCAGAATATTTCTTGGCCCCCTGAGGCTATCCCACTTTCAGCACCCCCCGTTCACACCTGGATCTTAACACTCACACTGACCCACGTCCTCAACTCTGCTCCCCAGGTCACTCCTCTCAGGGTGGCCTATTGAGACTGACATGACCCTCAGCCCTAACCAAAACTTAGGTACAATTTCTGTCTTGTGTCCCAAGAATACAGGTACCAAAGCCCCACATATGTGGGACCCCTGAGAAATGCCAGAGGACTCTGTCTTCAACCCAGAAGGAAACAGTAGAATTGGAACTCTGCCAAGGACTGAGAGCAGGAGAAATCTGCCTTTCCCCCCATGGCCACCAACCCGGAGCCTGACTCAGACTGACCCATGTTCTCTACTCAGTCCCCGTGAGAGCTCTGCACAGCACCAGCGAATCAGGCCTGTCATGTTGCTGGGACCTAGCCCTAACCCTAGGTTGGGGTTTCATGCTCTGTCCCCAGAGGACTGGCACCCAAGTCCCACGGATGGGGACCCCTGAGCAAGATTTGAGATCTCTGCCTGCCACCCAGAAGGAAACCATACCATTTGGGACTCTGCAAAGGATTCTGAGCAGGAGAAATCTGCCACGCACCACTGAGTTCACCCAGAGTCAGCAGCTGGACACAAACCTGAACCTGACACTTACTCTATCCATCCCTCTGTACTCAGCCCTCTGGATAGCTTGCCACACCACCATCAGATTGGGCCTGCCATGCTCCTAACCCCTGACTGAAGCTTAGTTTGTGTTCTGAGCATTCAATTCCTAGGGGTCTGGCTCCCTACCCCACGGACTGGGGTCACCTTAGCCATACCACAGGACTCATCCTAACACACAGGAGGAAAGCGTGCCATGTAGACCTCTAGAAAGTATTCAAAGCAGGATAAAATGCCTGCCCATCTGAGCCTATACCAGCAAACCCCCAATTTCAGTGGCCTCTAGGTCACAAACCCTGTGCCTGACCAGAACCAGAACACTCATCCTTCATTCCAGCCTCTAGGAACCACACACACTGTCAGCTGTTTGGGCCTGCAATGTCCTTTGGCCCTAACTCTATCCCTAGCTTGGGTTCTCATGTCTCCGTCCCCTAAGGGTGGGCTCCAAAGCCCTAGGATTTGGGGATGCCTGAGCAATACCACAGGACTCAGCCTCACACCCAGATGGAAATGTTTCCATAATGGACTCCAGTAAGTATATAGGTCAGTATAAATATGAAGGCCCATCTGTGTCCATCCCATTGAACTCCCACATTCAAGGGCTCATGGATTGAAACCCTGAGCCGGACACTCACCCTGACCCATGTCCTCAACTCAGCCCTCCAGGACGCTCACCACACGGTTGGCAATTCAGAACTTCCATTTTCCTAGGTCCTAACCCTAACCCTATTTGGAGTTCTGAGAGGTCCATCTGTAGAGGCCTGGATCCCAAGCCCCGGGTATTGGGAACACTTTAGCAAAACCAGAGGATCAGCCCGCCACAAAAAGGAAACTCCTTTTTTTACTCCAAACTGGATTCAGAGCATGAGACATCTGAATGCAAACCTGAGACAATGTCAGGAACCTACACTTCCATCCACCCTCTGAAGACAATCCCTGAGCTTGATACACACCCTAAATCTCCATTGTATCTCAGACCTTGTGAAAATCTCCAAAGTTCTGGCTGATTGTATCTTCTAGGCTTCTGGGCCTTAATCCAACGGAAGGTCTAGACATGGGTGAAAATATGAACAGATATTTCTCCAATGATGACACGCATGTGACCAACAGATATATACATAAATGTTCTATATCACATGGCTTCTGGGAAATGCAAATCTAACCACATTGAGGTGTCCTATCACACCAGGCAGAATGTCTAAAGTTAACAGGACATGAAACCACAAATATTGGTGAGGATGCAGAGAATGGAGAACCCTCCTACACTCCTGGTTGGAATGCAGACTGTTATATCCACTCTGGAAAACAGTACGGGGTTTCCTCAAGAAGTTAAAAGTAAAGTTACCCTAAAACACAGCAATTTCACTACAGGGCTTTTACCACAAAAATAGAGATGTAGGGGAAAGAACTGGCACCTGCACCCCAGTGTTCATTGCAACAATATCCACTCTAGATAAACTATGGAAAGAACCCAGATATCTATGGACAGAGGAATGGATAAAGAAGATGTGGTTCATATATTCAATGGAATATTCCTCAGCCATCAGAAAGGATGAATACTTACCATCACATCAACCTGGATGGGTCTGGAAGATATTATGCTGAGTAAAATATGTCCATGAAAGAAACACAATTATCATAGGGTTTCACTCATATGTGAAATATCAGAAACAGGGCAGAGAACCGTAGGCAAAGGAAGGGGAAACAGAATGGGAAGTCATCAGAGATGGGGAAAAAACCATGATAGACTCTTAACTATAGCAACCAACTGAGGGTTGCTGGATGGGGGGTGGGGGGGTAACTGGGGTGATGGGCATTAAGGAGGGCACGTGATGCAATACACATCTGATATATTACTTAACACTACATCTGAAAATAATGATGTATGATAAGTTGGCTCATTGAATTCAAATAAAAAATGAAAGAACTCAAATAAACTACCCTAACACTTTGTATGGAATCACAAAAGATACTGAACAACCAGCACAATGTTATGAAGAAAAACAAAGCTGGAGGCGTCACAATTCCATATTTCAAATTATACTACAAAGCTGCATTCATCCTCACAGTATGGGACTGGCAAAAAAAAAAAAAATACACACAGTGACCAAGGAAACGGAATAGAAGCTCAGACATCAGCCCACAATCACGTGCCCAATTAATCTTCTGCAAAACAGGCAAAACTATTAAAAGGGAAAAGGACAGTTTCTACAACAAATGGTGTTGGGAAAACTGAACAGCTATGCACAAAACAATGAAATTAGACTGCTTTCTTACACCATATGGACAAATAAACTCAAAACAGTTTCAAGACCTCAATGTGAGACCTTAAATCATAAAAATCCTACAAGAGGGCACAGACAGTAACTTCTCTGACATGAACCATACATTTAATAGACATGCCTCCTAAGGCAAAGGAAACAAAAGCAAAAATAAACTACTAGAGCTCCATCAATATAAAAACTTACTGCACAGCAGAACAGCAATGAAAATGTAATAAATAGAATACAACGTACTTAAGAGGAGAAGATGTTTGCAAATATCATGTGCAATAAAGGGGTAGTGTCCAAAATATGTAGAACTGATACAACGCAACAACCAAAAAACAAAAAATCCAATTAAAAAATAGACAGAAGACATGAACAGACATTGCTCCAAAGAAGACATACAGATGGCCAACAGTCACGTGAGAAGATGTTCACATCGGCCATCAACAGGAAAATCCAAATGAAAAGGTCCATGAGATATTACCTCATACTATCAGAATGGCTAACAGCACCAGCACAAGAAAACAAATGTTGGGAGGATGTGGGTAAAAGGGAACCCTCTTGCACTGTGGTGGGAATGCTAGCTGCTGCAGTCCTTGTGGAAAACAGTATCACTGTTCCTCAAAACGTTAAATATTAGAACTACCTTATAATCCAGCAATCACACTACCGGGTGATTACCCGACGAATATGAGAACAGTAACTCAAAAGGATACATGTGCCCCTATGTTTCTTGCAACATTAATTACAATATTACAATATGGAAACAATCCAAGTATTTCTTGATAACTTGATAAATGAGATGATAAATGTATACACACACACACACACAGTGCGAAATTACTCAGCCATCAAAAATCTTGCCATTTGCAGACACATGGATGGAGCTAGAGAATACTATCCTAAGTGAAATCAGTCAGTCAGAGAAAGACAAAGGCCTTTGGATGTCACTCTTCCATGGAATTTAGGAAACAAACATACATAAATAAAGGAGAAAGAAGATACAAAACAAAAACCGACTCTGTGGTTACCAGAGTGGAAGTGGATGGAGGGATGAGTGATATAGATGACGGGGACTAAGAGTACAATTTTCTTTTTTTTTATTTGTTTATTTTCAGCATAACAGTGTTCACTGTTTTTGCACCACACCCAGTGCTCCATGCAGTACGTGCCCTCCCTATTACCCACCACCTGGTTCGCCAACCTCCCAACCCCCGCCCTTCCAAAACACTCAGGTTGGTTTTCAGAGTCCATAGTCTCTCACGGTTCATCTCCCCTTCCAGGTTCCCTCAACTCCCTCTCCTCTCCATCTCCCCATGTCCTCCGTGTTCTTTGTTATGCTCCACAAATAAGGGAGACCATATGATATTTGACTCTCTCTGCTTGACTTATTTCACTCAGCATAATCTCTTCGAGTCCTGTCCATGTTGCTACAAAAGTTGGGTATTCATCCTTTCTGATGGAGCCATATACTCCATTGTGTATATGGACCACATCTTCCTTATCCATTCATCCGTTGAAGGGCATCTTGGTTCTTTCCACAGTTTGGCGACCGTGGCCATTGCTGCAATAAACATTGGGGTACAGATGGCTCTTCTTTTCACTCCATCTGTATCTTTGGGGTAAATACCCATCAGTGTAATTGCAGGGTCATAGGGAAGCTCTATTTTCAATTTCTTGAGTCATCTGCACACTGTTCTCCAAAGTGGCTGCACTAAATGGCAGTCTCACCAACAGTGTAACAGGGTTCCACTTTCTCGACATCCTCTCCAACAAACGTTATTTCCTGTCTTCCTAATTTTGGACATTCTAACTGGTGTCAGGTGGTATCTCAATGTAGTTTTAATTAGAATCTCCCTGATGGCGAGGCAGACGCCTCCCTCTCCACAGATTCTGGGGGTCTCACCTTGGCGGTGGCAGCTGGGGCCGGGCCTGCCACGAAATCCGGGACCAGACCCAGGCCTGCTTGCTCAGCCTTCCATTGCCAGGGGCCTGTACCTAGGGCCTCACCCCGGGAATCCTGAGTCCCGGGCCACAAGTCCACCACAGTCCCAGAGACAAAGGTGCCTTTCATGGCTGCATCCCAGCCGAGGAGTGAGAGATCAATTCGTTCCCCCACAGAGGCCAGACCCCTCCAAGGGCGCCCCGGGGGCCTACCACGGCGAAGGCGGACAACCGGCCACAGCCCCTCCATTAACTCTGCTCGGGGAAAACTCCCCGGCGCCGGTACCGCCGACCGCGCCCCATCGTCACGGCTCGTTTTCCGGGTGGCCGTGACATGCCCCAAGAGAGAAAGGGCCCTGGTCCACACGGAACTGGGCGGTCACCATGGATGCCGAAAGCCGGCCAAGTCTCACGAGCGTTCTGCCCAAATCGATCCCGATTTGGGCAGAACGCTCGTGAGACTTGTCCGGAAAACGCCCGGCGAACACACTTCGGGCACCACAGGGCCGCAGGGCCGCCCCCCCGGGGTCCTGTCCGGGATCGCGTGTCGTCGCGTTCCCGCACCGCCAGGTTGAGCTCCAGGAGGAGGGCCCGGGGGAGGCCGACGACTCCCGCTCCTCAGCTTCCGGGGGTCCCCTTCCTGGCGCCGGCATCTGGGGCCGGGCCAGCCCCGAAATCCGGGCCCGCTTGCTCCGCCGTCCGTTGCCAGGGGCCTGAGCCTGGGGGCCTCCCCATGGGGAACCCTGAGTCCCGCGCCACGAGTCCCCCGACCGTCCCGGCGACAACGGCACCTTTCGCGGCTTCGTCCCAGCCGGGGAGTGAGAGATCAATCCGTTCCCCCACAGAGGCCAGCCCCTCCACGGGCGCCCCGGCCGCCCGCTACGGCGGAGGCAGATGCCCGGCCACGGCGCCTCCATCTACTCTGCTCGGGGAAAATTCCCCGGCGCCAGGGACGCCGGCCGCACCCCATGGTCGCGGCTCGTTTTCCGGGTGGCCGCGACATGCCCCGAACGAGAAAGGGGCCTTCTCCATGCGGAACTGGGCGCTGACCAGGGCTGCACAACGCCGGCCAATTCTCACGAGCGTCTGCTCAAATCGATCCCGATTTGGGCAGAACGCTCGTGAGAATTGGCCGGAAAACGCCCGGCGAACCCACTTTGGGCACCACAGGGCCGCAGGGCCGCCCCCCCGGGGCCCTGTCCGCGATTGCGTGTCGTCGCGTTCCGGCGCCGCCAGGAGGAGCTCCGGGAGGCAGGCCCCGGGGAGGCCGATGCCTCCCGCTCCTCTGCCTCCGTGGGTCCCCTCCGTGGCGCCGGCAGCTGGGGCCGGGCCGGCCCAAAAAGCCGGGCGCGGGCCCAGGCCTGCTTGCTCAGCCTTCCGTTGCCAGGGGCCTGAGACTGGGGGCCTCCCCACGGGGAACCCTGAGTCCTGCGCCACGAGTCCCCCGACCGACCTGGCGACAACGGCACTTTTCGCGGCTTCCTCCCAGCCGTGGAGTGAGAGATCCATCCGTTCCCCCACAGAGGCCAGTCCCCTGCACGGTCGACCCAGCCGCCCGCCACGGCGGAGGCGGAGGCCCGGCCACGGCGCCTCCATCCAGTCTGCTCGGGGAAAACTCCCCGGCGCCGGGGCCGCCGGCCGCGCCCCATCATCGCGGCTCGTTTTCCGGGTGGCCGCGCCATGCCCCGAGCGAGAAAGGGCCCTGCTCCACGCGGCCCTGGGCGCTGACCAGGGCTGCCCAACGCCGGCCAATTCTCACGAGCGTTCTGCCCAAATCGATCCCGATTTGGGCAGAACGCTCGTGAGAATTGGCCGGAAAACGCCCGGCGAACACACTTCGGGCACCAGAGGACCGCAGGGCCGCCCCCCCGGGGCCCTGTCCGGGATCGCGTGTCGTCGCGTTCCGGCACCGCCAGGAGGAGCTCCGGGAGGCGGGCCCCGGGGAGGCCGAAGCCTCCTGCTCCTCAGCATTCGGGGGTCCGCTCCCTGGCGCCGGCAGCTGGGGCCGGGCCAGCCCCGAAAGCCGGGCCCGGGCCCGGGCCTGCTTCCTCAGCCTTCAGTTGCCAGGGGCCTGAGACTGGGGGCCTCCCCATGGGGAACACTGAGTCCCGTGCCACGAGTCCCCCGACCGTCCCGGCGACAACGGCACTTTTCGTGGCTTCGTCCCAGCCGTGGAGTGAGAGATCCATCCGTTTCCCCACACAGGCCAACCCCCTCCACGGGCGCCCCGGCCGCCCGCCACGGCAGAGGCGGACGCCCGGCCACAGCGCTTCCATCCATTCTGCTCGGGGAAAACTCCCCGGTGCCGCGGACGCCGGCCGCGCCCCATCGTCGCAGCTCGATTTCCGGGTGGCCGCGACATGCCCCGAGTGATAAAGGGCCCTGCACCACGCGGAACTGGGTGCAGACCAGGGTTACCCAACGCCGGCCAATTCTCAAGAGCGTTCTGCCCAAATCGATCCCGATTTGGGCAGAACGCTCGTGAGAATTGGCCGGAAAACGACCTGCGAACATACTTCGGGCACCACAGGGCCGCAGGGCCGCCCCCCCGGGGCCCTGTCCGGGATCTCGTGTCGTCGCGTTCCGGCACCGCCAGGAGGAGCTCCGGGAGGCGTGCCCCGGGGAGGCATACTCCTCCAGCTCCTCAGCCTCCGGGGGTCCCCTCCCTGGCGCCGGCAGCTGGGGCCGGGCCAGCCCCGAAAGCAGGGCCCGGGCCCAGGCCTGCTTGCTCACCCTTCCGTTGCCAGGGCCCTGAGCCTGGGGGCCTCCGCATGGGGAACCCTGTGTCCCGCGCCACGAGTCCCCCCGACCGTCCCGGCGACAACGGCACCTTTCGCGGCTTCGTCCCAGCCGTGGAGTGAGAGATCACTCTGTTCCCCCACAGAGGCCAGCCCCCTCCAGGGGCGCCCCGGCCGCCCGCCACGGCGGAGGCGGACGCCCGGCCACGGCGCCTCCATCCACTCTGCTCGGGGAAAACTCCCCGGGGCCGGGACCGTCGGCCGCGCCCCATCGACGCGGTTCGTTTTCCGGGTGGCCGCACCATGCCCCGAGCGAGAAAGGGCCCTGCTCCATGCGGCACTGGGCGCTGACCAGGGCTGCCCAACGCCCGCCAATTCTCACGAGCGTTCTGCCCAAATCGATCCCGATTTGGGCAGAACGCTCGTGAGAATTGGCCGGAAAACGCCCGGCGAACACACTTCGGGCACCAGAGGGCCGCAGGGCCGCCCCTCCGGGGCCCTGTCCGGGATCGCGTGTCGTCGCGTTCCGGCACCGCCAGGAGGAGCTCCGGGAGGCGGGCCCCGGGGAGGCCGACTCCTCCCGCTCCTCAGCCTCCGGGGGTCCTCTCCCTGGCGCCGGCCGCTGGGGCCGGGCCAGCCCCGAAAGCCGGGCCCAGGCCCGGGCCTGCTTGCTCAGCCTTCCGTTGCCAGGGGCTGAGCCTGGGGGCCTCCGCATGGGGAACCCTGAGTCCCGCGCCACGAGTCCCCCCGACCGTCCCGGCGACAACGGCACCTTTCGCGGCTTCGTCCCAGCCGTGGAGTGAGAGATCACTCCGTTCCCCCACAGAGGCCAGCCCCCTCCACGGGCGCCCCGACCGCCCGCCACGGCGGAGGCAGACGCCCGGCCACAGCCCCTCCATCAACTCTGCTCGGAGCAAGTTCCCCGGCGCTGAGGCCCCCGGCCGGGCCCCGTCGTCTCGGCGCGTTTTTGGGTGGCTGGGACATACCCCGAGCGAGAAAGGGTCCTGGGCCACGCGGACAAGGCGGTCCCCATGGTTGTCCAACGCCAGCTAATTTTCATGAGTGCTCTGCCCAAATCGATCCCGATTAGATATGGACCCTCAACTCTTTTGTGATATAATCATCGAGAAATCAGGAAAAAATATTCAATGTAACAAAAGACATTCTCCTCAATCAATGGTGCTGGGAAAACTGGACAGCGATATGTAGAAGAATGAAACTCGACCATTCTCTTACACCATACACAATGATAAACTCGAACTCGATAAAGGAGCTCAACGTGAGACAGGATTCTCTCAGAATCCTAGAGGAGTACATAGGCAGTAACCTCTTCGATATCAGCCACAGCAACTTCTTTCAAGATATGTCTCCAAAGGCCAAGGAAACAAAAGCGAAAATGAACTTTTGGCACTTCATCAAGATCAAAAGCTTCTGCACAGCAAAGGGAACAGTCCAACAATCAAAAGGCAACCCACGGAATGGGAGAAGATATTTGTAAATGACAGTTCAGACAAAAGGTTGATATCCAGGATCTAGAAAGAACTTCTCAAACTCAACACACACAAAACAGATAATCATATCCAAAAATGGGCAGAAGATATGAACAGACACTCCTCCAACGAAGACATACAAATGGCTATCAGACACATGACAAAATGTTCATCATCACTAGCCATCAGGGAGATTCAAATGAAAACGACATTTTGATACCACCTGACACCAGTTAGAAAGGCCACAATTAGCAAGACAGGAAACAACATGTGTTGGAGAGGATGTGGAGAAAGGGGAACCCTCTTACACTGTTGGTGGGAATGCAAGTTGGTGCAGTCACTTTGGAGAACAGTGTGGAGATTCCTGAAGAAATTAAGAATAGAGCTTCCCTATGACCCTGCAATTGCACTGCTGGGTATTTACCCCAAAGATACAGATGTAGTGAAAAGAAGGGCCATCTGTACCCCAATGTTTATAGCAGCAAAGGCCTCGGTCGCCAAACTGTGGAAAGAACCAAGATGCCCTTCAGTGGACGAATGGATAAGGAAGATGTGGTCCATATACAAGATGGAGTATTATGCCTCCATCAGAAAGGATGAATACCAACTTTTGTAGCAATATGGATGGGAGTGGAAGAGATTATGCTGAGTGAAATAAGTCAAGCAGAGAGTGTCAACTATCATATGGTTTCACTTATTTGTGGAGCATAACAAAGAACAAGGAGGACATGGGGAGATGGAGAGGAGAAGGAAGTTGTGGGAAATGGGAAGGGGAGGTGAACCATGAGAGACTACGGACTCTGAAAAAGAACCTGAGGGTCTTGAATGGGTGGGGAGTGGGAGGTTGGGAGAACAAGGTGGTGGGTATTAGGGAGGGCACGTGTTGCATGGAGCACTGGGTGTGGTGCAAAAATAAGGAATACTGTTACGCTGAAAAGAAATAATATAGATAGATAGATAGATATTGAAAGTGAAAAAAAAAAGGAATGTGCTGAACCTACAGAGCAGAAGAAACCAGAATGCCTCCCTGACGCCACCCCCAATACCGGCGCCCCTGAGGAGCAGGAATGAGGAGTCTCACGGTCCTGCAGACTCACGTCCTCAACTCAGGCATCGGGATTGGTCATCACTGTGCCGGCAGATCAGGGCCGCCATGCCCCTGTGACCTAAACCTAACCCTCGGTTGGGTGTTCAGGCTTCAGTCCCCAGAGGACTGGCTCCCTAGCCCTCCAGACTGGGGACCCCATATTCCCAACGTAGGACTCTGGCTGCCACCCATGATGAAACTTGACCACATGGACCTTTGCAGAACGCTCCTTGCCGGAGAAACCTCCATGACCCCTAAAGCCAACCACATCTTCTGAGCACCCCCACACCACAATTCCTTAGCCTTACAGGCCGCCAGAACAATGCCCTCAGCCCAGCCCTCCAGAGAGCCTGAGTCCGTGCTGGCACATCAGGCCTGCCATTCTCCCAGGACCAAACCCTAACCCTAGGTTGGGTGTTCAGGTTCTAGAACCCTGACACCCAATTCCACCCATGGGTGGGAGCATCAAACTGATGGCATGACTCAGCTTCTCAACCAGCAGGAGATTCCATTTGGTGCTCTCCAACACCCTCAGAGCCCTAGGAACCGGCCAAGCTGCCCTGAGGCCATTCCCGCCATCTTTGCACCTCCAGGCCAAAAACCCAGGGCCTGAGAAGCCTCCGGAGCCCTGCCCTCAACTCAGCCCTTCAGTGAGCCAATATCTGTGCTGGCAGATCCCACATGCCTTCTCCCTAAGACATAACCTTAACGCTAAGCCTAACCCTAATACTAACTCTAGCCCAGGTTGTGTGTTCAGGCATCCCTCCTCCATAGCCTGGTCCCCCAAACGGCCAGATGGGGGACCCCTGAGCTGCACCCCATAATTGCGCCTGATCCCAGGAGGAAACCCTGCCCTTTAGAAATGTGTTGAACCCGCAGAGCGGGAGAAACCTGCATGCCTCCCAGAGGCCACTGCCACTTCTGGCACACCCAAGGACCAGGAACCAGGACTCTCACAGTGCTACAGACTCGCGCCCTCAACTCAGGCATTGGGAAGCATCACCACAGCGCCATCAGATCGGGGCTGCCATGCCCTTACAACCCTACCCTAACTCTAGGTTGGGTGTCAGGCTTCTGTCCCCTGAGGACTGGACCCCTAGCCCTCCAGACTGGGGACCCTGGATTCCCAATGCAGGACTCTGGCTGCCACCCACGATGAAACTGGACCATATGATCCTGTGCAGTATGCTCCTGGCCACAGAATCCTCCATGCCCCCTAAGGCCACCCACGCCTTCCAAGAAATGCCACACCACAAACCCAGAGCCTGACAGGCCACCAGAGCAATGCCCTCAACTCAGCCCTCCGGAGAACCTGAGCCGCACTGGCAGGCCTGCCATTCTCCCAGGACGAAACCCTAACACTAGGTTGGGTGTTCAGGCATTGGACCCAGAGGCCTGACACCCAATTCCTCCCATGGGTTGAGCATCAGACTGTCGGCAGGACTCAGTTCTCAGCCAGGAGGAGACCTTTTCATTTGGTGTTCTCTCACACCCTCAGAGCAGTAGCAACCAGCCATTCTCCCTTGAGGCCATTCCCACCAGCTTTGCTCCTCCAGGCCAAGAACCCAGGGCCTGAGGAGCCTCCTGAGTCCTGCCCTCAACTCAGCCCTTGGGTGAGCCCGTATCTGTGCTAGCAGATCCGACATGCCCTGTCCCTAAGCCTAACACTAACCATAATACTAAACCTAGCCCAGGTTGTGTGTTCAGGCGGCCATACTCTGACTCCTGGTCCCCAAGGCCCCAGATGGGGGACCCGTGAGCGATACCCCATCATTGAACCTGACACCAGGAGGAAACCATGCTGTTTAGAATTGTGCTGAACCCACAGAGCGGGATAAATTTGAATGTCTCCCTGAGGCCACCCCACTTCCAGCGCCCCCAAGGACCAAGAACCAGGAGTCTCATGGTCCTACAGACACACGCTCTGAACTCAAGCATTGGGATGGGTCACCACAGCGCCAGCAGATTGGGGCTGCAATGCCCCTACAACCTAACCCTCACAGCAGGACTCACCCTCTCAGCCAGAAGGTGACATTTCATTTCGTGCTATCTAATGCCCTGAGAATTGTAGAAACTGGCATGCTCCCCTGAGGCGATTTCCAACATCGTTGCCCGTACAGCCCAAAACCCCAGTGCCCGAGGAGCCTCCTGAGTCCCGCCCTCAACTCAGCCCTTGGGTGAGCTGATATCTGTGCTTGCATATCCGACATGCCTTGTCCCTAAGACATAACCTTAACCCTAATCCTAATACTAACCCTAGCCCAGGTTCGTGCTCAGGCATCATCCTCCCACAACTGGTCCTCAAAACCCCAGATAGGGGACCCCTGAGTTGCACCCCATAATTGCACATGATCCCAGCATGAACCGTGCCGTTTAGAAATGGGCTGAAGCCACAGAGCAGGAGAAGCCTGCCAGTCTCCCTGAGGCCAAAGCACTTCTGGACCCTCCCAAGGACCGGGAACCAGAGTCTCAATGTCCTGCAGACATAGCCTCAACTCAGGCATCAGGATGGGTCACCACAGCACCGGCAGATCGGGGTTACCATGCCCCAAAGACTTAACCATAATGCTAGGATGGGTGTTTATGCTTCGATCCACAGAGGCCTGGCTCCCTAGCCGTCCAGACTGGGGACCCTGTATTTGCAATGCTGGACTCCGGCTGCCACCCACAAGGAAAATGGCCCACATGGCCCTGTGCAGTACGCTCCTGGCCGGAGAAACCTCCACGCCCCCTAAAGACACCCACACCTTCCGAGGACCCACACACCACCGCCCAGTGCCTGATGGGCCACCAGAGCAATACCCTCAACTCAGCCCTCCGGAGAGCCTGAGTCCGCACTGGCACCTCAGGCCTGCCATGCTCCCAGGACCAAACCCTAATACCCTAGCTCAGGTGGTCAGGCTCTGGACCCCAGAGGCCTGATACCCAATTCCATCCCAGTGGATAGGATCATCAGACTGATGGCAGGACTCAGCCTCTCAGCCAGGAGAATAAATGAAATAAACCATTTCATTTAGTGCTATCTAACACTCTCAGAGACCTAGAAACCAGCATGCTCCCCTGAGGCCATTCCCACCATCTTTACCTTCTAGGAAAAATACCCAGGGCCTAAGGAGCCTCCTGAGTCCCGCCTTCAACTCAGCCCTTGGGTGAGCCCATATAAGTGTTACCAGATCCAACATGCCTTGTTCCTAAGACATAACCCTAACCCTAATCTTTTTACTTTTTTAAGATTTTATTCATTTCTTTGACAGAGACAGATCAGAAGAAGGCACAGAGAGGACGAAGCACGCTCCCCGCTGAGCAGAGAGCCTGATGTGGGGCTCATCCCAGGACCCTGAGATCATGACCTGAGCGGAAGGCAGAGGCTTTAACCAACTGAGCCACCCAGGCGCCCCACCCTAACACTAATCTTAACACTAACCCTAACCACAAAACCTAACCCTAACCTCTAAACCTAACATAACAACCTCGGAGCAGTAGAAACCATCATGCTCCCCAGAGGCGATTCCCACCTTCTTTGCCCCTCCAGTGCAAAAATCCAGGGCCTGAGGAGACTCCTGAGTCCCGCCCTCAACACACCCCTTGGGTGAGTCCATATCTGTGCTGGCAGATCTGACATGCCTTGTCCCTAAGACATACGCCTAACCCTAAGCCTAACCCTAAACCTTACCTCTAACCCTATCCCCTAACTCCTAACCCTAACCCTAACCCTAACCCCTAACAACTAACCCTAACACTCTCCTAACCTCTATCCCTAACCCTAACCCTCCAGACTGGGGATTCCAAAGTCACAACACAGGACTCTGCCTGCCCTCCAGAAAGAAAGGTGCATGAGCACCTAAACACACCCGCCATTGGAAATGCCCCAGACATAATGCCAGATTCTGCCACAACGCCAGATGCATGTCATCCACTCAGCCCTGAGGGAGCCCGCCTCAACACAGCATATCAGCAGCATATCAGAACTGCCATGCCCCTAGGCCTTAACCCTAACCCTAGGTTGGGTGTACAGTCTTCCGTACCCAGAGGCCTAGCCCCCAAACCCGCCAGATTGTGGATGCATGAGACTCACTCTGGCAGTCTGGAGGCTGCCTATGCTGTTACAGTGCCATTTGGAGCTACTTAGACCTCAGAGCAAAAGATAACTTCATGCCCCCCAAGGCAAGCCCCAGCATCCGAGCCCCTCCTGAACACAAACCCAGATTCACACTAGCCACCTATCACCGACCCTCAACTCAGGCCACCGGGGAGTCCGCCTCAGCACTGGCAGATTGGGCCTGTCGCGCCCCAAGACCTCAACCTTAGTTTGAGTTTCCAGGCTTCCATCCCAAGATGCCTAGCCTCCAGGCCCCCTGGATTAAGGACCCCTGAGTGACATTGCAGGACTCCAACAGCCATGCAGGATGAAACCTTGCAGTTTGGAGCTGCTGAATACTCAGAGGGTGAGAAACCTTCAAGCCCCCGTAAAGCTATCCACACAATTTGCGGCACCCCAGGCCAGAAAGCTGTTTTCTATGAAGCTACCGGACATATGCCCTCAACTCAGCCCTGAGGGGAGCCCATCTCAGCGCCGGCAGATTGGGCCTGCCATGACCCTAGACCCTAACCCTAACCCTAGGTGGGGTATACAGCCTTCTGTGCCCAGCGGCCTGTACCCCAAGCCCATCAGACTGGGGATGACTGAGACTCCCGCCAGCACTCCTCCAGCCTCCTAGGGCAAAATGGTGCCATTTGGAACTGTGCAGGAACCTCAGAGCAGGAGAAAGCTGCATGCCCCCCAAGAACACCACTAGCTTCTTTGCCCCCACAAACACAAACACAGACCTCAAGTCCTGCCTGATTCCCACCCTCCATTCGGCCTATCCAGGAGACCACCTCAATTGCAGCAGATCGGGCCTGCCATGTCCCTAAGCCTTAACCCTAACCCTAGTTTGGATTTTCAGGCTTCCATCCCAAGAGGCCTGGCCCCCACGCCCCCCAGATTAAGGACTTCTGAGCAACACCACAGGACACAGCCTGTCACACAAGTGGAAACCTTGTGGTTTGGAGCTGCAATGAACCCTCAGATGGGGAGAAACTTTCATGCCACCCTAAAGCCACCCCAATAATCAACAGCCACTCTGGCCATAGAGCTGGATTCCATCCCGCCACCAAATGCATACCCTCAACTCAGCCCATACGGGATCCCGCCTCAGCACTGGCAGATCGGGCCTGCCATTGCCCCTAGGCCCTAACCCTAACACAAGTTTGGGTGTTCAGTCTTCCATTCTGAGGGTCCAGGCAACAAAATCCCCTGGATTAAGGAATCTTGACATACACCTCAGGACTCCGCTTGCCACACAGTAGGAACCTGTGCCTTGGAGTTGTGCTGAACCCTCAGAGGGGGAGAAACTTGCCCCTCTAAAGGCACTCCCATCATCTGCACCCGTCCCCCCGGCCATAAACCAGATTCTGCTGAGCTGCCGGACGCATGCCACAAATTCAGACCCTAGGGCGCCCCACCTCAACATAAGCAGATCGGGCCACCATGCCCCTAGGCCCTTACCAGAACCCCTCTTTAGGTTTTCAGGCTTCCATCCCAGGGGGCCTGCCTCCCATGTCCCCCCAGATTAAGGTCTACTGAGCGCCACCACGGGACTCCACCTGGCACTCAGAAGGAAAACTTTTGGTTTAGAGCTGCACTGAACACTCAGACGGGGAGAAACCTGCAAACCCCCGTAATGCCACCCCACCATGAGTCACCCCCATGGCCATAAAACCAGATTCTCCTGCGATGCCAGATCTATGCCCTCAACTCGACCCTTAGGGGAGCCCGCATCAGCACCGGCACATTGGACCTGCCATGCCCTTCGGCCCTAACCATAAACCTAGGTGGGGTGTACAGGCTTTCATGAACAGAGGCCTGTCCCCCAAGCCCGCCAGATTGGGCACCTCCGAGATTCATGCCAGTAGAGATTAAGGATTCCTCAGTGACACCCCAGGACTGCGTCTGCCACACAGGAGGAAACCATGCCATTTGGAGCTCTGCAGAACCCTCAGGGTAGGAGAAACCTGCATGCAACCCTGAGGTCACGCCCAGCTTCTGTGGCATCCCTGGACACAAACTCTGAGTCTGACATGCCACCTGATACCCACCCTGAAGTCAGCCCACCAGGGAGCCCACCTCAGCAGTAGCAGATTGAGCATGCCATGCCCCTAAGCCCTTACCGTAGCTCTAGTTTCTGATTTCGGGCTTCCATCCCAAGAGGCCTGGCCCCCAAACTCCCCAGATTCAGGACCCCCCTGTAACAAGGCAGAAACCTGAATGCCATGCAGGGGGAAGCCATGACATTTGGAGCTCCAAAGTTTCCTCAGAGAGGGAGAAACCAGCATGCCCCTCTAAAGCCACCCCCACGATCAGCCGTCCCTCTGGCCAGAAACCCTGACTCTTCTGCATTGCAGGATGCATTTCCTCAACTCAATTCTGAGGGTATCTCACCTCTGTGTCGGCTGATCAGGCCTGTCCTGCCCAGCCCATTACCCTTAACCCTATGTTGCATTTTCAGGCTTCCTTCCCCAGGGGCCTATCCACCAAGCCCTCTAGATTGGTAAACTTGGAGCCACACTGTAGGAGTCCCCCTGCCACCCAGCAGGAAACTTGTCCCTTTGGAGCTGTGCGGAACCCTCAGAGCCAGAGAAACCTGCATGACCCCATTAGGACTCCCCCACATTCTGCAGCCCCCTGGCCACAAACCCAGAGCCTGATTCACCACCTGACCCCCATTCTCAACTCAGCTCCTTGGGGAACTCACCTCAACACCAGCAGTTCGGGCCTGCCACGCCACTAGCTCAGCTCTGCTCATGGACACCACCAGCTCTAGGCAGACCTAGAACTCCCCTGTCTGCGGCAAAGCTCTGGGATCCCCCCTCCTTCTTCCCAATTTACACTGGCCCAGGCATTCATGAGAAAGGGGAAGGCTACCTCTTGAATGCTTAATACCTCCTTTCCTCTTCAGCCCTATTTCTCTCCACTTACCTTTGCACCTGGGCAAACTGAAAGTAACATATCAATGGAACATGTACATGCTCTGAGATCTAAATCTTTCATGGCAACTTTCTGAGGGCTCCTTATGCAATAGGAAACTAGTGTATCCTGCCACAGAGTGTTTCATAATGAACAGCTACAGAACAGGAGAGCAAAAGTCATTCCAGTTTTACCTCAGTCTTCATGAAGTAGAACATGGTCTTCTTTTCTTCATTGACTTCAATTCCAATTCGTTTCCATGCAATGTTCATTCCTCTCCTTCAGGGGTAGGATTTTGTGATTCCTCACCTGCATAGAACACCCAGAGCTCATCACAACAAGTACTCTCCCTAATAGCTGTCACCCACTTAACCCTTCGCCCCACACCCCTGCCCCCTAGCAACCCTCGATTTTGCTCTAGGTTAGAGTCTGTTTCCTCATTGGCCTTTCTCCCCTCACTATGTTCATCTGTTTTCTTTCTGAAATTCCATAGAGGTCAAGATATAGGCTATTGGTCTTTTCTTACTGATTTTACTTAGCTAAATCCACTGTAGATCCATCCACATCCTTGCAGATGGTAAGATTTCATCCTTTTTGAACCTGGATCCTATTCCATTAAGAAGATGTGGGAGAATGAATACACACACACACACATATGATATATACGAGTGATATATATATATATATATATATATATATCACTCATCAGTGAATGGACATTTGGTCTCCCTCCATTGTTTTACAATGGTTGAAAATGCTGCTGTAAATATCACGGTGCTTATACCCCACTGAATGTGCATTTTTGTGCCCTTTAGGGAAATAACTAGGAGGGCAATTGCTGGATCCTACTGTTGTTCAGTTCTTAGCTTTTGGAGGACAGACTGTATTCTTTCCAAGAGTGGCTGCAACAACACGCATGCCCACCAACAATGTAGGAGGGTTCCGGTTTTGGGGTTTTTTTTTTTTTAGATTTTATTTATGTATTTGACAGAGGTCACAAGTAGGCAGAGAGACAGGCAGAGAGAGAGAGGATGAAGCAGACTCCCCGCTGAGCAGAGAGCCCAATGCGGGGCTCAATCTCAGGACCCTGAGACCATGACCTGAGCCGAAGGCAGTGGCTTAACCCACTGAGCCACACAGGTGCCCCCGAGGGTTCCACTTTAAACAGAACATTCCCTGCCAGCAATTTCCTAAGGAGGAAATATAAAACCTGTGGGAAAACCTGACTCACTGAGCATCAGGAAAGCAGCCACAGAAATTCAGCCCAGGGTTCCTGACACCAAGTCCCTTGAAGCCAACAGAGTGCCTTTATCCAGGGAAATTCCCAAAGACTCTCCTTCTGACTTCACTACCCATGAAACTGCAGAGAAAATACAGCATGTCCAACCATATATAGCCGTTTGAGTGAACCTAGGAAGACAAGCATCCCTTTTAAATTGTCCAAGACTCCTTGGAATCATTTTGAATTTTCCCTCTGCCCTCATTGGAACTCTTTGGATTCAAAGACGAATCCATTAGGATACATCACCTTGGACAAAGAGGAAGCCATCATCCAAGTCTCTATCTGACCACAAACAGCCACCTCACTCTAGATGTCAGCCGTTCCACCAGAGCCTAGGCCCAGTGGAGTAAACACTGTTCGGTGAAGGAATACTTTCTATGTTCAAAAGGCACACCAAGTCAATCTCACATTCCCTTTCGAATCCAAGGGATTTCCTAGGAAAGAGATGTTCCAAATACCTTTGTAAGCCAGAAATAAACAGAGAAAATGAGATCCCTGCCAGGTGCTCCCTGCAGAGAAACTCAGGAGCTCTGGCACCCGCACGAGATTGCTTACAGCTGGTTCAGTGTGCCATTTGTGAGCTCCACTGGAGACAAGAGAAAAGCCCAGGAAATTTGGGGTGAAAGGGAATTTTTACCTGCCATCCTGGCATGGATGTGACATTGTGACCCACAGGCCTGCTGTTTTCTCTGAACACTGACGTCCTGGGACAAGCTGCATGACTGACTCAGACGCTGACTTCCAAACTTCAGGTCTCATGGAGCCAGAGTTAAGAAGGGTTGTCAGGTGCAGATAAGCAGGCGTCTCCCACCTAAAGCCTGCACACCTGCTCTGATTCCTGGGAGAAGGAGAGACACAGGCTTGTTTCTTAACTGGTCATTCACTTCCCTCTCAAGCTGGTCAATGCCCTTGTCCTTTTTGGAGAAACAAACATACTTTTCCAAACAAACACTCAGCTCCTCGGTTCCAAATGCACCATGAGTCGGGTTTGGTTCCCCTGGCTGCAGAGCCCAACTGGGAGGACCCTCCTGAACCATCCTGACAGCACATTACCAGCAAACCTGGGGAAAGAGGGCACAATGCTGAGTGGGGGACAGGCTCCATCAATTCTTACCACCACCCTTGAGCCTGGAGAAACAGAGACTATACAGCTCACCACTCCATCCTGTAAAAATAAGCTGTAGTGCCTCACGTTTCAGGGTCTCTCACTGTGCACCTCCGCCCTGCCTTCAGAGCCAGCAAGCTGCACTGACTCCTCTTCAGGTGTGTTTCCCATGGCAGCTCGCCGCTGCCTCCAGTGGTGGCAAGCAGCATCGCCATGCCTTCCAGGGTATCTCACACCACTGCTCACCACTCCCTCCAGTGGAGTGAACTGGCACTGCCGGGCCTTCCATAGACTCATTTTTTTTTTAATTTGTTTATTTACAGCATAACAGTGTTCATTGTTTTGGCATCACACCCAGTGCTCCATGCAGTACGTGCCCTCCCTATTAACCACCACCTGATTCCTCAAACTCCCACCCCACCCTGCCCCTCCAAAACCCTCTGGTTGTTTTTCAGAGTCCATAGTCTCTCATGGTTCATCTCCCCTTCCAGTTTCTCTCAACTCCCTCTCCTCTCCATCTCCCTATGTCCTCCGTGTTATTTGCTATGCTCCACAAATAAGTGAGACCATATGATACATGACTCTCTCTCTGCTTGACTTATTTCGCTCAGCATAATTTCTTCCAGTCCCGTCCATGTTGCTACAAAAGTTGGGTATTCATCCTTTCTGATGGAGCCATAATACTCCATTGCGTATATGGACCACATCATCCTTGTCCATTCATCCGTTGAAGGGCATCTTGGTTCTTTCCACAGTTTGGTGAGCATAGCCATTGCTACAATAAACATTGGGGTACAGATGGCCCTTCTTTTCACTACATCTGTATCTTTGGGGTAAATACCCAGCAGTGCAATTGCAGGGTCATAGGGAAGCTCTATTCTTAATTTCTTGAGGAATCTCCACACTGTTCTCCAAAGTGGCTGCACCAACTTGCATTCCCACCAACAGTGTAAGAGGGTTCCCCTTTCTCCACATCCTCTCCAACAATCGTTGTTTCCTGTCTTGCTAATTTTGGCCATTCTAACTGGTGTCAGGTGGTATCTCAATGTGGTTTTAATTTGAATCTCCCTGATGGCTAGTGATGATGAACATTTTTTCATGTGTCTGATAGCCATTTGTATGTCTTCGTTGGAGAAGTGTCTGTTCATATCTTCTGCCCATTTTTGGATATGATTATCTGTTTTGTGTGTGTTGAGTTTGAGAAGTTCTTTCTAGATCCTGGATATCAACCTTTTGTCTGTACTGTCATTTGCAAATATCTTCTCCCATTCCGTGGGTTGCCTTTTTGTTTGGTGGACTGTTTCCTTTGCTGTGCAGAAGCTTTTGATCTTGATGAAGTGCCAAAAGTTTATTTTCGCTTTTGTTTCCTTGGCCTTTGGAGACATATCTTGAAAGAAGTTGCTGTGGCTGATATCGAAGAGGTTACTGCCTATGTTCTCCTCTAGGATTCTGATGGATTCCTGTCTCATGATGAGGTCTTTTATCCATTTCGAGTGTAAGAGAATGGTTGAGTTTCATTATTCTACATATAGCTGTCCAGTTTTCCCAGCACCATTGATTGAAGAGACTGTCTTTTTTTCCATTGAATATTTTTTCCTGTTTTGTCGAAGATTATTTCACCGTGGAGTTGAGGGTCCATATCTGGGCTCTCCACTCTGTTCCACTGGTCTATGTGTCTGTTTTTATGCCAGGACCACGCTGTCTTGGTGATCGCAGCTTTGTAGTAAAGCTTGAAATCGGGTAACGTGATGCCGCCAGTTTTGTTTTTGTTTTTCAACATTTCCTTAGCAATTCGGGGTCTCTTCTGATTCCATACAAATTTTAGGATTATTGGCTCCAGCTCTTTGAAAAATACCGGTGGAATTTTGATCGGAATGGCATTAAAAGCATAGATTGCTCTAGGCAGTATAAACATTTTAACAATGTTTATTCTTCCAATCCAAGAGCATGGAATTGTCTTCCATCTTTTTGGGTCTTCTTCAATTTCTTTCATGAGTGTTCTGTAGTTCCTCGAGTACAGGTCCTTTACCTCTTTGGTTAGGTTTATTCCCAGGTATCTTATGGTTCTTGGTGCTATAGTAAATGGAATCGATTCTCTAATTTCCCTTTCTGTATTTTCATTGTTAGTGTATAAGAAAGCCACTGATTTCTGTACATTGACTTTGTATCCTGCCACGTTACTGAATTGCTGTATGAGTCTAGTAGTTTGGGGGTGGAGTCTTTGGGGTTTTCCATATAAAAAATCATGTCATCTGCGAAGAGAGAGAGTTTGACTTCTTCCTTGCCAATTTGGATACCTTTTATTTCTCTTTGTTGTCTGATTGCCGTTGCTAGGACTTCTAATACTATGTTGAACAAGAGTGGTGAGAGTGGGCATCCAAGCCCATTAGAATAACGTCAGACCTTTTCACAGAGACCTGGCAAGCCAGGAAGGGCTGGCAAAATATATTCAGAGTACTAAATGAGAAGAACATGCAACCAAGAATACTCTATCCGGCAAGACTGACATTTAAAATGGATGGAGAGATAAAGAGTTTCCAAGACCGGCAAGGCTTAAAAGACTATGCAACCACCAAGCCGACACTGCAGGAAATATTAAGCGGGGTCCTATAAAAGAGAAAAAATCCTAAGAATATCATTGAACAGAAATATAGAAACAATCTACAGACAGAAAGACTTCAAAGGCAACATGACATGAATCAAAACCTATCTCTCAATAATCACTCTCAATGTGAATGGCCTAAATGCGCCCATAAAACGACACAGGGTTGCAGATTGGATAAAACGACAGGACCCATCCATATGTTGTCTACAAGAGACCCATTTTGAACCTAAGGATACACCCAGACTGAAAGTGAACGGATGGAGAAGCATCTTTCATGCCAATGGGCCTCAAAAGAAGGCCGGGGTAGCGATTCTCATATCAGATAAATTAGATTTTAAACTAAAGACTGTAGTCAGAGATACAGAAGGACACTCCATAATTCTTAAAGGGACTATCCGCCAAGATGATCTAACAATTGTGAATATCTATGCCCCCAATATGGGAGCACCCAATTCCATAAGAAAACTATTAATCAAGATAAAGAGTCATATTGATATGAATACAATAATAGTAGGGGATCTTCATACGCCTCTCTCAAAAATAGACAGATCATCGAAGCAGAAAATTAAAAAAGAAATAAGAGCATTGAATGAAACATTGGACCAGATGGACCTCATAGACATATACAGAACATTCCACCCTAAAACAACAGAATACACATTCTTCTCAAGTACACATGGAACCTTCTCCAGAATAGACCACATACTGTGTCACAAGGATTGAGGATGCCTAATACTCATGCTGGGAATCTGCCTGCCACGCAGGGCACCGCTGTGCTGTTTGGAGCTGCGCTGAACCCTCAGAGCTGGAGAAACTTCCATGCACCCCTGAAGTCACCCCCAGGTTATGCGAACGTCTGGACACACACCTAGAGGCTAAGACCCCGTCTGACACCCGAGCTCAACTCAGCGCACCAGGGCACCTGCCTCTGCACTGGCATATCAGGTCTACCATGGCCCTAGGCCTTAACCCTATCCCTAATTTTGGTTTTCAGGTATCATCCCCAAGAGTCCTGACCCCAAGACCCCAAGATTAAAGAATCCTGAGTGACACCTCAGGACTCTGTCCACCATGCAGGAGGAAACCATGCTGTTTGGAGCTGTGTCGAATCCTCAGAGCGGGAGAAACCTGCACGGTTCACCTGAGGCTATCCCCCACCCTCTGCGCACTATTGGGCCACAAATGTGGAGGCTGGCACTCAGCCTGCCTACCACCCAGGAGGAAACCGTGCCATTTGAAACTGAGTAGAACACTCAGAGTGGGAGAAACTGCATGCCTCCCTGAGCACAACCCCCTCCTTCAGCGGTCTCCTGACCACAAACCTGGACCCTCTCATGCCACTGGACCTCTGCCCTCAATTCATCCCCCTGGGATCCTTTCTCAGTGCCAGCAAATTGGGCCTGCCATGTCCCTGACCCTAACCTTAAGCCTAGGTTGCATTTTCAGTCTTCATCCCCAGAGGCTGGTCCCCCAATTCCTCCATATTTGGACCCCTGAGCCACAACCCAGTGCTCTGTCTGCCACCCGGGAGGAAACCGTTCTGTTTGGAGCTGCACAGAACCATCGGAATGGGAGAAATCTTCATGCTCCCTGAAGCCACCTCCACCTTCGGCCACCCCCCAGGCACAAACCCAGATCGTAATGCACCACCTGACCATGGCCCTCAACTCAGTACCCCAGACATCTAGCCTCGGCACCAGCAGATCAGGCCAGCCATGCCCCTGTGCTCTTTTCCAAGCCCTAGGTTGTGTTTTCAGTCTTCTGTCCTCTGATGATTGACACCAAAGCTCCGCTGATGGGTTACACCTGAACTATACCAGAATATTTCTTGGCCCCCTGAGGCTATCCCACTTTCAGCACCCCCCGTTCACACCTGGATCTTAACACTCACACTGACCCACGTCCTCAACTCTGCTCCCCAGGTCACTCCTCTCAGGGTGGCCTATTGAGACTGACATGACCCTCAGCCCTAACCAAAACTTAGGTACAATTTCTGTCTTGTGTCCCAAGAATACAGGTACCAAAGCCCCACATATGTGGGACCCCTGAGAAATGCCAGAGGACTCTGTCTTCAACCCAGAAGGAAACAGTAGAATTGGAACTCTGCCAAGGACTGAGAGCAGGAGAAATCTGCCTTTCCCCCCATGGCCACCAACCCGGAGCCTGACTCAGACTGACCCATGTTCTCTACTCAGTCCCCGTGAGAGCTCTGCACAGCACCAGCGAATCAGGCCTGTCATGTTGCTGGGACCTAGCCCTAACCTTAGGTTGGGGTTTCATGCTCTGTCCCCAGAGGACTGGCACCCAAGTCCCACGGATGGGGACCCCTGAGCAAGATTTGAGATCTCTGCCTGCCACCCAGAAGGAAACCATACCATTTGGGACTCTGCAAAGGATTCTGAGCAGGAGAAATCTGCCACGCACCACTGAGTTCACCCAGAGTCAGCAGCTGGACACAAACCTGAACCTGACACTTACTCTATCCATCCCTCTGTACTCAGCCCTCTGGATAGCTTGCCACACCACCATCAGATTGGGCCTGCCATGCTCCTAACCCCTGACTGAAGCTTAGTTTGTGTTCTGAGCATTCAATTCCTAGGGGTCTGGCTCCCTACCCCACGGACTGGGGTCACCTTAGCCATACCACAGGACTCATCCTAACACACAGGAGGAAAGCGTGCCATGTAGACCTCTAGAAAGTATTCAAAGCAGGATAAAATGCCTGCCCATCTGAGCCTATACCAGCAAACCCCCAATTTCAGTGGCCTCTAGGTCACAAACCCTGTGCCTGACCAGAACCAGAACACTCATCCTTCATTCCAGCCTCTAGGAACCACACACACTGTCAGCTGTTTGGGCCTGCAATGTCCTTTGGCCCTAACTCTATCCCTAGCTTGGGTTCTCATGTCTCCGTCCCCTAAGGGTGGGCTCCAAAGCCCTAGGATTTGGGGATGCCTGAGCAATACCACAGGACTCAGCCTCACACCCAGATGGAAATGTTTCCATAATGGACTCCAGTAAGTATATAGGTCAGTATAAATATGAAGGCCCATCTGTGTCCATCCCATTGAACTCCCACATTCAAGGGCTCATGGATTGAAACCCTGAGCCGGACACTCACCCTGACCCATGTCCTCAACTCAGCCCTCCAGGACGCTCACCACACGGTTGGCAATTCAGAACTTCCATTTTCCTAGGTCCTAACCCTAACCCTATTTGGAGTTCTGAGAGGTCCATCTGTAGAGGCCTGGATCCCAAGCCCCGGGTATTGGGAACACTTTAGCAAAACCAGAGGATCAGCCCGCCACAAAAAGGAAACTCCTTTTTTTACTCCAAACTGGATTCAGAGCATGAGACATCTGAATGCAAACCTGAGACAATGTCAGGAACCTACACTTCCATCCACCCTCTGAAGACAATCCCTGAGCTTGATACACACCCTAAATCTCCATTGTATCTCAGACCTTGTGAAAATCTCCAAAGTTCTGGCTGATTGTATCTTCTAGGCTTCTGGGCCTTAATCCAACGGAAGGTCTAGACATGGGTGAAAATATGAACAGATATTTCTCCAATGATGACACGCATGTGACCAACAGATATATACATAAATGTTCTATATCACATGGCTTCTGGGAAATGCAAATCTAACCACATTGAGGTGTCCTATCACACCAGGCAGAATGTCTAAAGTTAACAGGACATGAAACCACAAATATTGGTGAGGATGCAGAGAATGGAGAACCCTCCTACACTCCTGGTTGGAATGCAGACTGTTATATCCACTCTGGAAAACAGTACGGGGTTTCCTCAAGAAGTTAAAAGTAAAGTTACCCTAAAACACAGCAATTTCACTACAGGGCTTTTACCACAAAAATAGAGATGTAGGGGAAAGAACTGGCACCTGCACCCCAGTGTTCATTGCAACAATATCCACTCTAGATAAACTATGGAAAGAACCCAGATATCTATGGACAGAGGAATGGATAAAGAAGATGTGGTTCATATATTCAATGGAATATTCCTCAGCCATCAGAAAGGATGAATACTTACCATCACATCAACCCGGATGGGTCTGGAAGATATTATGCTGAGTAAAATATGTCCATGAAAGAAACACAATTATCATAGGGTTTCACTCATATGTGAAATATCAGAAACAGGGCAGAGAACCGTAGGCAAAGGAAGGGGAAACAGAATGGGAAGTCATCAGAGATGGGGAAAAAACCATGATAGACTCTTAACTATAGCAACCAACTGAGGGTTGCTGGATGGGGGGTGGGGGGGTAACTGGGGTGATGGGCATTAAGGAGGGCACGTGATGCAATACACATCTGATATATTACTTAACACTACATCTGAAAATAATGATGTATGATAAGTTGGCTCATTGAATTCAAATAAAAAATGAAAGAACTCAAATAAACTACCCTAACACTTTGTATGGAATCACAAAAGATACTGAACAACCAGCACAATGTTATGAAGAAAAACAAAGCTGGAGGCGTCACAATTCCATATTTCAAATTATACTACAAAGCTGCATTCATCCTCACAGTATGGGACTGGCAAAAAAAAAAAAAAAATACACACAGTGACCAAGGAAACGGAATAGAAGCTCAGACATCAGCCCACAATCACGTGCCCAATTAATCTTCTGCAAAACAGGCAAAACTATTAAAAGGGAAAAGGACAGTTTCTACAACAAATGGTGTTGGGAAAACTGAACAGCTATGCACAAAACAATGAAATTAGACTGCTTTCTTACACCATATGGACAAATAAACTCAAAACAGTTTCAAGACCTCAATGTGAGACCTTAAATCATAAAAATCCTACAAGAGGGCACAGACAGTAACTTCTCTGACATGAACCATACATTTAATAGACATGCCTCCTAAGGCAAAGGAAACAAAAGCAAAAATAAACTACTAGAGCTCCATCAATATAAAAACTTACTGCACAGCAGAACAGCAATGAAAATGTAATAAATAGAATACAACGTACTTAAGAGGAGAAGATGTTTGCAAATATCATGTGCAATAAAGGGGTAGTGTCCAAAATATGTAGAACTGATACAACGCAACAACCAAAAAACAAAAAATCCAATTAAAAAATAGACAGAAGACATGAACAGACATTGCTCCAAAGAAGACATACAGATGGCCAACAGTCACGTGAGAAGATGTTCACATCGGCCATCAACAGGAAAATCCAAATGAAAAGGTCCATGAGATATTACCTCATACTATCAGAATGGCTAACAGCACCAGCACAAGAAAACAAATGTTGGGAGGATGTGGGTAAAAGGGAACCCTCTTGCACTGTGGTGGGAATGCTAGCTGCTGCAGTCCTTGTGGAAAACAGTATCACTGTTCCTCAAAACGTTAAATATTAGAACTACCTTATAATCCAGCAATCACACTACCGGGTGATTACCCGACGAATATGAGAACAGTAACTCAAAAGGATACATGTGCCCCTATGTTTCTTGCAACATTAATTACAATATTACAATATGGAAACAATCCAAGTATTTCTTGATAACTTGATAAATGAGATGATAAATGTATACACACACACACACACAGTGCGAAATTACTCAGCCATCAAAAATCTTGCCATTTGCAGACACATGGATGGAGCTAGAGAATACTATCCTAAGTGAAATCAGTCAGTCAGAGAAAGACAAAGGCCTTTGGATGTCACTCTTCCATGGAATTTAGGAAACAAACATACATAAATAAAGGAGAAAGAAGATACAAAACAAAAACCGACTCTGTGGTTACCAGAGTGGAAGTGGATGGAGGGATGAGTGATATAGATGACGGGGACTAAGAGTACAATTTTCTTTTTTTTTATTTGTTTATTTTCAGCATAACAGTGTTCACTGTTTTTGCACCACACCCAGTGCTCCATGCAGTACGTGCCCTCCCTATTACCCACCACCTGGTTCGCCAACCTCCCAACCCCCGCCCTTCCAAAACACTCAGGTTGGTTTTCAGAGTCCATAGTCTCTCACGGTTCATCTCCCCTTCCAGGTTCCCTCAACTCCCTCTCCTCTCCATCTCCCCATGTCCTCCGTGTTCTTTGTTATGCTCCACAAATAAGGGAGACCATATGATATTTGACTCTCTCTGCTTGACTTATTTCACTCAGCATAATCTCTTCGAGTCCTGTCCATGTTGCTACAAAAGTTGGGTATTCATCCTTTCTGATGGAGCCATATACTCCATTGTGTATATGGACCACATCTTCCTTATCCATTCATCCGTTGAAGGGCATCTTGGTTCTTTCCACAGTTTGGCGACCGTGGCCATTGCTGCAATAAACATTGGGGTACAGATGGCTCTTCTTTTCACTCCATCTGTATCTTTGGGGTAAATACCCATCAGTGTAATTGCAGGGTCATAGGGAAGCTCTATTTTCAATTTCTTGAGTCATCTGCACACTGTTCTCCAAAGTGGCTGCACTAAATGGCAGTCTCACCAACAGTGTAACAGGGTTCCACTTTCTCGACATCCTCTCCAACAAACGTTATTTCCTGTCTTCCTAATTTTGGACATTCTAACTGGTGTCAGGTGGTATCTCAATGTAGTTTTAATTAGAATCTCCCTGATGGCGAGGCAGACGCCTCCCTCTCCACAGATTCTGGGGGTCTCACCTTGGCGGTGGCAGCTGGGGCCGGGCCTGCCACGAAATCCGGGACCAGACCCAGGCCTGCTTGCTCAGCCTTCCATTGCCAGGGGCCTGTACCTAGGGCCTCACCCCGGGAATCCTGAGTCCCGGGCCACAAGTCCACCACAGTCCCAGAGACAAAGGTGCCTTTCATGGCTGCATCCCAGCCGAGGAGTGAGAGATCAATTCGTTCCCCCACAGAGGCCAGACCCCTCCAAGGGCGCCCCGGGGGCCTACCACGGCGAAGGCGGACAACCGGCCACAGCCCCTCCATTAACTCTGCTCGGGGAAAACTCCCCGGCGCCGGTACCGCCGACCGCGCCCCATCGTCACGGCTCGTTTTCCGGGTGGCCGTGACATGCCCCAAGAGAGAAAGGGCCCTGGTCCACACGGAACTGGGCGGTCACCATGGATGCCGAAAGCCGGCCAAGTCTCACGAGCGTTCTGCCCAAATCGATCCCGATTTGGGCAGAACGCTCGTGAGACTTGTCCGGAAAACGCCCGGCGAACACACTTCGGGCACCACAGGGCCGCAGGGCCGCCCCCCCGGGGTCCTGTCCGGGATCGCGTGTCGTCGCGTTCCCGCACCGCCAGGTTGAGCTCCAGGAGGAGGGCCCGGGGGAGGCCGACGACTCCCGCTCCTCAGCTTCCGGGGGTCCCCTTCCTGGCGCCGGCATCTGGGGCCGGGCCAGCCCCGAAATCCGGGCCCGCTTGCTCCGCCGTCCGTTGCCAGGGGCCTGAGCCTGGGGGCCTCCCCATGGGGAACCCTGAGTCCCGCGCCACGAGTCCCCCGACCGTCCCGGCGACAACGGCACCTTTCGCGGCTTCGTCCCAGCCGGGGAGTGAGAGATCAATCCGTTCCCCCACAGAGGCCAGCCCCTCCACGGGCGCCCCGGCCGCCCGCTACGGCGGAGGCAGATGCCCGGCCACGGCGCCTCCATCTACTCTGCTCGGGGAAAATTCCCCGGCGCCAGGGACGCCGGCCGCACCCCATGGTCGCGGCTCGTTTTCCGGGTGGCCGCGACATGCCCCGAACGAGAAAGGGGCCTTCTCCATGCGGAACTGGGCGCTGACCAGGGCTGCACAACGCCGGCCAATTCTCACGAGCGTCTGCTCAAATCGATCCCGATTTGGGCAGAACGCTCGTGAGAATTGGCCGGAAAACGCCCGGCGAACCCACTTTGGGCACCACAGGGCCGCAGGGCCGCCCCCCCGGGGCCCTGTCCGCGATTGCGTGTCGTCGCGTTCCGGCGCCGCCAGGAGGAGCTCCGGGAGGCAGGCCCCGGGGAGGCCGATGCCTCCCGCTCCTCTGCCTCCGTGGGTCCCCTCCGTGGCGCCGGCAGCTGGGGCCGGGCCGGCCCAAAAAGCCGGGCGCGGGCCCAGGCCTGCTTGCTCAGCCTTCCGTTGCCAGGGGCCTGAGACTGGGGGCCTCCCCACGGGGAACCCTGAGTCCTGCGCCACGAGTCCCCCGACCGACCTGGCGACAACGGCACTTTTCGCGGCTTCCTCCCAGCCGTGGAGTGAGAGATCCATCCGTTCCCCCACAGAGGCCAGTCCCCTGCACGGTCGACCCAGCCGCCCGCCACGGCGGAGGCGGAGGCCCGGCCACGGCGCCTCCATCCAGTCTGCTCGGGGAAAACTCCCCGGCGCCGGGGCCGCCGGCCGCGCCCCATCATCGCGGCTCGTTTTCCGGGTGGCCGCGCCATGCCCCGAGCGAGAAAGGGCCCTGCTCCACGCGGAACTGGGCGCTGACCAGGGCTGCCCAACGCCGGCCAATTCTCACGAGCGTTCTGCCCAAATCGATCCCGATTTGGGCAGAACGCTCGTGAGAATTGGCCGGAAAACGCCCGGCGAACACACTTCGGGCACCAGAGGACCGCAGGGCCGCCCCCCCGGGGCCCTGTCCGGGATCGCGTGTCGTCGCGTTCCGGCACCGCCAGGAGGAGCTCCGGGAGGCGGGCCCCGGGGAGGCCGACGCCTCCCGCTCCTCAGCCTCCGGGGGTCCCCTCCCTGACGCCGACAGCTGGGGCCGGGCCAGCCCCGAAAGCCGGGCCCGGGCCCGGGCCTGCTTCCTCAGCCTTCAGTTGCCAGGGGCCTGAGACTGGGGGCCTCCCCATGGGGAACACTGAGTCCCGTGCCACGAGTCCCCCGACCGTCCCGGCGACAACGGCACTTTTCGTGGCTTCGTCCCAGCCGTGGAGTGAGAGATCCATCCGTTTCCCCACACAGGCCAACCCCCTCCACGGGCGCCCCGGCCGCCCGCCACGGCAGAGGCGGACGCCCGGCCACAGCGCTTCCATCCATTCTGCTCGGGGAAAACTCCCCGGTGCCGCGGACGCCGGCCGCGCCCCATCGTCGCAGCTCGATTTCCGGGTGGCCGCGACATGCCCCGAGTGATAAAGGGCCCTGCACCACGCGGAACTGGGTGCAGACCAGGGTTACCCAACGCCGGCCAATTCTCAAGAGCTTTCTGCCCAAATCGATCCCGATTTGGGCAGAACGCTCGTGAGAATTGGCCGGGAAAACGACCTGCGAACATACTTCGGGCACCACAGGGCCGCAGGGCCGCCCCCCCGGGGCCCTGTCCGGGATCTCGTGTCGTCGCGTTCCGGCACCGCCAGGAGGAGCTCCGGGAGGCGTGCCCCGGGGAGGCATACTCCTCCAGCTCCTCAGCCTCCGGGGGTCCCCTCCCTGGCGCCGGCAGCTGGGGCCGGGCCAGCCCCGAAAGCAGGGCCCGGGCCCAGGCCTGCTTGCTCACCCTTCCGTTGCCAGGGCCCTGAGCCTGGGGGCCTCCGCATGGGGAACCCTGTGTCCCGCGCCACGAGTCCCCCCGACCGTCCCGGCGACAACGGCACCTTTCGCGGCTTCGTCCCAGCCGTGGAGTGAGAGATCACTCTGTTCCCCCACAGAGGCCAGCCCCCTCCAGGGGCGCCCCGGCCGCCCGCCACGGCGGAGGCGGACGCCCGGCCACGGCGCCTCCATCCACTCTGCTCGGGGAAAACTCCCCGGGGCCGGGACCGTCGGCCGCGCCCCATCGACGCGGTTCGTTTTCCGGGTGGCCGCACCATGCCCCGAGCGAGAAAGGGCCCTGCTCCATGCGGCACTGGGCGCTGACCAGGGCTGCCCAACGCCGGCCAATTCTCACGAGCGTTCTGCCCAAATCGATCCCGATTTGGGCAGAACGCTCGTGAGAATTGGCCGGAAAACGCCCGGCGAACACACTTCGGGCACCAGAGGGCCGCAGGGCCGCCCCTCCGGGGCCCTGTCCGGGATCGCGTGTCGTCGCGTTCCGGCACCGCCAGGAGGAGCTCCGGGAGGCGGGCCCCGGGGAGGCCGACGCCTCCCGCTCCTCAGCCTCCGGGGGTCCTCTCCCTGGCGCCGGCCGCTGGGGCCGGGCCAGCCCCGAAAGCCGGGCCCAGGCCCGGGCCTGCTTGCTCAGCCTTCCGTTGCCAGGGGCTGAGCCTGGGGGCCTCCGCATGGGGAACCCTGAGTCCCGCGCCACGAGTCCCCCCGACCGTCCCGGCGACAACGGCACCTTTCGCGGCTTCGTCCCAGCCGTGGAGTGAGAGATCACTCCGTTCCCCCACAGAGGCCAGCCCCCTCCACGGGCGCCCCGACCGCCCGCCACGGCGGAGGCAGACGCCCGGCCACAGCCCCTCCATCAACTCTGCTCGGAGCAAGTTCCCCGGCGCTGAGGCCCCCGGCCGGGCCCCGTCGTCTCGGCGCGTTTTTGGGTGGCTGGGACATACCCCGAGCGAGAAAGGGTCCTGGGCCACGCGGACAAGGCGGTCCCCATGGTTGTCCAACGCCAGCTAATTTTCATGAGTGCTCTGCCCAAATCGATCCCGATTAGATATGGACCCTCAACTCTTTTGTGATATAATCATCGAGAAATCAGGAAAAAATATTCAATGTAACAAAAGACATTCTCCTCAATCAATGGTGCTGGGAAAACTGGACAGCGATATGTAGAAGAATGAAACTCGACCATTCTCTTACACCATACACAATGATAAACTCGAACTCGATAAAGGAGCTCAACGTGAGACAGGATTCTCTCAGAATCCTAGAGGAGTACATAGGCAGTAACCTCTTCGATATCAGCCACAGCAACTTCTTTCAAGATATGTCTCCAAAGGCCAAGGAAACAAAAGCGAAAATGAACTTTTGGCACTTCATCAAGATCAAAAGCTTCTGCACAGCAAAGGGAACAGTCCAACAATCAAAAGGCAACCCACGGAATGGGAGAAGATATTTGTAAATGACAGTTCAGACAAAAGGTTGATATCCAGGATCTAGAAAGAACTTCTCAAACTCAACACACACAAAACAGATAATCATATCCAAAAATGGGCAGAAGATATGAACAGACACTCCTCCAACGAAGACATACAAATGGCTATCAGACACATGACAAAATGTTCATCATCACTAGCCATCAGGGAGATTCAAATGAAAACGACATTTTGATACCACCTGACACCAGTTAGAAAGGCCACAATTAGCAAGACAGGAAACAACATGTGTTGGAGAGGATGTGGAGAAAGGGGAACCCTCTTACACTGTTGGTGGGAATGCAAGTTGGTGCAGTCACTTTGGAGAACAGTGTGGAGATTCCTGAAGAAATTAAGAATAGAGCTTCCCTATGACCCTGCAATTGCACTGCTGGGTATTTACCCCAAAGATACAGATGTAGTGAAAAGAAGGGCCATCTGTACCCCAATGTTTATAGCAGCAAAGGCCTCGGTCGCCAAACTGTGGAAAGAACCAAGATGCCCTTCAGTGGACGAATGGATAAGGAAGATGTGGTCCATATACAAGATGGAGTATTATGCCTCCATCAGAAAGGATGAATACCAACTTTTGTAGCAATATGGATGGGAGTGGAAGAGATTATGCTGAGTGAAATAAGTCAAGCAGAGAGTGTCAACTATCATATGGTTTCACTTATTTGTGGAGCATAACAAAGAACAAGGAGGACATGGGGAGATGGAGAGGAGAAGGAAGTTGTGGGAAATGGGAAGGGGAGGTGAACCATGAGAGACTACGGACTCTGAAAAAGAACCTGAGGGTCTTGAATGGGTGGGGAGTGGGAGGTTGGGAGAACAAGGTGGTGGGTATTAGGGAGGGCACGTGTTGCATGGAGCACTGGGTGTGGTGCAAAAATAAGGAATACTGTTACGCTGAAAAGAAATAATATAGATAGATAGATAGATATTGAAAGTGAAAAAAAAAAGGAATGTGCTGAACCTACAGAGCAGAAGAAACCAGAATGCCTCCCTGACGCCACCCCCAATACCGGCGCCCCTGAGGAGCAGGAATGAGGAGTCTCACGGTCCTGCAGACTCACGTCCTCAACTCAGGCATCGGGATTGGTCATCACTGTGCCGGCAGATCAGGGCCGCCATGCCCCTGTGACCTAAACCTAACCCTTGGTTGGGTGTTCAGGCTTCAGTCCCCAGAGGACTGGCTCCCTAGCCCTCCAGACTGGGGACCCCATATTCCCAACGTAGGACTCTGGCTGCCACCCATGATGAAACTTGACCACATGGACCTTTGCAGAACGCTCCTTGCCGGAGAAACCTCCATGACCCCTAAAGCCAACCACATCTTCTGAGCACCCCCACACCACAATTCCTTAGCCTTACAGGCCGCCAGAACAATGCCCTCAGCCCAGCCCTCCAGAGAGCCTGAGTCCGTGCTGGCACATCAGGCCTGCCATTCTCCCAGGACCAAACCCTAAGCCTAGGTTGGGTGTTCAGGTTCTAGAACCCTGACACCCAATTCCACCCATGGGTGGGAGCATCAAACTGATGGCATGACTCAGCTTCTCAACCAGCAGGAGATTCCATTTGGTGCTCTCCAACACCCTCAGAGCCCTAGGAACCGGCCAAGCTGCCCTGAGGCCATTCCCGCCATCTTTGCACCTCCAGGCCAAAAACCCAGGGCCTGAGAAGCCTCCGGAGCCCTGCCCTCAACTCAGCCCTTCAGTGAGCCAATATCTGTGCTGGCAGATCCCACATGCCTTCTCCCTAAGACATAACCTTAACGCTAAGCCTAACCCTAATACTAACTCTAGCCCAGGTTGTGTGTTCAGGCATCCCTCCTCCATAGCCTGGTCCCCCAAACGGCCAGATGGGGGACCCCTGAGCTGCACCCCATAATTGCGCCTGATCCCAGGAGGAAACCCTGCCCTTTAGAAATGTGTTGAACCCGCAGAGCGGGAGAAACCTGCATGCCTCCCAGAGGCCACTGCCACTTCTGGCACACCCAAGGACCAGGAACCAGGACTCTCACAGTGCTACAGACTCGCGCCCTCAACTCAGGCATTGGGAAGCATCACCACAGCGCCATCAGATCGGGGCTGCCATGCCCTTACAACCCTACCCTAACTCTAGGTTGGGTGTCAGGCTTCTGTCCCCTGAGGACTGGACCCCTAGCCCTCCAGACTGGGGACCCTGGATTCCCAATGCAGGACTCTGGCTGCCACCCACGATGAAACTGGACCATATGATCCTGTGCAGTATGCTCCTGGCCACAGAATCCTCCATGCCCCCTAAGGCCACCCACGCCTTCCAAGAAATGCCACACCACAAACCCAGAGCCTGACAGGCCACCAGAGCAATGCCCTCAACTCAGCCCTCCGGAGAACCTGAGCCGCACTGGCAGGCCTGCCATTCTCCCAGGACGAAACCCTAACACTAGGTTGGGTGTTCAGGCATTGGACCCAGAGGCCTGACACCCAATTCCTCCCATGGGTTGAGCATCAGACTGTCGGCAGGACTCAGTTCTCAGCCAGGAGGAGACCTTTTCATTTGGTGTTCTCTCACACCCTCAGAGCAGTAGCAACCAGCCATTCTCCCTTGAGGCCATTCCCACCAGCTTTGCTCCTCCAGGCCAAGAACCCAGGGCCTGAGGAGCCTCCTGAGTCCTGCCCTCAACTCAGCCCTTGGGTGAGCCCGTATCTGTGCTAGCAGATCCGACATGCCCTGTCCCTAAGCCTAACACTAACCATAATACTAAACCTAGCCCAGGTTGTGTGTTCAGGCGGCCATACTCTGACTCCTGGTCCCCAAGGCCCCAGATGGGGGACCCGTGAGCGATACCCCATCATTGAACCTGACACCAGGAGGAAACCATGCTGTTTAGAATTGTGCTGAACCCACAGAGCGGGATAAATTTGAATGTCTCCCTGAGGCCACCCCACTTCCAGCGCCCCCAAGGACCAAGAACCAGGAGTCTCATGGTCCTACAGACACACGCTCTGAACTCAAGCATTGGGATGGGTCACCACAGCGCCAGCAGATTGGGGCTGCAATGCCCCTACAACCTAACCCTCACAGCAGGACTCACCCTCTCAGCCAGAAGGTGACATTTCATTTCGTGCTATCTAATGCCCTGAGAATTGTAGAAACTGGCATGCTCCCCTGAGGCGATTTCCAACATCGTTGCCCGTACAGCCCAAAACCCCAGTGCCCGAGGAGCCTCCTGAGTCCCGCCCTCAACTCAGCCCTTGGGTGAGCTGATATCTGTGCTTGCATATCCGACATGCCTTGTCCCTAAGACATAACCTTAACCCTAATCCTAATACTAACCCTAGCCCAGGTTCGTGCTCAGGCATCATCCTCCCACAACTGGTCCTCAAAACCCCAGATAGGGGACCCCTGAGTTGCACCCCATAATTGCACATGATCCCAGCATGAACCGTGCCGTTTAGAAATGGGCTGAAGCCACAGAGCAGGAGAAGCCTGCCAGTCTCCCTGAGGCCAAAGCACTTCTGGACCCTCCCAAGGACCGGGAACCAGAGTCTCAATGTCCTGCAGACATAGCCTCAACTCAGGCATCAGGATGGGTCACCACAGCACCGGCAGATCGGGGTTACCATGCCCCAAAGACTTAACCATAATGCTAGGATGGGTGTTTATGCTTCGATCCACAGAGGCCTGGCTCCCTAGCCGTCCAGACTGGGGACCCTGTATTTGCAATGCTGGACTCCGGCTGCCACCCACAAGGAAAATGGCCCACATGGCCCTGTGCAGTACGCTCCTGGCCGGAGAAACCTCCACGCCCCCTAAAGACACCCACACCTTCCGAGGACCCACACACCACCGCCCAGTGCCTGATGGGCCACCAGAGCAATACCCTCAACTCAGCCCTCCGGAGAGCCTGAGTCCGCACTGGCACCTCAGGCCTGCCATGCTCCCAGGACCAAACCCTAATACCCTAGCTCAGGTGGTCAGGCTCTGGACCCCAGAGGCCTGATACCCAATTCCATCCCAGTGGATAGGATCATCAGACTGATGGCAGGACTCAGCCTCTCAGCCAGGAGAATAAATGAAATAAACCATTTCATTTAGTGCTATCTAACACTCTCAGAGACCTAGAAACCAGCATGCTCCCCTGAGGCCATTCCCACCATCTTTACCTTCTAGGAAAAATACCCAGGGCCTAAGGAGCCTCCTGAGTCCCGCCTTCAACTCAGCCCTTGGGTGAGCCCATATAAGTGTTACCAGATCCAACATGCCTTGTTCCTAAGACATAACCCTAACCCTAATCTTTTTACTTTTTTAAGATTTTATTCATTTCTTTGACAGAGACAGATCAGAAGAAGGCACAGAGAGGACGAAGCACGCTCCCCGCTGAGCAGAGAGCCTGATGTGGGGCTCATCCCAGGACCCTGAGATCATGACCTGAGCGGAAGGCAGAGGCTTTAACCAACTGAGCCACCCAGGCGCCCCACCCTAACACTAATCTTAACACTAACCCTAACCACAAAACCTAACCCTAACCTCTAAACCTAACATAACAACCTCGGAGCAGTAGAAACCATCATGCTCCCCAGAGGCGATTCCCACCTTCTTTGCCCCTCCAGTGCAAAAATCCAGGGCCTGAGGAGACTCCTGAGTCCCGCCCTCAACACACCCCTTGGGTGAGTCCATATCTGTGCTGGCAGATCTGACATGCCTTGTCCCTAAGACATACGCCTAACCCTAAGCCTAACCCTAAACCTTACCTCTAACCCTATCCCCTAACTCCTAACCCTAACCCTAACCCTAACCCCTAACAACTAACCCTAACACTCTCCTAACCTCTATCCCTAACCCTAACCCTCCAGACTGGGGATTCCAAAGTCACAACACAGGACTCTGCCTGCCCTCCAGAAAGAAAGGTGCATGAGCACCTAAACACACCCGCCATTGGAAATGCCCCAGACATAATGCCAGATTCTGCCACAACGCCAGATGCATGTCATCCACTCAGCCCTGAGGGAGCCCGCCTCAACACAGCATATCAGCAGCATATCAGAACTGCCATGCCCCTAGGCCTTAACCCTAACCCTAGGTTGGGTGTACAGTCTTCCGTACCCAGAGGCCTAGCCCCCAAACCCGCCAGATTGTGGATGCATGAGACTCACTCTGGCAGTCTGGAGGCTGCCTATGCTGTTACAGTGCCATTTGGAGCTACTTAGACCTCAGAGCAAAAGATAACTTCATGCCCCCCAAGGCAAGCCCCAGCATCCGAGCCCCTCCTGAACACAAACCCAGATTCACACTAGCCACCTATCACCGACCCTCAACTCAGGCCACCGGGGAGTCCGCCTCAGCACTGGCAGATTGGGCCTGTCGCGCCCCAAGACCTCAACCTTAGTTTGAGTTTCCAGGCTTCCATCCCAAGATGCCTAGCCTCCAGGCCCCCTGGATTAAGGACCCCTGAGTGACATTGCAGGACTCCAACAGCCATGCAGGATGAAACCTTGCAGTTTGGAGCTGCTGAATACTCAGAGGGTGAGAAACCTTCAAGCCCCCGTAAAGCTATCCACACAATTTGCGGCACCCCAGGCCAGAAAGCTGTTTTCTATGAAGCTACCGGACATATGCCCTCAACTCAGCCCTGAGGGGAGCCCATCTCAGCGCCGGCAGATTGGGCCTGCCATGACCCTAGACCCTAACCCTAACCCTAGGTGGGGTATACAGCCTTCTGTGCCCAGCGGCCTGTACCCCAAGCCCATCAGACTGGGGATGACTGAGACTCCCGCCAGCACTCCTCCAGCCTCCTAGGGCAAAATGGTGCCATTTGGAACTGTGCAGGAACCTCAGAGCAGGAGAAAGCTGCATGCCCCCCAAGAACACCACTAGCTTCTTTGCCCCCACAAACACAAACACAGACCTCAAGTCCTGCCTGATTCCCACCCTCCATTCGGCCTATCCAGGAGACCACCTCAATTGCAGCAGATCGGGCCTGCCATGTCCCTAAGCCTTAACCCTAACCCTAGTTTGGATTTTCAGGCTTCCATCCCAAGAGGCCTGGCCCCCACGCCCCCCAGATTAAGGACTTCTGAGCAACACCACAGGACACAGCCTGTCACACAAGTGGAAACCTTGTGGTTTGGAGCTGCAATGAACCCTCAGATGGGGAGAAACTTTCATGCCACCCTAAAGCCACCCCAATAATCAACAGCCACTCTGGCCATAGAGCTGGATTCCATCCCGCCACCAAATGCATACCCTCAACTCAGCCCATACGGGATCCCGCCTCAGCACTGGCAGATCGGGCCTGCCATTGCCCCTAGGCCCTAACCCTAACACAAGTTTGGGTGTTCAGTCTTCCATTCTGAGGGTCCAGGCAACAAAATCCCCTGGATTAAGGAATCTTGACATACACCTCAGGACTCCGCTTGCCACACAGTAGGAACCTGTGCCTTGGAGTTGTGCTGAACCCTCAGAGGGGGAGAAACTTGCCCCTCTAAAGGCACTCCCATCATCTGCACCCGTCCCCCCGGCCATAAACCAGATTCTGCTGAGCTGCCGGACGCATGCCACAAATTCAGACCCTAGGGCGCCCCACCTCAACATAAGCAGATCGGGCCACCATGCCCCTAGGCCCTTACCAGAACCCCTCTTTAGGTTTTCAGGCTTCCATCCCAGGGGGCCTGCCTCCCATGTCCCCCCAGATTAAGGTCTACTGAGCGCCACCACGGGACTCCACCTGGCACTCAGAAGGAAAACTTTTGGTTTAGAGCTGCACTGAACACTCAGACGGGGAGAAACCTGCAAACCCCCGTAATGCCACCCCACCATGAGTCACCCCCATGGCCATAAAACCAGATTCTCCTGCGATGCCAGATCTATGCCCTCAACTCGACCCTTAGGGGAGCCCGCATCAGCACCGGCACATTGGACCTGCCATGCCCTTCGGCCCTAACCATAAACCTAGGTGGGGTGTACAGGCTTTCATGAACAGAGGCCTGTCCCCCAAGCCCGCCAGATTGGGCACCTCCGAGATTCATGCCAGTAGAGATTAAGGATTCCTCAGTGACACCCCAGGACTGCGTCTGCCACACAGGAGGAAACCATGCCATTTGGAGCTCTGCAGAACCCTCAGGGTAGGAGAAACCTGCATGCAACCCTGAGGTCACGCCCAGCTTCTGTGGCATCCCTGGACACAAACTCTGAGTCTGACATGCCACCTGATACCCACCCTGAAGTCAGCCCACCAGGGAGCCCACCTCAGCAGTAGCAGATTGAGCATGCCATGCCCCTAAGCCCTTACCGTAGCTCTAGTTTCTGATTTCGGGCTTCCATCCCAAGAGGCCTGGCCCCCAAACTCCCCAGATTCAGGACCCCCCTGTAACAAGGCAGAAACCTGAATGCCATGCAGGGGGAAGCCATGACATTTGGAGCTCCAAAGTTTCCTCAGAGAGGGAGAAACCAGCATGCCCCTCTAAAGCCACCCCCACGATCAGCCGTCCCTCTGGCCAGAAACCCTGACTCTTCTGCATTGCAGGATGCATTTCCTCAACTCAATTCTGAGGGTATCTCACCTCTGTGTCGGCTGATCAGGCCTGTCCTGCCCAGCCCATTACCCTTAACCCTATGTTGCATTTTCAGGCTTCCTTCCCCAGGGGCCTATCCACCAAGCCCTCTAGATTGGTAAACTTGGAGCCACACTGTAGGAGTCCCCCTGCCACCCAGCAGGAAACTTGTCCCTTTGGAGCTGTGCGGAACCCTCAGAGCCAGAGAAACCTGCATGACCCCATTAGGACTCCCCCACATTCTGCAGCCCCCTGGCCACAAACCCAGAGCCTGATTCACCACCTGACCCCCATTCTCAACTCAGCTCCTTGGGGAACTCACCTCAACACCAGCAGTTCGGGCCTGCCACGCCACTAGCTCAGCTCTGCTCATGGACACCACCAGCTCTAGGCAGACCTAGAACTCCCCTGTCTGCGGCAAAGCTCTGGGATCCCCCCTCCTTCTTCCCAATTTACACTGGCCCAGGCATTCATGAGAAAGGGGAAGGCTACCTCTTGAATGCTTAATACCTCCTTTCCTCTTCAGCCCTATTTCTCTCCACTTACCTTTGCACCTGGGCAAACTGAAAGTAACATATCAATGGAACATGTACATGCTCTGAGATCTAAATCTTTCATGGCAACTTTCTGAGGGCTCCTTATGCAATAGGAAACTAGTGTATCCTGCCACAGAGTGTTTCATAATGAACAGCTACAGAACAGGAGAGCAAAAGTCATTCCAGTTTTACCTCAGTCTTCATGAAGTAGAACATGGTCTTCTTTTCTTCATTGACTTCAATTCCAATTCGTTTCCATGCAATGTTCATTCCTCTCCTTCAGGGGTAGGATTTTGTGATTCCTCACCTGCATAGAACACCCAGAGCTCATCACAACAAGTACTCTCCCTAATAGCTGTCACCCACTTAACCCTTCGCCCCACACCCCTGCCCCCTAGCAACCCTCGATTTTGCTCTAGGTTAGAGTCTGTTTCCTCATTGGCCTTTCTCCCCTCACTATGTTCATCTGTTTTCTTTCTGAAATTCCATAGAGGTCAAGATATAGGCTATTGGTCTTTTCTTACTGATTTTACTTAGCTAAATCCACTGTAGATCCATCCACATCCTTGCAGATGGTAAGATTTCATCCTTTTTGAACCTGGATCCTATTCCATTAAGAAGATGTGGGAGAATGAATACACACACACACACATATGATATATACGAGTGATATATATATATATATATATATATATCACTCATCAGTGAATGGACATTTGGTCTCCCTCCATTGTTTTACAATGGTTGAAAATGCTGCTGTAAATATCACGGTGCTTATACCCCACTGAATGTGCATTTTTGTGCCCTTTAGGGAAATAACTAGGAGGGCAATTGCTGGATCCTACTGTTGTTCAGTTCTTAGCTTTTGGAGGACACACTGTATTCTTTCCAAGAGTGGCTGCAACAACACGCATGCCCACCAACAATGTAGGAGGGTTCCGGTTTTGGGGTTTTTTTTTTTTTAGATTTTATTTATGTATTTGACAGAGGTCACAAGTAGGCAGAGAGACAGGCAGAGAGAGAGAGGATGAAGCAGACTCCCCGCTGAGCAGAGAGCCCAATGCGGGGCTCAATCTCAGGACCCTGAGACCATGACCTGAGCCGAAGGCAGTGGCTTAACCCACTGAGCCACACAGGTGCCCCCGAGGGTTCCACTTTAAACAGAACATTCCCTGCCAGCAATTTCCTAAGGAGGAAATATAAAACCTGTGGGAAAACCTGACTCACTGAGCATCAGGAAAGCAGCCACAGAAATTCAGCCCAGGGTTCCTGACACCAAGTCCCTTGAAGCCAACAGAGTGCCTTTATCCAGGGAAATTCCCAAAGACTCTCCTTCTGACTTCACTACCCATGAAACTGCAGAGAAAATACAGCATGTCCAACCATATATAGCCGTTTGAGTGAACCTAGGAAGACAAGCATCCCTTTTAAATTGTCCAAGACTCCTTGGAATCATTTTGAATTTTCCCTCTGCCCTCATTGGAACTCTTTGGATTCAAAGACGAATCCATTAGGATACATCACCTTGGACAAAGAGGAAGCCATCATCCAAGTCTCTATCTGACCACAAACAGCCACCTCACTCTAGATGTCAGCCGTTCCACCAGAGCCTAGGCCCAGTGGAGTAAACACTGTTCGGTGAAGGAATACTTTCTATGTTCAAAAGGCACACCAAGTCAATCTCACATTCCCTTTCGAATCCAAGGGATTTCCTAGGAAAGAGATGTTCCAAATACCTTTGTAAGCCAGAAATAAACAGAGAAAATGAGATCCCTGCCAGGTGCTCCCTGCAGAGAAACTCAGGAGCTCTGGCACCCGCACGAGATTGCTTACAGCTGGTTCAGTGTGCCATTTGTGAGCTCCACTGGAGACAAGAGAAAAGCCCAGGAAATTTGGGGTGAAAGGGAATTTTTACCTGCCATCCTGGCATGGATGTGACATTGTGACCCACAGGCCTGCTGTTTTCTCTGAACACTGACGTCCTGGGACAAGCTGCATGACTGACTCAGACGCTGACTTCCAAACTTCAGGTCTCATGGAGCCAGAGTTAAGAAGGGTTGTCAGGTGCAGATAAGCAGGCGTCTCCCACCTAAAGCCTGCACACCTGCTCTGATTCCTGGGAGAAGGAGAGACACAGGCTTGTTTCTTAACTGGTCATTCACTTCCCTCTCAAGCTGGTCAATGCCCTTGTCCTTTTTGGAGAAACAAACATACTTTTCCAAACAAACACTCAGCTCCTCGGTTCCAAATGCACCATGAGTCGGGTTTGGTTCCCCTGGCTGCAGAGCCCAACTGGGAGGACCCTCCTGAACCATCCTGACAGCACATTACCAGCAAACCTGGGGAAAGAGGGCACAATGCTGAGTGGGGGACAGGCTCCATCAATTCTTACCACCACCCTTGAGCCTGGAGAAACAGAGACTATACAGCTCACCACTCCATCCTGTAAAAATAAGCTGTAGTGCCTCACGTTTCAGGGTCTCTCACTGTGCACCTCCGCCCTGCCTTCAGAGCCAGCAAGCTGCACTGACTCCTCTTCAGGTGTGTTTCCCATGGCAGCTCGCCGCTGCCTCCAGTGGTGGCAAGCAGCATCGCCATGCCTTCCAGGGTATCTCACACCACTGCTCACCACTCCCTCCAGTGGAGTGAACTGGCACTGCCGGGCCTTCCATAGACTCATTTTTTTTTTAATTTGTTTATTTACAGCATAACAGTGTTCATTGTTTTGGCATCACACCCAGTGCTCCATGCAGTACGTGCCCTCCCTATTAACCACCACCTGATTCCTCAAACTCCCACCCCACCCTGCCCCTCCAAAACCCTCTGGTTGTTTTTCAGAGTCCATAGTCTCTCATGGTTCATCTCCCCTTCCAGTTTCTCTCAACTCCCTCTCCTCTCCATCTCCCTATGTCCTCCGTGTTATTTGCTATGCTCCACAAATAAGTGAGACCATATGATACATGACTCTCTCTCTGCTTGACTTATTTCGCTCAGCATAATTTCTTCCAGTCCCGTCCATGTTGCTACAAAAGTTGGGTATTCATCCTTTCTGATGGAGCCATAATACTCCATTGCGTATATGGACCACATCATCCTTGTCCATTCATCCGTTGAAGGGCATCTTGGTTCTTTCCACAGTTTGGTGAGCATAGCCATTGCTACAATAAACATTGGGGTACAGATGGCCCTTCTTTTCACTACATCTGTATCTTTGGGGTAAATACCCAGCAGTGCAATTGCAGGGTCATAGGGAAGCTCTATTCTTAATTTCTTGAGGAATCTCCACACTGTTCTCCAAAGTGGCTGCACCAACTTGCATTCCCACCAACAGTGTAAGAGGGTTCCCCTTTCTCCACATCCTCTCCAACAATCGTTGTTTCCTGTCTTGCTAATTTTGGCCATTCTAACTGGTGTCAGGTGGTATCTCAATGTGGTTTTAATTTGAATCTCCCTGATGGCTAGTGATGATGAACATTTTTTCATGTGTCTGATAGCCATTTGTATGTCTTCGTTGGAGAAGTGTCTGTTCATATCTTCTGCCCATTTTTGGATATGATTATCTGTTTTGTGTGTGTTGAGTTTGAGAAGTTCTTTCTAGATCCTGGATATCAACCTTTTGTCTGTACTGTCATTTGCAAATATCTTCTCCCATTCCGTGGGTTGCCTTTTTGTTTGGTGGACTGTTTCCTTTGCTGTGCAGAAGCTTTTGATCTTGATGAAGTGCCAAAAGTTTATTTTCGCTTTTGTTTCCTTGGCCTTTGGAGACATATCTTGAAAGAAGTTGCTGTGGCTGATATCGAAGAGGTTACTGCCTATGTTCTCCTCTAGGATTCTGATGGATTCCTGTCTCATGATGAGGTCTTTTATCCATTTCGAGTGTAAGAGAATGGTTGAGTTTCATTATTCTACATATAGCTGTCCAGTTTTCCCAGCACCATTGATTGAAGAGACTGTCTTTTTTTCCATTGAATATTTTTTCCTGTTTTGTCGAAGATTATTTCACCGTGGAGTTGAGGGTCCATATCTGGGCTCTCCACTCTGTTCCACTGGTCTATGTGTCTGTTTTTATGCCAGGACCACGCTGTCTTGGTGATCGCAGCTTTGTAGTAAAGCTTGAAATCGGGTAACGTGATGCCGCCAGTTTTGTTTTTGTTTTTCAACATTTCCTTAGCAATTCGGGGTCTCTTCTGATTCCATACAAATTTTAGGATTATTGGCTCCAGCTCTTTGAAAAATACCGGTGGAATTTTGATCGGAATGGCATTAAAAGCATAGATTGCTCTAGGCAGTATAAACATTTTAACAATGTTTATTCTTCCAATCCAAGAGCATGGAATTGTCTTCCATCTTTTTGGGTCTTCTTCAATTTCTTTCATGAGTGTTCTGTAGTTCCTCGAGTACAGGTCCTTTACCTCTTTGGTTAGGTTTATTCCCAGGTATCTTATGGTTCTTGGTGCTATAGTAAATGGAATCGATTCTCTAATTTCCCTTTCTGTATTTTCATTGTTAGTGTATAAGAAAGCCACTGATTTCTGTACATTGACTTTGTATCCTGCCACGTTACTGAATTGCTGTATGAGTCTAGTAGTTTGGGGGTGGAGTCTTTGGGGTTTTCCATATAAAAAATCATGTCATCTGCGAAGAGAGAGAGTTTGACTTCTTCCTTGCCAATTTGGATACCTTTTATTTCTCTTTGTTGTCTGATTGCCGTTGCTAGGACTTCTAATACTATGTTGAACAAGAGTGGTGAGAGTGGGCATCCAAGCCCATTAGAATAACGTCAGACCTTTTCACAGAGACCTGGCAAGCCAGGAAGGGCTGGCAAAATATATTCAGAGTACTAAATGAGAAGAACATGCAACCAAGAATACTCTATCCGGCAAGACTGACATTTAAAATGGATGGAGAGATAAAGAGTTTCCAAGACCGGCAAGGCTTAAAAGACTATGCAACCACCAAGCCGACACTGCAGGAAATATTAAGCGGGGTCCTATAAAAGAGAAAAAATCCTAAGAATATCATTGAACAGAAATATAGAAACAATCTACAGACAGAAAGACTTCAAAGGCAACATGACATGAATCAAAACCTATCTCTCAATAATCACTCTCAATGTGAATGGCCTAAATGCGCCCATAAAACGACACAGGGTTGCAGATTGGATAAAACGACAGGACCCATCCATATGTTGTCTACAAGAGACCCATTTTGAACCTAAGGATACACCCAGACTGAAAGTGAACGGATGGAGAAGCATCTTTCATGCCAATGGGCCTCAAAAGAAGGCCGGGGTAGCGATTCTCATATCAGATAAATTAGATTTTAAACTAAAGACTGTAGTCAGAGATACAGAAGGACACTCCATAATTCTTAAAGGGACTATCCGCCAAGATGATCTAACAATTGTGAATATCTATGCCCCCAATATGGGAGCACCCAATTCCATAAGAAAACTATTAATCAAGATAAAGAGTCATATTGATATGAATACAATAATAGTAGGGGATCTTCATACGCCTCTCTCAAAAATAGACAGATCATCGAAGCAGAAAATTAAAAAAGAAATAAGAGCATTGAATGAAACATTGGACCAGATGGACCTCATAGACATATACAGAACATTCCACCCTAAAACAACAGAATACACATTCTTCTCAAGTACACATGGAACCTTCTCCAGAATAGACCACATACTGTGTCACAAGGATTGAGGATGCCTAATACTCATGCTGGGAATCTGCCTGCCACGCAGGGCACCGCTGTGCTGTTTGGAGCTGCGCTGAACCCTCAGAGCTGGAGAAACTTCCATGCACCCCTGAAGTCACCCCCAGGTTATGCGAACGTCTGGACACACACCTAGAGGCTAAGACCCCGTCTGACACCCGAGCTCAACTCAGCGCACCAGGGCACCTGCCTCTGCACTGGCATATCAGGTCTACCATGGCCCTAGGCCTTAACCCTATCCCTAATTTTGGTTTTCAGGTATCATCCCCAAGAGTCCTGACCCCAAGACCCCAAGATTAAAGAATCCTGAGTGACACCTCAGGACTCTGTCCACCATGCAGGAGGAAACCATGCTGTTTGGAGCTGTGTCGAATCCTCAGAGCGGGAGAAACCTGCACGGTTCACCTGAGGCTATCCCCCACCCTCTGCGCACTATTGGGCCACAAATGTGGAGGCTGGCACTCAGCCTGCCTACCACCCAGGAGGAAACCGTGCCATTTGAAACTGAGTAGAACACTCAGAGTGGGAGAAACTGCATGCCTCCCTGAGCACAACCCCCTCCTTCAGCGGTCTCCTGACCACAAACCTGGACCCTCTCATGCCACTGGACCTCTGCCCTCAATTCATCCCCCTGGGATCCTTTCTCAGTGCCAGCAAATTGGGCCTGCCATGGCCCTGACCCTAACCTTAAGCCTAGGTTGCATTTTCAGTCTTCATCCCCAGAGGCTGGTCCCCCAATTCCTCCATATTTGGACCCCTGAGCCACAACCCAGTGCTCTGTCTGCCACCCGGGAGGAAACCGTTCTGTTTGGAGCTGCACAGAACCATCGGAATGGGAGAAATCTTCATGCTCCCTGAAGCCACCTCCACCTTCGGCCACCCCCCAGGCACAAACCCAGATCGTAATGCACCACCTGACCATGGCCCTCAACTCAGTACCCCAGACATCTAGCCTCGGCACCAGCAGATCAGGCCAGCCATGCCCCTGTGCTCTTTTCCAAGCCCTAGGTTGTGTTTTCAGTCTTCTGTCCTCTGATGATTGACACCAAAGCTCCGCTGATGGGTTACACCTGAACTATACCAGAATATTTCTTGGCCCCCTGAGGCTATCCCACTTTCAGCACCCCCCGTTCACACCTGGATCTTAACACTCACACTGACCCACGTCCTCAACTCTGCTCCCCAGGTCACTCCTCTCAGGGTGGCCTATTGAGACTGACATGACCCTCAGCCCTAACCAAAACTTAGGTACAATTTCTGTCTTGTGTCCCAAGAATACAGGTACCAAAGCCCCACATATGTGGGACCCCTGAGAAATGCCAGAGGACTCTGTCTTCAACCCAGAAGGAAACAGTAGAATTGGAACTCTGCCAAGGACTGAGAGCAGGAGAAATCTGCCTTTCCCCCCATGGCCACCAACCCGGAGCCTGACTCAGACTGACCCATGTTCTCTACTCAGTCCCCGTGAGAGCTCTGCACAGCACCAGCGAATCAGGCCTGTCATGTTGCTGGGACCTAGCCCTAACCTTAGGTTGGGGTTTCATGCTCTGTCCCCAGAGGACTGGCACCCAAGTCCCACGGATGGGGACCCCTGAGCAAGATTTGAGATCTCTGCCTGCCACCCAGAAGGAAACCATACCATTTGGGACTCTGCAAAGGATTCTGAGCAGGAGAAATCTGCCACGCACCACTGAGTTCACCCAGAGTCAGCAGCTGGACACAAACCTGAACCTGACACTTACTCTATCCATCCCTCTGTACTCAGCCCTCTGGATAGCTTGCCACACCACCATCAGATTGGGCCTGCCATGCTCCTAACCCCTGACTGAAGCTTAGTTTGTGTTCTGAGCATTCAATTCCTAGGGGTCTGGCTCCCTACCCCACGGACTGGGGTCACCTTAGCCATACCACAGGACTCATCCTAACACACAGGAGGAAAGCGTGCCATGTAGACCTCTAGAAAGTATTCAAAGCAGGATAAAATGCCTGCCCATCTGAGCCTATACCAGCAAACCCCCAATTTCAGTGGCCTCTAGGTCACAAACCCTGTGCCTGACCAGAACCAGAACACTCATCCTTCATTCCAGCCTCTAGGAACCACACACACTGTCAGCTGTTTGGGCCTGCAATGTCCTTTGGCCCTAACTCTATCCCTAGCTTGGGTTCTCATGTCTCCGTCCCCTAAGGGTGGGCTCCAAAGCCCTAGGATTTGGGGATGCCTGAGCAATACCACAGGACTCAGCCTCACACCCAGATGGAAATCTTTCCATAATGGACTCCAGTAAGTATATAGGTCAGTATAAATATGAAGGCCCATCTGTGTCCATCCCATTGAACTCCCACATTCAAGGGCTCATGGATTGAAACCCTGAGCCGGACACTCACCCTGACCCATGTCCTCAACTCAGCCCTCCAGGACGCTCACCACACGGTTGGCAATTCAGAACTTCCATTTTCCTAGGTCCTAACCCTAACCCTATTTGGAGTTCTGAGAGGTCCATCTGTAGAGGCCTGGATCCCAAGCCCCGGGTATTGGGAACACTTTAGCAAAACCAGAGGATCAGCCCGCCACAAAAAGGAAACTCCTTTTTTTACTCCAAACTGGATTCAGAGCATGAGACATCTGAATGCAAACCTGAGACAATGTCAGGAACCTACACTTCCATCCACCCTCTGAAGACAATCCCTGAGCTTGATACACACCCTAAATCTCCATTGTATCTCAGACCTTGTGAAAATCTCCAAAGTTCTGGCTGATTGTATCTTCTAGGCTTCTGGGCCTTAATCCAACGGAAGGTCTAGACATGGGTGAAAATATGAACAGATATTTCTCCAATGATGACACGCATGTGACCAACAGATATATACATAAATGTTCTATATCACATGGCTTCTGGGAAATGCAAATCTAACCACATTGAGGTGTCCTATCACACCAGGCAGAATGTCTAAAGTTAACAGGACATGAAACCACAAATATTGGTGAGGATGCAGAGAATGGAGAACCCTCCTACACTCCTGGTTGGAATGCAGACTGTTATATCCACTCTGGAAAACAGTACGGGGTTTCCTCAAGAAGTTAAAAGTAAAGTTACCCTAAAACACAGCAATTTCACTACAGGGCTTTTACCACAAAAATAGAGATGTAGGGGAAAGAACTGGCACCTGCACCCCAGTGTTCATTGCAACAATATCCACTCTAGATAAACTATGGAAAGAACCCAGATATCTATGGACAGAGGAATGGATAAAGAAGATGTGGTTCATATATTCAATGGAATATTCCTCAGCCATCAGAAAGGATGAATACTTACCATCACATCAACCCGGATGGGTCTGGAAGATATTATGCTGAGTAAAATATGTCCATGAAAGAAACACAATTATCATAGGGTTTCACTCATATGTGAAATATCAGAAACAGGGCAGAGAACCGTAGGCAAAGGAAGGGGAAACAGAATGGGAAGTCATCAGAGATGGGGAAAAAACCATGATAGACTCTTAACTATAGCAACCAACTGAGGGTTGCTGGATGGGGGGTGGGGGGGTAACTGGGGTGATGGGCATTAAGGAGGGCACGTGATGCAATACACATCTGATATATTACTTAACACTACATCTGAAAATAATGATGTATGATAAGTTGGCTCATTGAATTCAAATAAAAAATGAAAGAACTCAAATAAACTACCCTAACACTTTGTATGGAATCACAAAAGATACTGAACAACCAGCACAATGTTATGAAGAAAAACAAAGCTGGAGGCGTCACAATTCCATATTTCAAATTATACTACAAAGCTGCATTCATCCTCACAGTATGGGACTGGCAAAAAAAAAAAAAAAAATACACACAGTGACCAAGGAAACGGAATAGAAGCTCAGACATCAGCCCACAATCACGTGCCCAATTAATCTTCTGCAAAACAGGCAAAACTATTAAAAGGGAAAAGGACAGTTTCTACAACAAATGGTGTTGGGAAAACTGAACAGCTATGCACAAAACAATGAAATTAGACTGCTTTCTTACACCATATGGACAAATAAACTCAAAACAGTTTCAAGACCTCAATGTGAGACCTTAAATCATAAAAATCCTACAAGAGGGCACAGACAGTAACTTCTCTGACATGAACCATACATTTAATAGACATGCCTCCTAAGGCAAAGGAAACAAAAGCAAAAATAAACTACTAGAGCTCCATCAATATAAAAACTTACTGCACAGCAGAACAGCAATGAAAATGTAATAAATAGAATACAACGTACTTAAGAGGAGAAGATGTTTGCAAATATCATGTGCAATAAAGGGGTAGTGTCCAAAATATGTAGAACTGATACAACGCAACAACCAAAAAACAAAAAATCCAATTAAAAAATAGACAGAAGACATGAACAGACATTGCTCCAAAGAAGACATACAGATGGCCAACAGTCACGTGAGAAGATGTTCACATCGGCCATCAACAGGAAAATCCAAATGAAAAGGTCCATGAGATATTACCTCATACTATCAGAATGGCTAACAGCACCAGCACAAGAAAACAAATGTTGGGAGGATGTGGGTAAAAGGGAACCCTCTTGCACTGTGGTGGGAATGCTAGCTGCTGCAGTCCTTGTGGAAAACAGTATCACTGTTCCTCAAAACGTTAAATATTAGAACTACCTTATAATCCAGCAATCACACTACCGGGTGATTACCCGACGAATATGAGAACAGTAACTCAAAAGGATACATGTGCCCCTATGTTTCTTGCAACATTAATTACAATATTACAATATGGAAACAATCCAAGTATTTCTTGATAACTTGATAAATGAGATGATAAATGTATACACACACACACACACAGTGCGAAATTACTCAGCCATCAAAAATCTTGCCATTTGCAGACACATGGATGGAGCTAGAGAATACTATCCTAAGTGAAATCAGTCAGTCAGAGAAAGACAAAGGCCTTTGGATGTCACTCTTCCATGGAATTTAGGAAACAAACATACATAAATAAAGGAGAAAGAAGATACAAAACAAAAACCGACTCTGTGGTTACCAGAGTGGAAGTGGATGGAGGGATGAGTGATATAGATGACGGGGACTAAGAGTACAATTTTCTTTTTTTTTATTTGTTTATTTTCAGCATAACAGTGTTCACTGTTTTTGCACCACACCCAGTGCTCCATGCAGTACGTGCCCTCCCTATTACCCACCACCTGGTTCGCCAACCTCCCAACCCCCGCCCTTCCAAAACACTCAGGTTGGTTTTCAGAGTCCATAGTCTCTCACGGTTCATCTCCCCTTCCAGGTTCCCTCAACTCCCTCTCCTCTCCATCTCCCCATGTCCTCCGTGTTCTTTGTTATGCTCCACAAATAAGGGAGACCATATGATATTTGACTCTCTCTGCTTGACTTATTTCACTCAGCATAATCTCTTCGAGTCCTGTCCATGTTGCTACAAAAGTTGGGTATTCATCCTTTCTGATGGAGCCATATACTCCATTGTGTATATGGACCACATCTTCCTTATCCATTCATCCGTTGAAGGGCATCTTGGTTCTTTCCACAGTTTGGCGACCGTGGCCATTGCTGCAATAAACATTGGGGTACAGATGGCTCTTCTTTTCACTCCATCTGTATCTTTGGGGTAAATACCCATCAGTGTAATTGCAGGGTCATAGGGAAGCTCTATTTTCAATTTCTTGAGTCATCTGCACACTGTTCTCCAAAGTGGCTGCACTAAATGGCAGTCTCACCAACAGTGTAACAGGGTTCCACTTTCTCGACATCCTCTCCAACAAACGTTATTTCCTGTCTTCCTAATTTTGGACATTCTAACTGGTGTCAGGTGGTATCTCAATGTAGTTTTAATTAGAATCTCCCTGATGGCGAGGCAGACGCCTCCCTCTCCACAGATTCTGGGGGTCTCACCTTGGCGGTGGCAGCTGGGGCCGGGCCTGCCACGAAATCCGGGACCAGACCCAGGCCTGCTTGCTCAGCCTTCCATTGCCAGGGGCCTGTACCTAGGGCCTCACCCCGGGAATCCTGAGTCCCGGGCCACAAGTCCACCACAGTCCCAGAGACAAAGGTGCCTTTCATGGCTGCATCCCAGCCGAGGAGTGAGAGATCAATTCGTTCCCCCACAGAGGCCAGACCCCTCCAAGGGCGCCCCGGGGGCCTACCACGGCGAAGGCGGACAACCGGCCACAGCCCCTCCATTAACTCTGCTCGGGGAAAACTCCCCGGCGCCGGTACCGCCGACCGCGCCCCATCATCACGGCTCGTTTTCCGGGTGGCCGTGACATGCCCCAAGAGAGAAAGGGCCCTGGTCCACACGGAACTGGGCGGTCACCATGGATGCCGAAAGCCGGCCAAGTCTCACGAGCGTTCTGCCCAAATCGATCCCGATTTGGGCAGAACGCTCGTGAGACTTGTCCGGAAAACGCCCGGCGAACACACTTCGGGCACCACAGGGCCGCAGGGCCGCCCCCCCCGGGGTCCTGTCCGGGATCGCGTGTCGTCGCGTTCCCGCACCGCCAGGTTGAGCTCCAGGAGGAGGGCCCGGGGGAGGCCGACGACTCCCGCTCCTCAGCTTCCGGGGGTCCCCTTCCTGGCGCCGGCATCTGGGGCCGGGCCAGCCCCGAAATCCGGGCCCGCTTGCTCCGCCGTCCGTTGCCAGGGGCCTGAGCCTGGGGGCCTCCCCATGGGGAACCCTGAGTCCCGCGCCACGAGTCCCCCGACCGTCCCGGCGACAACGGCACCTTTCGCGGCTTCGTCCCAGCCGGGGAGTGAGAGATCAATCCGTTCCCCCACAGAGGCCAGCCCCTCCACGGGCGCCCCGGCCGCCCGCTACGGCGGAGGCAGATGCCCGGCCACGGCGCCTCCATCTACTCTGCTCGGGGAAAATTCCCCGGCGCCAGGGACGCCGGCCGCACCCCATGGTCGCGGCTCGTTTTCCGGGTGGCCGCGACATGCCCCGAACGAGAAAGGGGCCTTCTCCATGCGGAACTGGGCGCTGACCAGGGCTGCACAACGCCGGCCAATTCTCACGAGCGTCTGCTCAAATCGATCCCGATTTGGGCAGAACGCTCGTGAGAATTGGCTGGAAAACGCCCGGCGAACCCACTTTGGGCACCACAGGGCAGCAGGGCCGCCCCCCCGGGGCCCTGTCCGCGATTGCGTGTCGTCGCGTTCCGGCGCCGCCAGGAGGAGCTCCGGGAGGCAGGCCCCGGGGAGGCCGATGCCTCCCGCTCCTCTGCCTCCGTGGGTCCCCTCCGTGGCGCCGGCAGCTGGGGCCGGGCCGGCCCAAAAAGCCGGGCGCGGGCCCAGGCCTGCTTGCTCAGCCTTCCGTTGCCAGGGGCCTGAGACTGGGGGCCTCCCCACGGGGAACCCTGAGTCCTGCGCCACGAGTCCCCCGACCGACCTGGCGACAACGGCACTTTTCGCGGCTTCCTCCCAGCCGTGGAGTGAGAGATCACTCCGTTCCCCCACAGAGGCCAGCCCCCTCCACGGGCGCCCCGACCGCCCGCCACGGCGGAGGCAGACGCCCGGCCACAGCCCCTCCATCAACTCTGCTCGGAGCAAGTTCCCCGGCGCTGAGGCCCCCGGCCGGGCCCCGTCGTCTCGGCGCGTTTTTGGGTGGCTGGGACATACCCCGAGCGAGAAAGGGTCCTGGGCCACGCGGACAAGGCGGTCCCCATGGTTGTCCAACGCCAGCTAATTTTCATGAGTGCTCTGCCCAAATCGATCCCGATTAGATATGGACCCTCAACTCTTTTGTGATATAATCATCGAGAAATCAGGAAAAAATATTCAATGTAACAAAAGACATTCTCCTCAATCAATGGTGCTGGGAAAACTGGACAGCGATATGTAGAAGAATGAAACTCGACCATTCTCTTACACCATACACAATGATAAACTCGAACTCGATAAAGGAGCTCAACGTGAGACAGGATTCTCTCAGAATCCTAGAGGAGTACATAGGCAGTAACCTCTTCGATATCAGCCACAGCAACTTCTTTCAAGATATGTCTCCAAAGGCCAAGGAAACAAAAGCGAAAATGAACTTTTGGCACTTCATCAAGATCAAAAGCTTCTGCACAGCAAAGGGAACAGTCCAACAATCAAAAGGCAACCCACGGAATGGGAGAAGATATTTGTAAATGACAGTTCAGACAAAAGGTTGATATCCAGGATCTAGAAAGAACTTCTCAAACTCAACACACACAAAACAGATAATCATATCCAAAAATGGGCAGAAGATATGAACAGACACTCCTCCAACGAAGACATACAAATGGCTATCAGACACATGACAAAATGTTCATCATCACTAGCAATCAGGGAGATTCAAATGAAAACGACATTTTGATACCACCTGACACCAGTTAGAAAGGCCACAATTAGCAAGACAGGAAACAACATGTGTTGGAGAGGATGTGGAGAAAGGGGAACCCTCTTACACTGTTGGTGGGAATGCAAGTTGGTGCAGTCACTTTGGAGAACAGTGTGGAGATTCCTGAAGAAATTAAGAATAGAGCTTCCCTATGACCCTGCAATTGCACTGCTGGGTATTTACCCCAAAGATACAGATGTAGTGAAAAGAAGGGCCATCTGTACCCCAATGTTTATAGCAGCAAAGGCCTCGGTCGCCAAACTGTGGAAAGAACCAAGATGCCCTTCAGTGGACGAATGGATAAGGAAGATGTGGTCCATATACAAGATGGAGTATTATGCCTCCATCAGAAAGGATGAATACCAACTTTTGTAGCAATATGGATGGGAGTGGAAGAGATTATGCTGAGTGAAATAAGTCAAGCAGAGAGTGTCAACTATCATATGGTTTCACTTATTTGTGGAGCATAACAAAGAACAAGGAGGACATGGGGAGATGGAGAGGAGAAGGAAGTTGTGGGAAATGGGAAGGGGAGGTGAACCATGAGAGACTACGGACTCTGAAAAAGAACCTGAGGGTCTTGAATGGGTGGGGAGTGGGAGGTTGGGAGAACAAGGTGGTGGGTATTAGGGAGGGCACGTGTTGCATGGAGCACTGGGTGTGGTGCAAAAATAAGGAATACTGTTACGCTGAAAAGAAATAATATAGATAGATAGATAGATATTGAAAGTGAAAAAAAAAAGGAATGTGCTGAACCTACAGAGCAGAAGAAACCAGAATGCCTCCCTGACGCCACCCCCAATACCGGCGCCCCTGAGGAGCAGGAATGAGGAGTCTCACGGTCCTGCAGACTCACGTCCTCAACTCAGGCATCGGGATTGGTCATCACTGTGCCGGCAGATCAGGGCCGCCATGCCCCTGTGACCTAAACCTAACCCTTGGTTGGGTGTTCAGGCTTCAGTCCCCAGAGGACTGGCTCCCTAGCCCTCCAGACTGGGGACCCCATATTCCCAACGTAGGACTCTGGCTGCCACCCATGATGAAACTTGACCACATGGACCTTTGCAGAACGCTCCTTGCCGGAGAAACCTCCATGACCCCTAAAGCCAACCACATCTTCTGAGCACCCCCACACCACAATTCCTTAGCCTTACAGGCCGCCAGAACAATGCCCTCAGCCCAGCCCTCCAGAGAGCCTGAGTCCGTGCTGGCACATCAGGCCTGCCATTCTCCCAGGACCAAACCCTAACCCTAGGTTGGGTGTTCAGGTTCTAGAACCCTGACACCCAATTCCACCCATGGGTGGGAGCATCAAACTGATGGCATGACTCAGCTTCTCAACCAGCAGGAGATTCCATTTGGTGCTCTCCAACACCCTCAGAGCCCTAGGAACCGGCCAAGCTGCCCTGAGGCCATTCCCGCCATCTTTGCACCTCCAGGCCAAAAACCCAGGGCCTGAGAAGCCTCCGGAGCCCTGCCCTCAACTCAGCCCTTCAGTGAGCCAATATCTGTGCTGGCAGATCCCACATGCCTTCTCCCTAAGACATAACCTTAACGCTAAGCCTAACCCTAATACTAACTCTAACCCAGGTTGTGTGTTCAGGCATCCCTCCTCCATAGCCTGGTCCCCCAAACGGCCAGATGGGGGACCCCTGAGCTGCACCCCATAATTGCGCCTGATCCCAGGAGGAAACCCTGCCCTTTAGAAATGTGTTGAACCCGCAGAGCGGGAGAAACCTGCATGCCTCCCAGAGGCCACTGCCACTTCTGGCACACCCAAGGACCAGGAACCAGGACTCTCACAGTGCTACAGACTCGCGCCCTCAACTCAGGCATTGGGAAGCATCACCACAGCGCCATCAGATCGGGGCTGCCATGCCCTTACAACCCTACCCTAACTCTAGGTTGGGTGTCAGGCTTCTGTCCCCTGAGGACTGGACCCCTAGCCCTCCAGACTGGGGACCCTGGATTCCCAATGCAGGACTCTGGCTGCCACCCACGATGAAACTGGACCATATGATCCTGTGCAGTATGCTCCTGGCCACAGAATCCTCCATGCCCCCTAAGGCCACCCACGCCTTCCAAGAAATGCCACACCACAAACCCAGAGCCTGACAGGCCACCAGAGCAATGCCCTCAACTCAGCCCTCCGGAGAACCTGAGCCGCACTGGCAGGCCTGCCATTCTCCCAGGACGAAACCCTAGCACTAGGTTGGGTGTTCAGGCATTGGACCCAGAGGCCTGACACCCAATTCCTCCCATGGGTTGAGCATCAGACTGTCGGCAGGACTCAGTTCTCAGCCAGGAGGAGACCTTTTCATTTGGTGTTCTCTCACACCCTCAGAGCAGTAGCAACCAGCCATTCTCCCTTGAGGCCATTCCCACCAGCTTTGCTCCTCCAGGCCAAGAACCCAGGGCCTGAGGAGCCTCCTGAGTCCTGCCCTCAACTCAGCCCTTGGGTGAGCCCGTATCTGTGCTAGCAGATCCAACATGCCCTGTCCCTAAGCCTAACACTAACCATAATACTAAACCTAGCCCAGGTTGTGTGTTCAGGCGGCCATACTCTGACTCCTGGTCCCCAAGGCCCCAGATGGGGGACCCGTGAGCGATACCCCATCATTGAACCTGACACCAGGAGGAAACCATGCTGTTTAGAATTGTGCTGAACCCACAGAGCGGGATAAATTTGAATGTCTCCCTGAGGCCACCCCACTTCCAGCGCCCCCAAGGACCAAGAACCAGGAGTCTCATGGTCCTACAGACACACGCTCTGAACTCAAGCATTGGGATGGGTCACCACAGCGCCAGCAGATTGGGGCTGCAATGCCCCTACAACCTAACCCTCACAGCAGGACTCACCCTCTCAGCCAGAAGGTGACATTTCATTTCGTGCTATCTAATGCCCTGAGAATTGTAGAAACTGGCATGCTCCCCTGAGGCGATTTCCAACATCGTTGCCCGTACAGCCCAAAACCCCAGTGCCCGAGGAGCCTCCTGAGTCCCGCCCTCAACTCAGCCCTTGGGTGAGCTGATATCTGTGCTTGCATATCCGACATGCCTTGTCCCTAAGACATAACCTTAACCCTAATCCTAATACTAACCCTAGCCCAGGTTCGTGCTCAGGCATCATCCTCCCACAACTGGTCCTCAAAACCCCAGATAGGGGACCCCTGAGTTGCACCCCATAATTGCACATGATCCCAGCATGAACCGTGCCATTTAGAAATGGGCTGAAGCCACAGAGCAGGAGAAGCCTGCCAGTCTCCCTGAGGCCAAAGCACTTCTGGACCCTCCCAAGGACCGGGAACAAGAGTCTCAATGTCCTGCAGACATAGCCTCAACTCAGGCATCAGGATGGGTCACCACAGCACCGGCAGATCGGGGTTACCATGCCCCAAAGACTTAACCATAATGCTAGGATGGGTGTTTATGCTTCGATCCACAGAGGCCTGGCTCCCTAGCCGTCCAGACTGGGGACCCTGTATTTGCAATGCTGGACTCCGGCTGCCACCCACAAGGAAAATGGCCCACATGGCCCTGTGCAGTACGCTCCTGGCCGGAGAAACCTCCACGCCCCCTAAAGACACCCACACCTTCCGAGGACCCACACACCACCGCCCAGTGCCTGATGGGCCACCAGAGCAATACCCTCAACTCAGCCCTCCGGAGAGCCTGAGTCCGCACTGGCACCTCAGGCCTGCCATGCTCCCAGGACCAAACCCTAATACCCTAGCTCAGGTGGTCAGGCTCTGGACCCCAGAGGCCTGATACCCAATTCCATCCCAGTGGATAGGATCATCAGACTCATGGCAGGACTCAGCCTCTCAGCCAGGAGAATAAATGAAATAAACCATTTCATTTAGTGCTATCTAACACTCTCAGAGACCTAGAAACCAGCATGCTCCCCTGAGGCCATTCCCACCATCTTTACCTTCTAGGAAAAATACCCAGGGCCTAAGGAGCCTCCTGAGTCCCGCCTTCAACTCAGCCCTTGGGTGAGCCCATATAAGTGTTACCAGATCCAACATGCCTTGTTCCTAAGACATAACCCTAACCCTAATCTTTTTACTTTTTTAAGATTTTATTCATTTCTTTGACAGAGACAGATCAGAAGAAGGCACAGAGAGGACGAAGCACGCTCCCCGCTGAGCAGAGAGCCTGATGTGGGGCTCATCCCAGGACCCTGAGATCATGACCTGAGCGGAAGGCAGAGGCTTTAACCAACTGAGCCACCCAGGCGCCCCACCCTAACACTAATCTTAACACTAACCCTAACCACAAAACCTAACCCTAACCTCTAAACCTAACATAACAACCTCGGAGCAGTAGAAACCATCATGCTCCCCAGAGGCGATTCCCACCTTCTTTGCCCCTCCAGTGCAAAAATCCAGGGCCTGAGGAGACTCCTGAGTCCCGCCCTCAACACACCCCTTGGGTGAGTCCATATCTGTGCTGGCAGATCTGACATGCCTTGTCCCTAAGACATACGCCTAACCCTAAGCCTAACCCTAAACCTTACCTCTAACCCTATCCCCTAACTCCTAACCCTAACCCTAACCCTAACCCCTAACAACTAACCCTAACACTCTCCTAACCTCTATCCCTAACCCTAACCCTCCAGACTGGGGATTCCAAAGTCACAACACAGGACTCTGCCTGCCCTCCAGAAAGAAAGGTGCATGAGCACCTAAACACACCCGCCATTGGAAATGCCCCAGACATAATGCCAGATTCTGCCACAACGCCAGATGCATGTCATCCACTCAGCCCTGAGGGAGCCCGCCTCAACACAGCATATCAGCAGCATATCAGAACTGCCATGCCCCTAGGCCTTAACCCTAACCCTAGGTTGGGTGTACAGTCTTCCGTACCCAGAGGCCTAGCCCCCAAACCCGCCAGATTGTGGATGCATGAGACTCACTCTGGCAGTCTGGAGGCTGCCTATGCTGTTACAGTGCCATTTGGAGCTACTTAGACCTCAGAGCAAAAGATAACTTCATGCCCCCCAAGGCAAGCCCCAGCATCCGAGCCCCTCCTGAACACAAACCCAGATTCACACTAGCCACCTATCACCGACCCTCAACTCAGGCCACCGGGGAGTCCGCCTCAGCACTGGCAGATTGGGCCTGTCGCGCCCCAAGACCTCAACCTTAGTTTGAGTTTCCAGGCTTCCATCCCAAGATGCCTAGCCTCCAGGCCCCCTGGATTAAGGACCCCTGAGTGACATTGCAGGACTCCAACAGCCATGCAGGATGAAACCTTGCAGTTTGGAGCTGCTGAATACTCAGAGGGTGAGAAACCTTCAAGCCCCCGTAAAGCTATCCACACAATTTGCGGCACCCCAGGCCAGAAAGCTGTTTTCTATGAAGCTACCGGACATATGCCCTCAACTCAGCCCTGAGGGGAGCCCATCTCAGCGCCGGCAGATTGGGCCTGCCATGACCCTAGACCCTAACCCTAACCCTAGGTGGGGTATACAGCCTTCTGTGCCCAGCGGCCTGTACCCCAAGCCCATCAGACTGGGGATGACTGAGACTCCCGCCAGCACTCCTCCAGCCTCCTAGGGCAAAATGGTGCCATTTGGAACTGTGCAGGAACCTCAGAGCAGGAGAAAGCTGCATGCCCCCCAAGAACACCACTAGCTTCTTTGCCCCCACAAACACAAACACAGACCTCAAGTCCTGCCTGATTCCCACCCTCCATTCGGCCTATCCAGGAGACCACCTCAATTGCAGCAGATCGGGCCTGCCATGTCCCTAAGCCTTAACCCTAACCCTAGTTTGGATTTTCAGGCTTCCATCCCAAGAGGCCTGGCCCCCACGCCCCCCAGATTAAGGACTTCTGAGCAACACCACAGGACACAGCCTGTCACACAAGTGGAAACCTTGTGGTTTGGAGCTGCAATGAACCCTCAGATGGGGAGAAACTTTCATGCCACCCTAAAGCCACCCCAATAATCAACAGCCACTCTGGCCATAGAGCTGGATTCCATCCCGCCACCAAATGCATACCCTCAACTCAGCCCATACGGGATCCCGCCTCAGCACTGGCAGATCGGGCCTGCCATTGCCCCTAGGCCCTAACCCTAACACAAGTTTGGGTGTTCAGTCTTCCATGCTGAGGGTCCAGGCAACAAAATCCCCTGGATTAAGGAACCTTGACATACACCTCAGGACTCCGCTTGCCACACAGTAGGAACCTGTGCCTTGGAGTTGTGCTGAACCCTCAGAGGGGGAGAAACTTGCCCCTCTAAAGGCACTCCCATCATCTGCACCCGTCCCCCCGGCCATAAACCAGATTCTGCTGAGCTGCCGGACGCATGCCACAAATTCAGACCCTAGGGCGCCCCACCTCAACATAAGCAGATCGGGCCACCATGCCCCTAGGCCCTTACCAGAACCCCTCTTTAGGTTTTCAGGCTTCCATCCCAGGGGGCCTGCCTCCCATGTCCCCCCAGATTAAGGTCTACTGAGCGCCACCACGGGACTCCACCTGGCACTCAGAAGGAAAACTTGTGGTTTAGAGCTGCACTGAACACTCAGACGGGGAGAAACCTGCAAACCCCCGTAATGCCACCCCACCATGAGTCACCCCCATGGCCATAAAACCAGATTCTCCTGCGATGCCAGATCTATGCCCTCAACTCGACCCTTAGGGGAGCCCGCATCAGCACCGGCACATTGGACCTGCCATGCCCTTCGGCCCTAACCATAAACCTAGGTGGGGTGTACAGGCTTTCATGAACAGAGGCCTGTCCCCCAAGCCCGCCAGATTGGGCACCTCCGAGATTCATGCCAGTAGAGATTAAGGATTCCTCAGTGACACCCCAGGACTGCGTCTGCCACACAGGAGGAAACCATGCCATTTGGAGCTCTGCAGAACCCTCAGGGTAGGAGAAACCTGCATGCAACCCTGAGGTCACGCCCAGCTTCTGTGGCATCCCTGGACACAAACTCTGAGTCTGACATGCCACCTGATACCCACACTGAAGTCAGCCCACCAGGGAGCCCACCTCAGCAGTAGCAGATTGAGCATGCCATGCCCCTACGCCCTTACCGTAGCTCTAGTTTCTGATTTCGGGCTTCCATCCCAAGAGGCCTGGCCCCCAAACTCCCCAGATTCAGGACCCCCCTGTAACAAGGCAGAAACCTGAATGCCATGCAGGGGGAAGCCATGACATTTGGAGCTCCAAAGTTTCCTCAGAGAGGGAGAAACCAGCATGCCCCTCTAAAGCCACCCCCACGATCAGCCGTCCCTCTGGCCAGAAACCCTGACTCTTCTGCATTGCAGGATGCATTTCCTCAACTCAATTCTGAGGGTATCTCACCTCTGTGTCGGCTGATCAGGCCTGTCCTGCCCAGCCCATTACCCTTAACCCTATGTTGCATTTTCAGGCTTCCTTCCCCAGGGGCCTATCCACCAAGCCCTCTAGATTGGTAAACTTGGAGCCACACTGTAGGAGTCCCCCTGCCACCCAGCAGGAAACTTGTCCCTTTGGAGCTGTGCAGAACCCTCAGAGCCAGAGAAACCTGCATGACCCCATTAGGACTCCCCCACATTCTGCAGCCCCCTGGCCACAAACCCAGAGCCTGATTCACCACCTGACCCCCATTCTCAACTCAGCTCCTTGGGGAACTCACCTCAACACCAGAAGTTCGGGCCTGCCACGCCACTAGCGCAGCTCTGCTCATGGACACCACCAGCTCTAGGCAGACCTAGAACTCCCCTGTCTGCGGCAAAGCTCTGGGATCCCCCCTCCTTCTTCCCAATTTACACTGGCCCAGGCATTCATGAGAAAGGGGAAGGCTACCTCTTGAATGCTTAATACCTCCTTTCCTCTTCAGCCCTATTTCTCTCCACTTACCTTTGCACCTGGGCAAACTGAAAGTAACATATCAATGGAACATGTACATGCTCTGAGATCTAAATCTTTCATGGCAACTTTCTGAGGGCTCCTTATGCAATAGGAAACTAGTGTATCCTGCCACAGAGTGTTTCATAATGAACAGCTACAGAACAGGAGAGCAAAAGTCATTCCAGTTTTACCTCAGTCTTCATGAAGTAGAACATGGTCTTCTTTTCTTCATTGACTTCAATTCCAATTCGTTTCCATGCAATGTTCATTCCTCTCCTTCAGGGGTAGGATTTTGTGATTCCTCACCTGCATAGAACACCCAGAGCTCATCACAACAAGTACTCTCCCTAATAGCTGTCACCCACTTAACCCTTCGCCCCACACCCCTGCCCCCTAGCAACCCTCGATTTTGCTCTAGGTTAGAGTCTGTTTCCTCATTGGCCTTTCTCCCCTCACTATGTTCATCTGTTTTCTTTCTGAAATTCCATAGAGGTCAAGATATAGGCTATTGGTCTTTTCTTACTGATTTTACTTAGCTAAATCCACTGTAGATCCATCCACATCCTTGCAGATGGTAAGATTTCATCCTTTTTGAACCTGGATCCTATTCCATTAAGAAGATGTGGGAGAATGAATACACACACACACACATATGATATATACGAGTGATATATATATATATATATATATATATATATATATATATATCAATCACTCATCAGTGAATGGACATTTGGTCTCCCTCCATTGTTTTACAATGGTTGAAAATGCTGCTGTAAATATCACGGTGCTTATACCCCACTGAATGTGCATTTTTGTGCCCTTTAGGGAAATAACTAGGAGGGCAATTGCTGGATCCTACTGTTGTTCAGTTCTTAGCTTTTGGAGGACAGACTGTATTCTTTCCAAGAGTGGCTGCAACAACACGCATGCCCACCAACAATGTAGGAGGGTTCCGGTTTGGGGTTTTTTTTTTTTTTTTAGATTTTATTTATGTATTTGACAGAGGTCACAAGTAGGCAGAGAGGCAGGCAGAGAGAGAGGACGAAGCAGACTCCCCGCTGAGCAGAGAGCCCAATGCGGGGCTCAATCTCAGGACCCTGAGACCATGACCTGAGCCGAAGGCAGTGGCTTAACCCACTGAGCCACACAGGTGCCCCCGAGGGTTCCACTTTAAACAGAACATTCCCTGCCAGCAATTTCCTAAGGAGGAAATATAAAACCTGTGGGAAAACCTGACTCACTGAGCATCAGGAAAGCAGCCACAGAAATTCAGCCCAGGGTTCCTGACACCAAGTCCCTTGAAGCCAACAGAGTGCCTTTATCCAGGGAAATTCCCAAAGACTCTCCTTCTGACTTCACTACCCATGAAACTGCAGAGAAAATACAGCATGTCCAACCATATATAGCCGTTTGAGTGAACCTAGGAAGACAAGCATCCCTTTTAAATTGTCCAAGACTCCTTGGAATCATTTTGAATTTTCCCTCTGCCCTCATTGGAACTCTTTGGATTCAAAGACGAATCCATTAGGATACATCACCTTGGACAAAGAAGAAGCCATCATCCAAGTCTCTATCTGACCACAAACAGCCACCTCACTCTAGATGCCAGCCGTTCCACCAGAGTCTAGGCCCAGTGGAGTAAACACTGTTCGATGAAGGAATACTTTCTACGTTCAAAAGGCACACCAAGTCAATCTCACATTCCCTTTCGAATCCAAGGGATTTCCTAGGAAAGAGATGTTCCAAATACCTTTGTAAGCCAGAAATAAACAGAGAAAATGAGATCCCTGCCAGGTGCTCCCTGCAGAGAAGCTCAGGAGCTCTGGCACCCGCACGAGATTGCTTACAGCTGGTTCAGTGTGCCATTTGTGAGCTCCACTGGAGACAAGAGAAAAGCCCAGGAAATTTGGGGTGAAAGGGAATTTTTACCTGCCATCCTGGCATGGATGTGACATTGTGACCCACAGGCCTGCTGTTTTCTCTGAACACTGACGTCCTGGGACAAGCTGCATGACTGACTCAGACGCTGACTTCCAAACTTCAGGTCTCATGGAGCCAGAGTTAAGAAGGGTTGTCAGGTGCAGATAAGCAGGCGTCTCCCACCTAAAGCCTGCACACCTGCTCTGATTCCTGGGAGAAGGAGAGACACAGGCTTGTTTCTTAACTGGTCATTCACTTCCCTCTCAAGCTGGTCAATGCCCTTGTCCTTTTTGGAGAAACAAACATACTTTTCCAAACAAACACTCAGCTCCTCGGTTCCAAATGCACCATGAGTCGGGTTTGGTTCCCCTGGCTCCAGAGCCCAACTGGGAGGACCCTCCTGAACCATCCTGACAGCACATTACCAGCAAACCTGGGGAAAGAGGGCACAATGCTGAGTGGGGGACAGGCTCCATCAATTCTTACCACCACCCTTGAGCCTGGAGAAACAGAGACTATACAGCTCACCACTCCGTCCTGTAAAAATAAGCTGTAGTGCCTCACGTTTCAGGGTCTCTCACCGGGCACCTCTGCCCTGCCTTCAGAGCCAGCAAGCTGCACTGACTCCTCTTCAGGTGTGTTTCCCATGGCAGCTCGCCGCTGCCTCCAGTGGTGGCAAGCAGCATCGCCATGCCTTCCAGGGTATCTCACACCACTGCTCACCACTCCCTCCAGTGGAGTGAACTGGCACTGCCGGGCCTTCCATAGACTCATTTTTTTTTATTTGTTTATTTACAGCATAACAGTGTTCATTGTTTTGGCATCACACCCAGTGCTCCATGCAGTACGTGCCCTCCCTATTAACCACCACCTGATTCCTCAAACTCCCACCCCACCCTGCCCCTCCAAAACCCTCTGGTTGTTTTTCAGAGTCCATAGTCTCTCATGGTTCATCTCCCCTTCCAGTTTCTCTCAACTCCCTCTCCTCTCCATCTCCCTATGTCCTCCGTGTTATTTGCTATGCTCCACAAATAAGTGAGACCATATGATACATGACTCTCTCTCTGCTTGACTTATTTCGCTCAGCATAATTTCTTCCAGTCCCGTCCATGTTGCTACAAAAGTTGGGTATTCATCCTTTCTGATGGAGGCATAATACTCCATTGCATATATGTACCACATCTTCCTTATCCATTCATCCGTTGAAGGGCATCTTGGTTCTTTCCACAGTTTGGTGAGCATAGCCATTGCTACAATAAACATTGGGGTACAGATGGCCCTTCTTTTCACTACATCTGTATCCTTGGGGTAAATACCCAGCAGTGCAATTGCAGGGTCATAGGGAAGCTCTATTCTTAATTTCTTCAGGAATCCCCACACTGTTCTCCAAAGTGGCTGCACCAACTTGCATTCCCACCAACAGTGTAAGAGGGTTCCCCTTTCTCCACATCCTCTCCAACAATCGTTGTTTCCTGTCTTGCTAATTTTGGCCATTCTAACTGGTGTCAGGTGGTATCTCAATATGGTTTTAATTTGAATCTCCCTGATGGCTAGTGATGATGAACATTTTTTCATGTGTCTGATAGCCATTTGTATGTCTTCGTTGGAGAAGTGTCTGTTCATATCTTCTGCCCATTTTTGGATATGATTATCTGTTTTGTGTGTGTTGAGTTTGATAAGTTCTTTATAGATCCTGGATATCAACCTTTTGTCTGTACTGTCATTTGCAAATATCTTCTCCCATTCCGTGGGTTGCTTTTTTGTTTGGTGGACTGTTTCCTTTGCTGTGCAGAAGCTTTTGATCTTGATGAAGTGCCAAAAGTTTATTTTCGCTTTTGTTTCCTTGGCCTTTGGAGACATATCTTGAAAGAAGTTGCTGTGGCTGATATCGAAGAGGTTACTGCCTATGTTCTCCTCTAGGATTCTGATGGATTCCTGTCTCATGATGAGGTCTTTTATCCATTTCGAGTGTAAGAGAATGGTTGAGTTTCATTATTCTACATATAGCTGTCCAGGTTTCCCAGCACCATTGATTGAAGAGACTGTCTTTTTTTCCATTGAATATTTTTTCCTGTTTTGTCGAAGATTATTTCACCGTGGAGTTGAGGGTCCATATCTGGGCTCTCCACTCTGTTCCACTGGTCTATGTGTCTGTTTTTATGCCAGGACCACGCTGTCTTGGTGATCGCAGCTTTGTAGTAAAGCTTGAAATCGGGTAACGTGATGCCGCCAGTTTTGTTTTTGTTTTTCAACATTTCCTTAGCAATTCGGGGTCTCTTCTGATTCCATACAAATTTTAGGATTATTTGCTCCAGCTCTTTCAAAACTACCGGTGGAATTTTGATCGGAATGGCATTAAAAGCATAGATTGCTCTAGGCAGTATAAACATTTTAACAATGTTTATTCTTCCAATCCAAGAGCATGGAATTGTCTTCCATCTTTTTGGGTCTTCTTCAATTTCTTTCATGAGTGTTCTGTAGTTCCTCGAGTACAGGTCCTTTACCTCTTTGGTTAGGTTTATTCCCAGGTATCTTATGGTTCTTGGTGCTATAGTAAATGGAATCGATTCTCTAATTTCCCTTTCTGTATTTTCATTGTTAGTGTATAAGAAAGCCACTGATTTCTGTACATTGACTTTGTATCCTGCCACGTTACTGAATTGCTGTATGAGTCTAGTAGTTTGGGGGTGGAGTCTTTGGGGTTTTCCATATAAAAAATCATGTCATCTGCGAAGAGAGAGAGTTTGACTTCTTCCTTGCCAATTTGGATACCTTTTATTTCTCTTTGTTTTCTGATTGCCGTTGCTAGGACTTCTAATACTATGTTGAACAAGAGTGGTGAGAGTGGGCATCCAAGCCCATTAGAATAACGTCAGACCTTTTCACAGAGACCTGGCAAGCCAGGAAGGGCTGGCAAAATATATTCAGAGTACTAAATGAGAAGAACATGCAACCAAGAATACTCTATCCGGCAAGACTGACATTTAAAATGGATGGAGAGATAAAGAGTTTCCAAGACCGGCAAGGCTTAAAAGACTATGCTACCACCAAGCCGACACTGCAGGAAATATTAAGGGGGGTCCTATAAAAGAGAAAAAATCCCAAGAATATCATTGAACAGAAATATAGAAACAATCTACAGACAGAAAGACTTCAAAGGCAACATGACATGAATCAAAACCTATCTCTCAATAACCACTCTCAATGTGAATGGCCTAAATGCGCCCATAAAACGACACAGGGTTGCAGATTGGATAAAACGACAGGACCCATCCATATGTTGTCTACAAGAGACCCATTTTGAACCTAAGGATACACCCAGACTGAAAGTGAACGGATGGAGAAGCATCTTTCATGCCAATGGGCCTCAAAAGAAGGCCGGGGTAGCGATTCTCATATCAGATAAATTAGATTTTAAACTAAAGACTGTAGTCAGAGATACAGAAGGACACTCCATAATTCTTAAAGGGACTATCCGCCAAGATGATCTAACAATTGTGAATATCTATGCCCCCAATATGGGAGCACCCAATTCCATAAGAAAACTATTAATCGTGCTCGCTTCGGCAGCACATATACTAAAATTGGAAAACTATTAATCAAGATAAAGAGTCATATTGATATGAATACAATAATAGTAGGAGATCTTCATACGCCTCTCTCAAAAATAGACAGATCATCGAAGCAGAAAATTAAAAAAGAAATAAGAGCATTGAATGAAACATTGGACCAGATGGACCTCATAGACATATACAGAACATTCCACCCTAAAACAACAGAATACGCATTCTTCTCAAGTGCACATGGAACCTTCTCCAGAATAGACCACATACTGCGTCATAAGGATTGAGGATGCCTGATACTCATGCTGGGAATCTGCCTGCCACGCAGGGCACCGCTGTGCTGTTTGGAGCTGCGCTGAACCCTCAAAGCTGGAGAAACTTCCATGCACCCCTGAAGTCACCCCCAGGTTATGCGAACGTCTGGACACACACCTAGAGGCTAAGACCCCGTCTGACACCCGAGCTCAACTCAGCGCACCAGGGCACCTGCCTCTGCACTGGCATATCAGGTCTACCATGGCCCTAGGCCTTAACCCTATCCCTAATTTTGGTTTTCAGGTATCATCCCCAAGAGTCCTGACCCCAAGACCCCAAGATTAAAGAATCCTGAGTGACACCTCAGGACTCTGTCCACCATGCAGGAGGAAACCATGCTGTTTGGAGCTGTGTCAAATCCTCAGAGCGGGAGAAACCTGCACGGTTCACCTGAGGCTATCCCCCACCCTCTGCGCACTATTGGGCCACAAATGTGGAGGCTGGCACTCAGCCTGCCTACCACTCAGGAGGAAACTGTGCCATTTGAAACTGACTAGAACACTCAGAGTGGGAGAAACTGCATGCCTCCCTGAGCACAACCCCCTCCTTCAGCGGTCCCCTGACCACAAACCTGGACCCTCTCATGCCACCGGACCTCTGCCCTCAATTCATCCCCCTGGGATCCCTTCTCAGTGCCAGCAAATTGGGCCTGCCATGCCCCTGACCCTAACCTTAAGCCTAGGTTGCTTTTTCAGTCTTCATCCCCAGAGGCTGGTCCCCCAATTCCTCCATATTTGGACCCCTGAGCCACAACCCAGTGCTCTGTCTGCCACCCGGGAGGAAACCGTTCTGTTTGGAGCTGCACAGAACCATCAGAATGGGAGAAATCTTCATGCTCCCTGAAGCCACCTCCACCTTCGGCCACCCCCCAGGCACAAACCCAGATCGTAATGCACCACCTGACCATGGCCCTCAACTCAGTACCCCAGACATCTAGCCTCAGCACCAGCAGATCAGGCCAGCCATGCCCCTGTGCTCTTTTCCAAGCCCTAGGTTGTGTTTTCAGTCTTCTGTCCTCTGATGATTGACACCAAAGCTCCGCTGATGGGTTACACCTGAACTATACCAGAATATTTCTTGGCCCCCTGAGGCTATCCCACTTTCAGCACCCCCCGTTCACACCTGGATCTTAACACTCACACTGACCCACGTCCTCAACTCTGCTCCCCAGGTCACTCCTCTCAGGGTGGCCTATTGAGACTGACATGACCCTCAGCCCTAACCAAAACTTAGGTACATTTTCTGTCTTGTGTCCCAAGAATACAGGTACCAAAGCCCCACATATGTGGGACCCCTGAGAAATGCCAGAGGACTCTGTCTTCAACCCAGAAGGAAACAGTAGAATTGGAACTCTGCCAAGGACTGAGAGCAGGAGAAATCTGCCTTTCCCCCCATGGCCACCAACCCGGAGCCTGACTCAGACTGACCCATGTTCTCTACTCAGTCCCCGTGAGAGCTCTGCACAGCACCAGCAAATCAGGCCTGTCATGTTGCTGGGACCTAGCCCTAACCTTAGGTTGGGGTTTCATGCTCTGTCCCCAGAGGACTGGCGCCCAAGTCCCACGGATGGGGACACCTGAGCAATATTTGAGATCTCTACCGGCCACCCAGAAGGAAAGCATACCATTTGGGACTCTGCAAAGGATTCTGAGCAGGAGAAATCTGCCACGCACCACTGAGTTCACCCAGAGTCAGCAGCTGGACACAAACCTGAACCTGACACTTACTCTATCCATCCCTCTGTACTCAGCCCTCTGGATAGCTTGCCACACCACCATCAGATTGGGCCTGCCATGCTCCTAACCCCTAACTGAAGCTTAGTTTGTGTTCTGAGCATTCAATTCCTAGGGGCCTGGCTCCCTACCCCACGGACTGGGGTCACCTTAGCCATACCACAGGACTCATCCTAACACACAGGAGGAAAGCGTGCCATGTAGACCTCTAGAAAGTATTCAAAGCAGGATAAAATGCCTGCTCATCTGAGCCTATACCAGCAAACCCCCAATTTCAGTGGCCTCTAGGTCACAAACCCCGTGCCTGACCAGAACCAGAACACTCATCCTTAATTCCAGCCTCTAGGAACCACACACACTGTCAGCTGTTTGGGCCTGCAATGTCCTTTGGCCCTAACTCTATCCCTAGCTTGGGTTCTCATGTCTCCGTCCCCTAAGGGTGGGCTCCAAAGCCCTAGGATTTGGGGATGCCTGAGCAATACCACAGGACTCAGCCTCATACCCAGATGGAAATCTTTCCATAATGGACTCCAGTAAGTATATAGGTCAGTATAAATATGAAGGCCCATCTGTTTCCATCCCAGTGAACTCCCACATTCAAGGGCTCATGGATTGAAACCCTGAGCCGGACACTCACCCTGACCCATGTCCTCAACTCAGCCCTCCAGGACGCTCACCACACGGTTGGCAATTCAGACCTTCCATTTTCCTAGGTCCTAACCCTAACCCTATTTGGAGTTCTGAGAGGTCCATCTGTAGAGGCCTGGATCCCAAGCCCCGGGTATTGGGAACACTTTAGCAAAACCAGAGGATCAGCCCGCCACACAAAAGGAAACTCCTTTTTTTACTCCAGACTGGATTCAGAGCATGAGACATCTGAATGCAAACCTGAGACAATGTCAGTGAACCTACACTTCCATCCACCCTCTGAAGACAATCCCTGAGCTTGATACACACCCTAAATCTCCATTGTATCTCAGACCTTGTGAAAATCTCCAAAGTTCTGGCTGTTTGTATCTTCTAGGCTTCTGGGCCTTAATCCAACGGAAGGTCTAGACATGGGTGAAAATATGAACAGATATTTCTCCAATGATGACACGCATGTGACCAACAGATATATACATAAATGTTCTATATCACATGGTTTCTGGGAAATGCAAATCTAAACCACATTGAGGTGTCCTATCACACCAGGCAGAATGTCTAAAGTTAACAGGACATGAAACCACAAATATTGGTGAGGATGCAGAGAATGGAGAACCCTCCTACACTCCTGGTTGGAATGCAGACTGTTATATCCACTCTGGAAAACAGTACGGGGTTTCCTCAAGAAGTTAAAAGTAAAGTTACCCTAAAACACAGCAATTTCACTACAGGGCTTTTACCACAAAAATAGAGATGTAGGGGAAAGAACTGGCACCTGCACCCCAGTGTTCATCGCAACAATATCCACTCTAGATAAACTGTGGAAAGAACCCAGATATCTATGGACAGAGGAATGGATAAAGAAGATGTGGTTCATATATTCAATGGAATATTCCTCAGCCATCAGAAAGGATGAATACTTACCATCACATCAACCTGGATGGGTCTGGAAGATATTATGCTGAGTAAAATATGTCCATGAAAGAAACACAATTATCATAGGGTTTCATTCATATGTGAAATATCAGAAACAGGGCAGAGAACCGTAGGCAAAGGAAGGGGAAACAGAATGGGAAGTCATCAGAGATGGGGAAAAAAACATGATAGACTCTTAACTATAGCAACCAACTGAGGGTTGCTGGATGGGGGGTGGGGGGGTAACTGGGGTGATGGGCATTAAGGAGGGCATGTGATGCAATACACATCTGATATATTATTTAACACTACATCTGAAAATAATGATGTATGATAAGTTGGCTCATTGAATTCAAATAAAAAATGAAAGAACTCAAATAAACTACCCTAACAATTTGTATGGAATCACAAAAGATACTGAACAACCAGCACAATGTTATGAAGAAAAACAAAGCTGGAGGCGTCACAATTCCATATTTCAAATTATACTACAAAGCTGCATTCATCCTCACAGTATGGGACTGGCAAAAAAAAAAAAAAAATACACACAGTGACCAAGGAAACGGAATAGAAGCTCAGACATCAGCCCACAATCACGTGCCCAATTAATCTTCTGCAAAACAGGCAAAACTATTAAAAGGGAAAAGAACAGTTTCTACAACAAATGGTGTTGGGAAAACTGAACAGCTATGCACAAAACAATGAAATTAGACTGCTTTCTTACACCATATGGACAAATAAACTCAAAACGGTTTCAAGACCTCAATGTGAGACCTTAAATCATAAAAATCCTACAAGAGGGCACAGACAGTAACTTCTCTGACATGAACCATACATTTAATAGACATGCCTCCTAAGGCAAAGGAAACAAAAGCAAAAATAAACTACTAGAGCTCCATCAATATAAAAACTTACCGCACAGCAGAACAGCAATGAAAATGTAATAAATAGAATACAACATACTTAAGAGGAGAAGATGTTTGCAAATATCATGTGCAATAAAGGGGTAGTGTCCAAAATATGTAGAACTGATACAACGCAACAACCAAAAAACAAAAAATCCAATTAAAAAATAGACAGAAGACATGAACAGACATTGCTCCAAAGAAGACATACAGATGGCCAACAGTCACGTGAGAAGATGTTCACATCGGCCATCAACAGGAAAATCCAAATGAAAAGGTCCATGAGATATTACCTCATACTATCAGAATGGCTAACAGCACCAGCACAAGAAAACAAATGTTGGGAGGATGTGGGTAAAAGGGAACCCTCTTGCACTGTGGTGGGAATGCTAGCTGCTGCAGTCCCTGTGGAAAACAGTATCACTGTTCCTCAAAACGTTAAATATTAGAACTACCTTATAATCCAGCAATCACACTACCGGGTGATTACCCGAAGAATAAGAGAACAATAACTCAAAAGGATACATGTGCCCCTATGTTTCTTGCAACATTAATTACAATATTACAATATGGAAACAATCCAAGTATTTCTTGATAACTTGATAAATGAGATGATAAATGTATACACACACACACACACACACACACACACACACACAGTGCAAAATTACTCAGCCATAAAAAATCTTGCCATTTGCAGACACATGGATGGAGCTAGAGAATACTATCCTAAGTGAAATCAGTCAGTCAGAGAAAGACAAAGGCCTTTGGATGTCACTCTTCCATGGAATTTAGGAAACAAACATACATAAATAAAGGAGAAAGAAGATACAAAACAAAAACCGACTCTGTGGTTACCAGAGTGGAAGTGGATGGAGGGAGGAGTGATATAGATGACGGGGACTAAGAGTACAATTTTCTTTTTTTTATTTGTTTATTTTCAGCATAACAGTGTTCACTGTTTTTGCACCACACCCAGTGCTCCATGCAGTACGTGCCCTCCCTATTACCCACCACCTGGTTCCCCAACCTCCCAACCCCCGCCCTTCCAAAACACTCAGGTTGTTTTTCAGAGTCCATAGTCTCTCATGGTTCATCTCCCCTTCCAGGTTCCCTCAACTCCCTCTCCTCTCCATCTCCCCATGTCCTCCGTGTTCTTTGTTATGCTCCACAAATAAGGGAGACCATATGATATTTGACTCTCTCTGCTTGACTTATTTCACTCAGCATAATCTCTTCGAGTCCCTTCCATGTTGCTACAAAAGTTGGGTATTCATCCTTTCTGATGGAGCCATAATACTCCATTGTGTATATGGACCACATCTTCCTTATCCATTCATCCGTTGAAGGGCATCTTGGTTCTTTCCACAGTTTGGTGGCCATTGCTGCAATAAACATTGGGGTACAGATGGCTCTTCTTTTCACTCCATCTGTATCTTTGGGGTAAATACCCATCAGTGTAATTGCAGGGTCATAGGGAAGCTCTATTTTTAATTTCTTGAGTCATCTGCACACTGTTCTCCAAAGTGGCTGCACTAAATGGCAGTCTCACCAACAGTGTAACAGGGTTCCACTTTCTCGACATACTCTCCAACAAACGTTATTTCCTGTCTTCCTAATTTTGGACATTCTAACTGGTGTCAGGTGGTATCTCAATGTAGTTTTAATTAGAATCTCCCTGATGGCGAGGCAGACGCCTCCCTCTCCACAGATTCTGGGGGTCTCACCTTGGCGGTGGCAGCTGGAGCCGGGCCTGCCACGAAATCCAGGCCCGGACCCAGGCCTGCTTCTTCAGCCTTCCATTGCCAGGGGCCTGTACCTAGGGCCTCACCCCGGGAATCCTGAGTCCCGGGCCACAAGTCTGCCACAATCCCAGAGACAATGGTGCCTTTCGCGGCTGCGTCCCAGCCGAGGAGTGAGAGATCAATTCGTTCCCCCACAGAGGCCAGACCCCTCCACGGGCGCCCCGGGGGCCTACCACGGCGAAGGCGGACGCCCGGCCACAGCCCCTCCATCTACTCTGCTCGGGGAAAACTCCCCGGCGCCTGGACCGCCGACCGCGCCCCATCGTCACAGCTCGTTTTCCGGGTGGCCGCGACATGCCCCGAGAGAGAAAGGGCCCTGGTCCACACGGAACTGGGCGGTCACCATGGCTGCCGAAAGCCGGCCAATTCTCACGAGCGTTCTGCCCAAATCAATCCCGATTTGGGCAGAACGCTCGTGAGAATTGGCCGGAAAACAGGCGGCAAACACACTTCGGGCACGACAGGGCCGCAGGGCCACCCCCCTGGGCCCTGTCCGGGATCGCGTGTCGTCGCGTTCCGGCACTGCCAGGAGGAGCTCCGGGAGACAGGCCCTGTGGAGGCCGACGCCTCCCGCTCCTCAGCCTCCGGGGGTCCCCTCCCTGGCGCCGGCAGCAGGAGTCGGGCCTGGCCCAAAACCTGGGCTCGGGCCCAGGCCTGCTTATTCAGCCTTCCATTTCCAGGGGCCTCTGCCTGGTGGCCTCCTCCCGGGGAACCCTGAGTCCCAAGCCATGAAACCCCCGACCGTCCCGGCACCAACGGCCCCTTTCGTGGCTGCGACACAGCCGTGGAGCGAGAGATCCATTCGTTCCCCCAGAGAGGCCAAGCCCAGCCCGGGCGTCCCGGCTGCCCTCCAAGGCGGAGACGGACGCCCGACCACAGCCCCTCCATCAACTCTGCTCGGGGAAAGCTCCCCGGCGCCGGGGCCCCCAGCCGGGCCCCGTCGTCTCGGCGCGTTTCCGGGTGGCCGCGACATACCCCGAGCGAGAAAGGGCCCTGGGCCACGCGGAACAAGGCGGTCCCCAGGGTGGCCCAACGCCGGCCAATTCTCACGAGCGTTCTGCCCAAATCGATTTGGGCAGAACGCTCGTGAGAATTGGCCGGAAAACGCCCAGCGAACCCCCTTCGTGCGCCGCAGGGCCGCAGGGCCGTCCCCCTGGGCCTGGCCGGGATCGCGAGGGGTGGCGTCCCGGCACCGCCACGAGGACCTCCGTGAGGCAGGCGTGGGCGAGGCCGATGCCTCCCGCTCCTCAGACTCGGGGGGCCCCCTCCCTGGCGCCGGCAGCTGGGGCCGGGCCAGCCTCGAAAGCCGGGCCCGGGCACAGGCCTGCTTGCTCAACCTTCCGTTGCCAGGGGCCTGAACCTCGGGGCCTCCCCATGGGGAACCCTGAGTCCCACCCCACGAGTCCCCCGACCGTCCTGGCGACAATGGCACCTTTCGCGGCTTCGTCCCAGCTGTGGAGTGAGAGATCCATTCGTTCCCCCAGAGAGGCCAAGCCCAGCCCGGGCGCCCCGTCTGCCCTCCAAGGCGGAGGCGGACGCCCGACCACAGCCCCTCCATCAACTCTGATCGGCGAAAGCTCCCCGACACTGAGGCCCCCGGCCGGGCCCCGTCGTCTCGGCGCGTTTCCGGATGGCCGCGACATACCCCGAGCGAGAAAAGGCCCTGGGCCACGCGGAACAAGGCTTCCCCATGGTTGTCCAACGCCATCCAATTTTCATGAGCGTTATGCCCAAATCGATCCCGATTAGATATGGACCCTCAACTCTATTGTGATATAATCATCGACAAATCAGGAAAAAATATTCAATGTAACAAAAGACATTCTCCTCAATCAATGGTGCTGGGGAAACTGGACAGCGATATGTAGAAGAATGAAACTCGACCATTCTCTTACACCATACACAAAGATAAACTCGAACTCGATAAAGGAGATAACGTGAGACAGGATTCTCTCAGAATCCTAGAGGAGTACATAGGCAGTAACCTCTTCGATATCAGCCACAGCAACTTCTTTCAAGATATGTCTCCAAAGGCCAAGGAAACAAAAGCGAAAATGAACTTTTGGCACTTCATCAAGATCAAAAGCTTCTGCACAGCAAAGGGAACAGTCCACCAATCAAAAGGCAACCCACGGAATGGGAGAAGATATTTGTAAATGACAGTTCAGACAAAAGGTTGATATCCAGGATCTAGAAAGAACTTCTCAAACTCAACACACACAAAACAGATAATCATATCCAAAAATGGGCTGAAGATATGAACAGACACTTCTGCAACGAAGACCTACAAATGGCTATCAGACACATGAAAAAATGTTTATCATCACTAGCCATCAGGGAGATTCAAATGAAAACCACATTGAGATACCACCTGACACCAGTTAGAATGGCCAAAATTAGCAAGACAGGAAACAATGTGTGTTGGAGAGGATGTGGAGAAAGGGGAACCCTCTTACACTGTTGGTGGGAATGCAAGTTAGTGCATCCACTTTGGAGAACAGTGTGGAGATTCCTCAAGAAATTAGGAATAGAGCTTCCCTATGACCCTGCAATTGCACTGCTGCGTATTTACCCCAAAGATACAGATGTAGTGAAAAGAAGGGCCATCTGTACCCCAATGTTTATTGCAGCAATGGCTATGCTCACCAAACTGTGGAAAGAACCAAGATGCCCTTCAACGGATGAATGGATAAGGAAGATGTGGTCCATATACACAGTGGAGTATTATGCCTCCATCAGAAAGGAAGAATACCCAACTTTTGTAAAGACATGGACGGGACTGGAAGAGATAATGCTGAGCGAAATAAGTCAAGCAGAGAGAGTCAATTATCATATGGTCTCACTTATTTGTGGAGCATAACAAAGAACAAGGAGGACATGGGGAGATGGAGAAGAGAGGGAGTTGAGAGAAACTGGAAGGGGAGATGAACCATGAGAGACTATGGACTCTGAAAAACAACCAGAGGGTTTTGAAGGGGCCGGAGGAGGTGGGAGGTTGAGGAACCAGGTGGTGGGAAACAGGGAGGGCACGTACTGCATGGAGCACTCGGTGTGAGGCCAAAACTATGAACAATGCTATGCTGTAAATAAACAACCAAACAAACAAAAACCTCCAGAGAGGTAGAGACCTCCATGGCCCCTTGAGACTGCCCCCACAATCACTGGCCATCATGGACACAAACTCAAGACTGAGTGAGTGCCTGCACCTTGCCCTACCTTCAGATCCTGGGGAGCTTGCCTCCGCATCTGCAGATCAGGTATGCCAAGCCATAGGCCCTAACCCTCACCCTAGCTTGGGTTTTCAGACTTCCTTCCCCAGATTCCTGGCACAGTAGCGCTCCAGACTGGGGACTCCAGAACCACACCACAGGACTTTCCCTGCATTCCCGAGGAAACATTCCCTACGGAGCTGCACAAAACCCGCAGATGAGGAGAAACCTGCGGTCTCCCGAGGCCAACCCAATTTCAGAGGATGGCCCTGGACACTAATTTGCATTCTGACCCTCAGCTTGAGCTCAGCTCTAAACTCAGCCCACTGAGTACCTCACTCCGGAGCCACCAGAGTCGGACTGCCATGCCCTGTGCCCTAACCATAGGCCCAACTAGGGTTTTCAGACTTCAATGCACAGAATCCTGGCCCTAAAGCCCTCCAAACTGGCGAATCTGGAGCCACATCACAGGTCTCTGCCACCCCTTCAGAAGGAAACTGTGTTCTATGGAGCGCACAAAACCCCTGGAATAGCAGAAACCGGCATAAACCCAATGCCAGCCCCAGTTTCAGAGTTCCACCCTGGACACTAATGTCCATCAGACACTCATCCTGAGCCCTTTTTTCAACTCAGCTCCTGGGTAGCTCTCCTGAGAGACAGCAGATTGGGCGTGCCAATCCCACTGGCCCTAAGAGTAACCCTATTCTGGGTTTTCAAGCATCCATACCCATAGGCCTGGCCTTGAATCCCTCCATACTGGGGACCCCGGAGCCATAGAACAAGACTCCTCCTGTCCCACAGAAGAAAACATTGCTATTTGGAGCTGTGCAAAAATTCCAGAGAGATAGAGACCTCTATGGCCCCTTGAGACTGCCCCCACAATCACTGGCCATCATGGACACAAACTCAAGACTGAGTGAGTGCCTGAACCTTGCCCTACCTTCAGATCCTGGGGAGCTAGCCTCAGCATCTGCAGATCAGCCCAAATATATTCTGATTTGGGCAGAATGCTCATGAGAATTGGCCGGAAAATGCCAGACGGGTTCGCTTCGGGTGCCCCAGTCCACAGGTAGCCCCCTGGGCCTCGCCCGGGATCGGGAGTGTTTAGTTCTGAACACCACCAGAAAGACCTCCGTGAGTCACGCACTGGCGATGCCGATGCCTCCTGCTCCTCAGCCTCCGGGGTTTCTCTCCCTGGCGCTGGCAGATGGGCCCGAAAACCAGGCACGGACCCTCGCCTTTTTCTCAGCCTTCCGTTTCCAGGGTTCTGTCCCTTGGGGCCTCCAACTGGGGAACCCTGAATCCCGTGCCATGAGTCCCCCGACCATCCCGGCGCCAATGGTGCCTTTTGCATCTGTGTACCAGCCTTTGAGCGAGAGATATATTCGTTCCCCCACAGAGTGATGCCTTCAACTCAGCCACCCGGAGAGTCTGAGTCCACACTTGCACATCAGGCCTGCCATCATCCCAGGAAAATCCCTAACCCTAGGTTGGGCCTTTAGGCTCTGGACCCACAGGCCTGACACCCAATTCCTCCCATGAATGGGAGCATCAAACTGATGGCAGGACTCAGCCTCTCAATGAGGAGATCGTTTCATTTGGTGTACTCTAACATCCTCAGAGCCATAGGAAATGGCCATGCTCTCTTGTGGCCATTCCCGCCATCTTTGCCCCTCCAGGCCAAAAACTCAGGCCAGAGGTGCCTCTGGATTCCCACCCTCAACTCAGCCCTTGGAGGAACCGATAGGTGTCCTGGCAGATCCGACATGCCTTCTCCCTAAAACATAACACTAACGCTGTTAGTTAGTTACAGTCTGACTGTAACACTAATACTAACCCTAGCCAAGGTTGTGTGTTCAGGCATCCCTCCTCCATAGCCTGGTCCCCCAAACCTCCAGATGGAGACCCCTGAGTTGGACCCCATAATTGCACAGGATCACAGAAGGAAAGCCTGCTGTTTGGAAATGTGTTGAACCAGCAGAGCGGGAGAAACCTGCATGCCTCCCTGAGGCCACCCCACTTCCAGCACCCCCAAGGACCAAGAACCAGGAGTCTCACGATCCTGCAGACACGCGCCCTCAACTCAGGCATCAGGATGTGTCACCACAGCGCCAGCATATCGGGGCTGCCATGTGCCTACCACCTAACCCTACCCCTAAGTTGGGTGTCAGGATTCCATCCCCAGAGGCCTGGCTCCCTAGCCCTCCAGACTGGGATCCCTGTATTCCCAACGCAGGACTCTGGATGCCACCCACAAGGAAACTGGACCACGTGGCCCTGTGAAGAACCCTCCTAGGGGAAGAAACCTCCATGCTCCCTAAAGTCACCCACACCTTCCGAGGACCCCCACACCCAAATCCCGGAGCCTGATGGGCCGCAGGAGCAATGCCCTTAACTCAGTCCTCCAGAGAGCCTAAGTTCGCATTGTCCCATAGGCCTGCCATTCTCCCAGGACCAAACCCTAACCCTAGGTTGTGTGTTCTGGCAGTGGACCCCAGAGGCCTGACACCCAATTCCTCCCATGGGTGGGAGCATCAGACTGACTATAGGACTCAGCCTTTCAGACAGGAAGAGACTGTTTCTTTGGTGTTCTCTCACACCCTCAGAGCCCTAGGAACTGGCCATGCTCCCCAGAGGCCATTCCCACAATCTTTGCCCTCCAGGCCAAAAACCCTGGGCATAACTAGCCTCCAGAGCCCCGCCCTCAACTCATCCCTTGGGTGAGCAGAGACCTGTGCTGACTGATTGGACATGCCTTGTCCCTAAGATACAATATTAAGCTAAGGCTAACCCTAACCTAATACCAACCCTAGCCCAGGTTCTGTGTTCAGGCATCCATCTTCCGATGTCTGGTGACCAAAACCATCAGATGGAGGACCCCTGAGCTGCACCCCATAATTGTGCCTGAACCCAGGAGGAAATCCTGCCATTTAGAAATGTGCTGAATGGAGAGGGACCAGATGGCAGGAAGTAGGAGGCGCCGTCTCAGTCTGTACACTGAAGTGAGCTGATTACCTACCAAAGAACTCCGATCACCCATGAAATCAGCCTGAGATCAGAATTATACACGTCTGGATCTCTACAGGGGCAGAAGACGCCAGTGGGCAGGTAAAGTGGAGTGGGAATGTTGGGCTGATATCAGAAGATAAACAAAAGGGGAAGGGGGACACCAGAGGTGAACCAATTAGAAAGTAATACCCCAATACGAGAGTGCCCTGTGACTGGGGACCAGCATTAACTTGGAGTCTGGTTGAAAGCACTCAAAAAAAGCAAAAGATCGTGGGGGGGAAATTGTGGGAATTGGGGTGGTTAGGGACAGGGGCTTAAGTCCCCAGACCAGGACAGCCTCCTCTGGCACTGAGCCAGAGAGAGTGCGGCAGAGAAACCAGGTCTTGGTCCCTGAGCCGCCCGCGCTTGAGAACTTGTGGGCTCTAGCTCCCGTGAGGGGCTGGGAGCCTCGCCAGATGGCAGAATGCCGTGCCTCACTTTCAGAGCCTGAGACGCGTGCGCCTCACACCCTCCCCTGGGAGAGGTGCCTGCCACTCTGCACTCTCCACCTGGAAAGACCAGGCACTCCAAGCCCAGGCCAGCAGGAAAATCTCAGTGTGCGATCACTGCTTGGAACCTCTCTGGTGATCTGGACCTGTCCAGACAGCCGCCACCTCCGTGGTTTTGGGTACAAGAGGAGATCCTGCATCCCTAGGGACCGCGATTCAGAACCTACTCTGCCAGCACCTCTGCAACACCCACAGGGGAGCATTCTGAGGCTTCTCTCTGAGAGGGAGTTTAAGCTGTCAAGGCGAGAGAAAAAAAAAAAGACAAGAACAAAATGAACAAACAAACATAAAAACCTCCAGAGAACAAAAGACTGAAAAACCGGTTCCCTCAGAGCCCACCCCCTTGAGGGGGGCAGGAGGACTTAACTCAGAGAACATCATTTTCTAAAAACCTACGTGGCAGGTCCCTCCCCCCAGAGAACCAACCTGGAAAGGAAAAAAAAGAAGACAAGAGAACAACCACCACTACTTCATAGATACAACTTTTATTTTTAACTCATTCCCACTATTCTGGTTCGTTTTTTATATATATAGATAATTTTTAACTCATTTTCCATCACAGTGAGATGTCCAGTACATCAAATTCCATAATAACCTTCTGACCTGAAATTTTTGATACACACACCAGTGTTTTGCTTTTGCTTTTCTATTTTTTTAAATTTTAGTTTAGTTTAGTCTAGTTTATTCTTTTTTAATTTTTATTTTCTAATATTCATATGGAGTTAAATTCAAGGTAACCCCCTTTGCCCAATGAATGCTACCCCTATAGGTAAACCAATTTGTAATCCCCCTTTATCATAGGAAAGTTGAGTACTTTAACAAAGATATCAAGATACATCCAGGAAGAATCAAAATAAACTTTCTCGCTCACACTGAGAATTTATAACCACTCTCCAAACTTTTTCTTCTGCCAGTGTTTCTGTGTATTTGTGTTTGTTCTGATAGTATATAAATCTTATACTTGGGGTTCTTTTTGATGAGGTTCTTCCTTTTTTTGATTTATATATAAATATATATACTTCTCTCTTGTCATATACTTTATCAGTCTTTTTGTTTGTCTGTTTTTGTTTGTATACTTCATAAATCTTACCTTGGGGCCCATTTTGGCTGAGCCTTTTCTTTTATCTTCCCTTTTTCTCCTGTCTCTCTCTCTCACTCTCTCTCTCTCTCTCTCTCTCTCTTTCTTTTTTTCTTTTCTTTTTTCTCTCATTTGGGTGGGGAATCCTGATTGCTCAGAAGCGTTCCAGGGGGGCGCCTGGGTGGCTCAGTGGGTTAAGCCGCTGCCTTCGGCTCAGGTCATGATCTCAGGGTCCTGGGATCGAGTCCCGCATCGGGCTCTCTGCTCAGCAGCGAGCCTGCTTCCCTCTCTCTCTCTATCTGTCTGCCTCTCTGTCTACTTGTGATCTCTCTCTGTCAAATAAATAAATAAAATCTTTAAAAAAAAAAAAAGAAGCGTTCCAGGGTACACCTTGACTGCACCACAATCGATACATCCAGCTACATCTGTTCAGTCATCTCTCACCAAAATGACTAGGAGGAGGAATGCCCAACAGAAGAAAAACACAGAGGATGGGTCTTCTACAACAGAGCTAATGGCTATCAACATAGACAAGATGTCGGAAAAGGAATTCAGGCTAACAATTATCCAGGCAATAGCTAGGTTGGAGAAAGCCATGGATGACCAAATGGAATTGATTAGGGCAGAACTGAAAGCCACCAGGGATGATGTACACAATGTTAGGGAAGAACTGAAAGCCACCAGGGATGATGTTCACAAAGCTCTCAATGAGTTCCAATCGAATCTAAATTCTCTAAAAGCTAGGGTAACTGAGACAGAAGATAGAATTAGTGATCTGGAGGACAAACAGATAGAGAGAAAGGATCAGGAGGAAGCCTGGAACAAACAGTATGAAAGCCATGAAAACAGAATCAGGGAAATAAATGATGCCATGAAACATTCCAACGTCAGACGTATTGGAATCCCTGAAGGGGAGGAGAAAGAAAGAAGTCTAGAAGATAAAGTGGAACAAGTTCTACATGGAAATTTTCCCAAACTCGTGAATGGAACCAGCGTTCATATACTAGAGACAGAACGGTCTACCCCCAAGATTATAGATTCTAAAAAAACAACAAGGCACCTGATAGCAAAACTGAGAAATCATAATTGTAGATACAATCTCTTGAAAGCCGCTAGGACAAAGAGGCTCCTTACCTACAGAGGAAAGTCCATCAGAATAACGTCAGACCTCTCCACAGAGACCCGGAAAGCCAGAAAGGGTTGGCAAGGTATATGCAGGGTACCAAATGAGAAGAACATGCAGCCAAGAATACTTTATCCAGCAAGACTGACATTCAAAATGGATGGAGAAATAAAGAGTTTCCAAGACTGGCAAGGCATAAAAGATTATGTAAACACCAAGCCTACACTGCAAGAAATATTAAGGGGGGGGGCGTCTTTAAAAGAAAACAAATACTAAAAATGTCATTGAACAGAAATATAGAGACAATCTACAGAAAGAAAGACTTCAACGGTAACACGATGTCAATAAAAACGTATCTATCAATAATCACTCTCAATGTGAATGGCCTAAATGCACCCATAAAATGACACGAGCTTGCAGATTGGATAAAACGACAGGACCCATCCATATGTTGTCTACAAGAGACCCATTTTGAACCTAAAGATACACCCAGACTGAAAGTGAAGGGATGGAGAAGCATCTTTCATGCCAATGGGATTCAAAAGAAGGCCGGGGTAGCAATTCTCATATCAGATAAATTAGATTTTAAACTAAAGACTGTAGTCAGAGATGCAGAAGGACACTACATAATTCTTAAAGGGACTATCCCCAAGTTGATCTAACAATTATAAATATCTACGCCCCCAATATGGGAGCACCCAATTCCATAAGAAAACTATTAATCAAGATAAATAGTCATATTGATATGAATACATTAATAGTAGGAGATCATAACACACCTCTCTCAGTAATAGACAGATCATCAAAGCAGAAAATCAATTGAATGACACATTGGACCAGATGGACCTCATAGATATATACAGAACATTCCACTCTAAAACAACAGAATACTCATTCTTCTCAAGTGCACATGGAACCTTCTCCAGAATAGACCACATACTCAGTCACAAATCAGGACTCAACTGATACCAAAAGACTGAGATTATTCCCTGCATATTCTCAGATCACAATGCTTTGAAACTGGAGCTCAATCACAAGGAAAAATTCAGAAGGAACTCAAACACCTGGAAGCTAAAGACCACCTTGCTTAAGAATGCTTGGATCAACCAGGGGATCAAAGAAGAACTTAAACAATTCATGGAAACCAACGAGAACTAAGACACTTCAGTCTAAAACCTATGGGATACAGCAAAGGCAGTCCTAAGGGGGAAATACAGAGCCATACAAGCCTCCCTCAAAAAAATTGAAAAATCCAGGAGGCGGAGTCAAGACGGCGGAGAAGTAGCAGGCTGAGACTACATCAGGTAGCAGGAGATCAGCTCTATATCTTATCTAAACATTGCAAACACCTACAAATCCAACAGGAGATCGAAGAGAAGAAGAACAGCAATTCTAGAAACAAAAAATCAACCACTTTCTGAAAGGTAGAACTGGCAGAGAAGTGAATCTAAAACGACGGGAAGATAGACCGCGGGGGAGGGGCCGGCTCCCGGCAAGCGGCAGAGCAACGGAGGTCTAAATCAGGACTTTTAAAAGTCTGTTCCACTGAGGGACATTGATCCAGAGGCTAAGCCAGGGTGAAGCCCACGCGGGGTCTGCGTGGCCCCAGGTCCCGCAGGGTCACAGAAGGATCGGGGGTGTTGGAGTGTCGCTGAGCTCGCAGGTATTAGAATGGAGAAGCCGGCTACAGAGCAGACCCCAGGACTGAACTCTCAGCTCAGGGTTACCTTGAACTGGTCGCGGGCTGGGTGAGCTCAGAGCGCGGCTAGAGGCTGGGGATACGGGAGTGATTGGGTGCTGTCCTCTGGGAGCGCACTGAGGAGTGGGGCCCCGGGCTCTCGGCTCCTCCAGGCTGGAGACTAGGAGGCCGCCATTTTCATTCCTGTCCTCCAGAACTCTATGGAAAGCATTCAGGGAACAGAAGCTCCCAAAAGCGAACCTGAGCAGATTACTTAATCCGGCGCCGGTAAGGTGGTGCAATTCCGCCTCGGGCAAAGACACTTGAGAGTCACTACAACAGGCCCATCCCCCAGAAGATCAACAAAATATCCAGCCAGGACGAAGTTCATCTATCATGGAAAGCAGGTTCAATTCCTAAGACAGCCGCGGAATTCCAGAGGAGGTGAAAGCAAAGCACGGAACTCGTGGTTTTCTCCACATGATTCTTTAGTCTTGCGGTTAATTCAATTTTTTTTTCAATTATCTTTTTTCAATTTTTTTTCTTTCTTTTTTCTTCCTCTGCTAAACTTTTTAAAACTTTTACCCTTTTCTTTTTTAACGTTTTTGACTAGTTTATCGAAATATATATATTTTTTCTTTCTTTTTTATATTTTTTCTTTATTTGTTTTAACTTTTAAATTTTTTTCTTTTTCTTTCTGAACCTCTTTTTATCCCCTCCCCCCCCCCCCACAATTTGGGGTCTCTTATGACTTGGTTACAGCGCATTTTTCTGGGTTCTTTGTCACCCTTTTAGTATTTTATTTGATCCTTCATATCCTCTTATCTGGACAAAATGACAAGGCGGAAAAAATCACCACAAACAAAAAAACAAGAGGCAGTACCGAAGGCTAGGGACCTAATCAACACAGACATTGGTAATATGTCAGATCAAGAGTTCAGAATGATGATTCTGAACATTCTAGCCAGGCTCAAAAAAGGCATGGAAGATATTAGAGAAACCCTCTCTGGAGATATAAAAGCCCTTTCTGGAGAAATGAAAGAACTAAAATCTAACCAAGTTGAAATCAAAAAAGCTATTAATGAGGTGCAATAAAAAATGGAGGCTCTCACTGCTAGGATCAATGAGGCAGAAGAAAGAATTAGTGATATAGAAGACCAAATGACAGAGAATAAAGAAGCCGAGCAAAAGAGGGACAAACAGCTACTGGACCACGAGGGGAGAACTTGAGAGATAAGTGACACCATAAGATGAAACATTAGAATAATTGGGATTCCAGAAGAAGAAGAAACAGAGAGGGGAGCAGAAGGTCTATTGGAGAGAATTATTTGAGAGAATTTCCCTAATATGGCAAAGGGAGCAAGCATCAAAATCCAGGAGATGCAGAGAATCCCCGTCAAAGTCAACAAGAATAGGTCCACACCCCGTCACCTAATAGTAAAATTTACAAGTCTTAGTGACAAAGAGAAAATCCTGAAATCAGCCCTGGAAAAGAAGTCTGTAACATACCATGGTAAAATTATTAGATTGGCAGCAAACTTATCCACAGAGACCTGGCAGGCCAGAAAGAGCTGGCATGATATATTCAGAGCACTAAATGAGAAAAACATGCAGCCAAGAATACTCTATCCTATAGAAGACCAAATGACAGAGAATAAAGAAGCCAAACAAAAGAGGGACAAACAGCTACTGGACCACCAGGGGAGAATTTGAGAGATAAGTGACACCATAAGACGAAACAACATTAGAATAATTGGGATTCCAGAAGAAGAAACAGAGAGGGGAACAGAATGTCTATTGGAGAGAATCATTGGAGAGAATTTGCCTAATATGGCAAAGGGAGCAAGCATCAAAATCCAGGAGATGCAGAGAACCCCCTCAAAGTCAACAAGAATAGGTCCACACCCCGTCACCTAATAGTAAAATTTACAAGTCTTAGTGACAAAGAGAAAATCCTGAAAGCAGCCCGAGAAAAGAAGTCTGTAACATACAATGGTAAAAATATTAGATTGGCGGCAGACTTATCCACAGAGACCTGGCAGGCCAGGAAGAGCTGGCATGATATATTCAGAGCACTCAACGAGAAAAACATGCAGCCAAGAATACTCTATCCAGCTAGGCTATCATTGAAAATAGAAGGAGAGATCAAAAGCTTCCAGGACAAACAAAAACTGGAAGAATTTGCAAACACCAAACCAGCTCTACAGGAAATATTGAAAGGGGTCCTCTAAGCAAAGAGAGAGCCTAAAAGTAGTAGATCAGAAAGGTACAGAGACAATATACAGTAACAGTCACCTTACAGACTAATAATGGCACTAAATTCATATCTCTCAATAGTTACCCTGAATGTTAATGGGCTAAATGCCCCAATCAAAAGACACAGGGTTTCAGAATGGATTAAAAAAACAAAACCCATCAGTATGTTGCCTACAAGAAAATCATTTTAGGCTCAAAGACACCTCCAGATTTAAAGTGAGGGGGTGGAAAACAATTTACCATGCTACTGGGCATCAGAAGAAAGCTGGGGTGGCAATCCTTATATCAGATCAATTAGATTTTAAGCCAAAGACTATAATAAGAGATGAGGAAGGACGCTATATCCTACTCAAAGAGTCTGTCCAACAAGAAGATCTAACAATTTTAAATATCTATGCCCCTAACGTGGGAGCACCCAACTCTATCAACCAATTAATAACAAAATCAAAGAAACACATCAATAATAATACAATAATAGAAGGGGACTTTAACACTCCCCTCACTGAAATGGACATATCACCCAAGCAAAAGATCAACAAGGAAATCAAGGCCTTAAATGACACACTTCACCAGATGGATATCACAGATATATACAGAACATTTCATCCCAAAGCAACAGAATACACATTCTTCTCTAGTGCACATGGAACATTCTCCAGAATAGATCGCATCCTGGATCACAAATCAGGTCTCAACCGGTATCAAAAGATTAGGATCATTCCCTGCATATTTTCAGACCACAATGCACTAAAGCTAGAAGTCAATCACAAGAGGAAAGCTGGAAAGAACCCAAATACATGGAGACTAAACAGCATCCTTCTAAAGAATGAATGGGTCAACCAGGAAATTAAAGAAGAATTGAAAAAATTCATGGAAACAAATGATAATGAAAACACAACGATTCAAAATTTGTGGGACACAGCAAAGGCAGTCCTGAGAGGAACATATATAGCGGTACAAGCCTTTCTCAAGAAACAAGAAAGGTCTCAAGTACACAACATAACCCTACACCTAAAGGAGCTGGAGAAAGAACAAGAAAGAAACCCTAAACCCAGAAGGAGAAGAGAAATCATAAAGATCAGAGAAGAAATCAATGAAATAGAAACCAAAAAAAAAAAAAAAAAAGAACAAATCAATGAAACTAGGAGCTGGTTCTTTGAAAGAATCAATAAGATTGATAAACCCCTGGCCAGACTCATCAAAAAGAAAAGAGAAAGAACCCAAATAAATAAAATCATGAATGAAAGAGGAGAGATCACAACTACCACCAAAGAAATACAGACAATTATAAGAACACACTATGAACAACTCCATGCCAACAAATTAGACAATCTGGAAGAAATGGATGCATTCCTAGAGACATATAAACTACCACAACCGAACCAGGAAGAAATAGAAAACCTGGACAGGCCCATAACCAGTAAGGAGATTGAAACAGTCATCCAAAATCTCCAAACAAACAAAAGCCTAGGGCCAGATGGCTTCCTAGGGGAATTCTACCAAACATTTAAAGAAGAACGAATTCCTATTCTCCTGAAACGGTTCCAAAAAATAGAAATGGAAGGAAAACTTCCAAACTCATTTTATGAGGCCAGCATCACCTTGATCCCAAAACCAGACAAGGATCCCACCAAAAAAGAGAACTACAGACCAATATCCTTGATGAACACAGATGCAAAAATTCTCACCAAAATACTAGCCAATAGGATTCAACAGTACATTAAAAGGATTATTCACCATGACCAAGTGAGATTTATTCCAGGGCTGCAAGTTTGGTTCAACATCCACAAATCATTCAATGTGATAGAACACATTAATAAAAGAAAGAACAAGAACCATATGATACTCTCAATAGATGCTGAAAAAGCATTTGACAAAGTACAGCATCCCTTCCTGATCAAAACTCTTCAAAGTGTAGGGATAGAGGGCACATACCTCAATATTATCAAAGCCATCTATGAAAAACCCACCGCAATTATCATTTTCAATGGAGAAAAACTAAAAGCTTTTCCGCTAAGGTCAGGAACTTGGCAGGGATGTCCACTATCACCACTGCTAGTCAACATACTACTAGAAGTCCTAGCCTCAGCAATCAGACAACAAAAAGAAATCAAAGGCATCCAAATCGGCAAAGAAGAAGTAAAACTATCACTCTTCGCAGATGATATGATATTATATGTGGAAAACCCAAAAAAATCCACTCCAAAACTGCTAGAACTTGTACAGGAATTCAGTAATGTGTCAGGATATAAAATCAATGCACAAAAATCAGTTACATTTCTGTACACCAACAACAAGACAGAAAAAGAGAAATTAAAGGGGTCAATCCCATTTACAATTGCACCCAAAACTATAAGATACCTAGGAATAAACCTAACCAAACAGGCTAAGAATCTATATGCAGAAAACTCTAAAGTACTCATGAAAGAAATTGAGGAAGACACAAAGAAATGGGAAAAAGTTCCATGCTCCTGGATTGGAAGACATATTGAAAATGTCTATGCTACCTAAAGCAATCTACACATTTAACGCAATCCCTATCAAAATTCCATCCATTTTTTTCAAAGAAATGGAGCAAATAATCCTAAAATTTATATGGAACTAGAAAAGACCTCGAATAGCCAAAGGAATATTGAAAAACAAAGCCAAAGTTGGTGGCATCACAATTCCGGACGTCAAGCTCTATTACAAAGCTGTCATCATCAGGACAGCATGGTACTGGCACAAAAACAGACACATAGATCAATGGAACAGAATAGAGAGCCCAGAAATAGACCCTCAACTCTATGGTCAACTCATCTTCGACAAAGCAGGAAGGAATGTCCAATGGAAAAAATACAGCCTCTTCAATAAATGGTGCTGGGGAAATTGGACAGCCACATGCAGAAAAATGAAATTGGACCCCTTTCTTACACCACACACGATAATAGACTCCAAATGGATGAAGGACCTCAATGTGAGAAAGGAATCCATCAAAATCCTTGAGGAGAACACAGGCAGCAACCTCTTTGACCCCAGCCGCAGCAACATATTCCTAGGAACATCGGCAAAGGCAAGGGAAGCAAAGGGCAAAGATGAACTATTGGGATTTCGTCAAGATCAAAAGCTTTTGCACAGCAAAGGAAACAGTTAACAAAACCAAAAGACAACTGACAGAATGGGAGAAGATATTTGCAAATGACATATCAGATAAAGGGCTAGTATCCAAAATCTGTAAGGAACTTAGCAAACTCAACACCCAAAGAACAATCGAATCAAGAAATGCGCAGAGGACATGAACAGACATTTCTGCAAAGAAGACATCCAGATGGCCAACAGACACATGAAAAAGTGCTCCACGTCACTCGGCATCAGGGAAATACAAATCAAAACCACAATGAGATATCACCTCACACCAGTCAGAATGGCTAAAATTAACAAGTCAGGACATGACAGATGCTGGCGAGGATGCGGAGAAAGGGGAACCCTCCTTCACTGTTCGTGGGAATGCAAGCTGGTGCAACCACTCTGGAAAACAGCATGGAGGTTCCTCAAAATGTTGAAAATAGAACTACCCTATGACCCAGCAATTGCACTACTGGGTATTTACCCTAAAGATACAAACGCAGTGATCCGAAGGGGCACATGTACCCAAATTTTTATAGCAGCAACGTCTACAATAGCCAAACTATGGAAAGAACCTAGATGTCCATCAACAGATGAATGGATAAAGAAGATGTGGTATATATACACAATGGAATACTATGCAGCCATCCAAAGAAATGAAATCATGCCATTTGCAATGACGTGGATGGAACTAGAGGGTATCATGCTTAGTGAAATAAGTCAATCGGAGAAACACAACTATCATATGATCTCCCTGATATGAGGACATGGAGATGCAACATGGGGGGTTAGGCGGATAGGAGAAGAATAAATGAAACAAGATGGGATTGGGAGGGAGACAAACCATAAATGACTCTTAATATCACAAAACAAACTGGGGGTTTCTGGGGGGAGGTGGGGTTGGGAGAAGGGGAGGGGGTTATGGACATTGGGGAGGGCTACGTGAGTGCTGTGAAGTATGTAAACCTGGCGATTCACAGACCTGTACCCCTGGGGATAAAAATACATTATATGTTTATAAAAAAAATTGGAAGGGGAGGTGAACCATAAGAGACTATGGACTCTGAAAAACAACCTGAGGGTTTTGAAGGGGTGGGGGTGGGAGGTTTGGGGAACCAGGTAGTGAGTAATAGGGAGGGCACATATTGCATGGAGCACTGGGTGTTGTGCAAAAACAATGAATAGTTACGCTGAAAAAAAAATAAGTTTATTTAAAAAAAACTGAAAAATCCAGAGTACACCAGCTATCTCTACACCTTAAAGAGCTAGAGAACCAACAACAAATAAAACCAACTCCACACATAAGAAGGGAAATAATCAAGATTAGAGCAGAGATCAATGAGGTAGAAACCAAAGACACAGTAGAACATATCAATGAAACTAGAAGCTGGTTTTTTGAAAGAATCAATAAGATCAATAAACAATTGGCCACACCAATCCAAAAGAAATGAGAGAAAGCCCATATTAATAAAATTATGAATGAAAAGGGAGAGATCACAACTAACACCGGGAAGTAGAAACAATCATCAGAAGTTATTATCAACAGTTATATGCCAATAAGCTAAGCAAACTAGATGAAATTGGTGCATTCTTGGAAAACTATAAACTCCCAAAATTGAACCAGGAAGAAACTGACAACCTGAATAGATGGATATCTAGTAACAAGATCGAAGTTGTCATCAAAAACCTCCCAAAAAACAAGATCCCAGGATCTGACGAATTCCCTGGGGAATTCTATCAAACTTTCAAAGAAGAAATAACACCTATTCTCCTGAAACTGTTTCAAAATATTGAAGCAGGAAGAAAACTTCCAGACTCATTTTATGAAGCTGGCATTACCCTGATCCCCAAACCAGGCAAAGACCCTACCAAAAAGGAGAATTTCAGACCAATATCACTGATGAATATGGATGCAAATATTCTCAACAAGATCCTAGCAAACAAAATCCAAAAGTACATTAGAAAGATTATCCACCATGACCAGGTGGGATTCATCGCTGGGTTGCAAGGATGGTTCAACATTCGCAAATCAATCGATGTGATAGAACAAATCAATAAGAGAAGAGAGAAGAACCACATGGTCCTCTCAATTGATGCAGAAAAAGCATTTGACAAAATCCAGCATCCGTTCCTGATGAAAACGCTTCAAAGTATAGGGATGGAGGGAACATTCCTGAACTTCATAAAATCTCTCTATAAAAGACCCACAGCAAAAATCGTCCTCAATGGGAAAAAGCTTGTAGCTTTCCTGTTGAGATCAGGAACACAACAAGGATGCCCATTGTCACCACTCTTGTTCAACATAGCATTAGAAGTCCTAGCAATGGCAATCAGACAACAAAGAGAAATAAAAGGTATCTAAATTGGCAAGGAAGAAGTCAAACTCTCTCTCTTCACAGATGACATGATTCTTTATTTGGAAAACCCCAAATATTCCACCACCAAACTGCTAGAACTCATACAGCAATTCAGTAACGTGGCAGGATACAAAGTCAATGTACAGAAATCAGTGGCTTTCTTATACAGTAACAATGAAAATACAGAAAGGGAAATTAGAAAATCGATTCCATTTACTATAGCACAAAGAACCATCAGATACCTGGGAATAAACCTAACCAAAGAAGTAAAGCATCTGTACTCGCAGAACTACAGAACACTCATGAAAGAAATTGAAGAAGACACAAAAAGATGGAAGACAATTCCATGCTCTTGGATCAGAGAATAACATTGTTAAAATGTCTATACTGTTTAGGGCAATCTATAATTTTAATGTCATTCTGATCAATATTCCTACCGTATTTTTCAAAGAGCTGGAGCAAATAATCCAAAAATTGTATGGAATCAGAAGAGACCCCGAATTGCTAAGGAAATGTTGAAAAACAAGCAAAGAAACAAACAAACAAAAAAACCTGGCAGCATCACATTACCTGATTTCAAGCTTTACTACAAAGCTGTGATCACCAAGAGAGCGTGGTACTGGCATAAAAACAGACACATAGACCAGTGGAACAGAGTAGAGAGCCCAGATATGGACCCTCAACCCTATGGTCAAATAATCTTCGACAAAACAGGAAAAAATATACAGTGGAAAAAAGACAGTCTCTTCAATCAATGGTGCTGGGAAAATAGGACAGCTATATGTAGAATAATGAAACTCAACCATTCTCTTACACTCGAAATGGATAAAAGACCTCATCATGAGACAGGAATCCATCAGAATCCTAGAGGAGAACATAGGCAGTAACCTCTTTGATATCAGCCACAGCAACTTCTTTCAAGATATGTCTCCAAAGGCCAAGGAAACAAAAGCGAAAATGAACTTTTGGCACTTCATCAAGATCAAAAGCTTCTGCACAGCAAAGGAAACAGTCCACTAAACAAAAAGGCAACACACGGAATGGGAGAAGATATTTGTAAATGACAGTACAGACAAAAGGTTGATATCCAGGATCTATAAAGAACTTCTCAAACTCAACACACACAAAACAGATAATCATATCCAAAAATGGGCAGAAGATATGAACAGACACTTCTCCAACGAAGACATACAAATGGCTATCAGACACATGAAAAAATGTTCATCATCACTAGCCATCAGGGAGATTCAAATTAATCTCATTGAGATACCACCTGACACCAGTTAGAAAGGCCAAAATTAGCAAGACAGGAAACAACGTGTGTTGGAGAGGATGTGGAGAAAGGGGAACCCTCTTACACTGTTGGTGGGAATGCAAGTTCGTGCAGCCACTTTGGAGAACAGTGTGGAGGTTCCTCCAGAAATTTAAAATAGAGCTTCCCTATGACCCTGCAATTGCATTGCTGGGTATTTACCCCAAAGATACAGATGGAGTGAAAAGAAGGGCCATCTGTACCCCAATGTTTATAGCAGCAAAGGCCTCGGTCGCCAAACTGTGGAAAGAACCAAGATGCCCTTCAACGGATGAATGGATAAGGAAGATGTGGTCCATATACAAGATGGAGTATTATGCCTCCATCAGAAAGGATGAATACCCAACTTTTATAGCAATATGGACGGGACTGGAAGAGATTATGCTGAGTGAAATAAGTCAAGCAGAGAGAGTCAATTATCATATGGTTTCACTTATTTGTGGAGCATAACAAAGAACAAGGAGGACATGGGGAGATGGAGAGGAAAGGAAGTGGGAAATTGGAAGGGGAGGTGAACCATGAGAGACTATGGACTCTGAAAAAGAACCTGAGGGTCTTGAATGGGTGGGGAGTGGGAGGTTGGGAGAACAAGGTGGTGGGTATTAGGGAGGGCACGTGTTGCGTGGAGCACTGGGTGTGGTGCAAAAATAAGGAATACTGTTACACTGAAAAGAAATAATATAGATAGATAGATAGATAGATATTGAAAGTGAAAAAAAAAAGAAATGTGCTGAACCTACAGAGCAGAAGAAACCAGAATGCCTCCCTGACGCCACTCCCAATACCGGCGCCCCTGAGGAGCAGGAACGAGGAGTCTCACGGTCATGCAGACCCACGCCCTCAACTCAGGCATCGGGATTGGTCATCACTGTGCCGGCAGTTCCGGGCCGCCATGCCCCTGTGACCTAAACCTAACCCTTGGTTGGGTGTTCAGGCTTCAGTCCCCAGAGGACTGGCTCCCTAGCCCTCCAGACTGCGGACCCCATATTCCCAACGTAGGACTCTGGCTGCCACCCATGATGAAACTTGACCACATGGACCTTTGCAGAATGCTCCTTGCCGGAGAAACCTCCATGACCCCTAAAGCCAACCACACCTTCTGAGCACCCCCATACCACAATTCCTTAGCCTTACAGGCCGCCAGAACAATGCCCTCAGCCCAGCCCTCCAGAGAGCCTGAGTCCGTGCTGGCACATCAGGCCTGCCATTCTCCCAGGACCAAACCCTAAGCCTAGGGTGGGTGTTCAGGTTCTAGAACCCTGACACCCAATTCCACCCATGGGTGGGAGCATCAAACTGATGGCATGACTCAGCTTCTCAACCAGCAGATTACATTTGGTGCTCTCCAACACCCTCAGAGCCCTAGGAACAGGCCATGCTGCCCTGAGGCCATTCCCGCCATCTTTGCTCCTCCAGGCCAAAAACCCAGGGCCTGAGAAGCCTCCGGAGCCCTGCCCTCAACTCAGCCCTTGAGTGAGCCAATATCTGTGCTGGCAGATCCCACATGCCTTCTCCCTAAGACATAACCTTAACGCTAAGCCTAACCCTAATACTAACTCTAACCCAGGTTGTGTGTTCAGGCATCCCTCCTCCATAGCCTGGTCCCCCAAACGGCCAGATGGGGGACCCCTGAGCTGCACCCCATAATTGCACCTGATCCCAGGAGGAAACCCTGCCCTTTAGAAATGTGTTGAGCCGGCAGAGCGGGAGAAACCTGCATGCCTCCCAGAGGCCACTGCCACTTCTGGCACACCCAAGGACCAGGAACCAGGACTCTCACAGTGCTACAGACTCGCGCCCTCAACTCACGCATTGGGAAGCATCACCACAGCGCCATCAGATCGGGGCTGCCATGCCCTTACAACCCTACCCTAACCCTAGGTTGGGTGTCAGGCTTCTGTCCCCTGAGGACTGGACCCCTAGCCCTCCAGACTGGGGACCCTGGATTCCCAATGCAGGACTCTGGCTGCCACCCACGATGAAACTGGACCATATGGCCCTGTGCAGTATGCTCCTGGCCACAGAATCCTCCATGCCCCCTAAAGCCAGCCACGCCTTCCAAGAAATGCAACACCACAAACCCAGAGCCTGACAGGCCACCAGAGCAATGCCCTCAACTCAGCCCTCCGGAGAGCCTGAGCCGCACTGGCAGGCCTGCCATTCTCCCAGGACGAAACCCTAACACTAGGTTGGGTGTTCAGGCATTGGACCCAGAGGCCTGACACCCAATTCCTCCCATGGGTTGAGCATCAGACTGTCGGCAGGACTCAGTTCTCAGCCAGGAGGAGACCTTTTCATTTGGTGTTCTCTCACACCCTCAGAGCAGTAGCAACCAGCCATTCTCCCTTGAGGCCATTCCCACCAGCTTTGCTCCTCCAGGCCAAGAACCCAGGGCCCGAGGAGCCTCCTGAGTCCTGCCCTCAATTCAGCCCTTGGGTGAGCCCGTATCTGTGCTAACAGATCTGACATGCCCTGTCCCTAAGCCTAACACTAACCATAATACTAAACCTAGCCCAGGTTGTGTGTTCAGGCGTCCATACTCTGACTCCTGGTCCCCAAGGCCCCAGATGGGGGACCCGTGAGCGATACCCCATCATTGAACCTGACACCAGGAGGAAACCATGCTGTTTAGAATTGTGCTGAACCCACAGAGCGGGATAAATTGGAATGTCTCCCTGAGGCCACCCCACTTCCAGCGCCCCCAAGGACCAAGAACCAGGAGTCTCATGGTCCTGCAGACACACGCTCTGAACTCAGGCATTGGGATGGGTCACCACAGTGCCAGCAGATTGGGGCTGCAATGCCCTTACAACCTAACCCTCTCAGCAGGACTCACCCTCTCAGCCAGAAGGTGACCTTTCATTTCGTGCTATCTAATGCCCTGAGAATTGTAGAAACTGGCATGCTCCCCTGAGGTGATTTCCAACATCTTTGCCCGTACAGCCCAAAACCCCAGTGCCCGAGGAGCCTCCTGAGTCCCGCCCTCAACTCAGCCCTTGGGCGAGCTGATATCTGTGCTTGCATATCCAACATGCCTTGTCCCTAAGACATAACCCTAACCCTAATCCTAATACTAACCCTAGCCCAGGTTCGTGCTCAGGCATCATCCTCCCACAACTGGTCGGTCCTCAAAACCCCAGATAGGGGACCCCTGAGTTGCACCCCATAATTGCACATGATCCCAGCATGAACCGTGCCATTTAGAAATGGGCTGAAGCCACAGAGCAGGAGAAGCCTGCAAGTCTCCCTGAGGCCAAAGCACTTCTGGACCCTCCCAAGGACCGGGAACCAGGAGTCTCAAGGTCCTGCAGACATAGCCTCAACTCAGGCATCAGGATGGGTCACCACAGCACCGGCAGATCGGGGTTACCATGCCCCAAAGACTTAACCATAATGCTAGGATGGGTGTTTATGCTTCGATCCACAGAGGCCTGGCTCCCTAGCCATCCAGACTGGGGACCCTGTATTTGCAATGCTGGACTCTGGCTGCCACCCACAAGGAAAATGGCCCACATGGCCCTGTGCAGTACGCTCCTGGCCGGAGAAACCTCCACGCCCCCTAAAGACACCCACACCTTCCGAGGACCCACACACCACCACCCAGTGCCTGATGGGCCACCAGAGCAATACCCTCAACTCAGCCCTCCGGAGAGCCTGAGTCCGCACTGGCACCTCAGGCCTGCCATGCTCCCAGGACCAAACCCTAATACCCTAGCTCAGGTGGTCAGGCTCTGGACCCCAGAGGCCTGATACCCAATTCCATCCCAGTGGATAGGATCATCAGACTGATGGCAGGACTCAACCTCTCAGCCAGGAGAATAAATGAAATAAACCATTTCATTTAGTGCTATCTAACACTCTCAGAGCCGTAGAAACCAGCATGCGGCCCTGAGGCCATTCCCACCATCTTTACCTTCTAGGAAAAATACCCAGGGCCTAAGGAGCCTCCTGAGTCCCGCCTTCAACTCAGCCCTTGGGTGAGCCCATATAAGTGTTACCAGATCCAACATGCCTTGTCCCTAAGACATAACGCTAACCCTAATCTTTTTATTTTTTTTAAGATTTTATTCATTTCTTTGATAGAGACAGATCAGAAGAAGGCAGAGAGAGGACGAAGCACGCTCCCCGCTGAGCAGAGAGCCTGATGCGGGGCTCGATCCCAGGACCCTGAGATCATGACCTGAGCTGAAAGCAGAGGCTTTAACCAACTGAGCACCCAGGCGCCTGACCTTAACACTAATCTTAACACTAACCCTAACCACAAAACCTAACCCTAACCCCTAAACCTAACATAACAACCTCGGAGCAGTAGAAACCATCATGCTCCCCAGAGGCGATTCCCACCATCTTTGCCCCTCCAGTCCAAAAATCCAGGGCCTGAGGAGACTCCTGAGTCCCACCCTCAACACAGCCCTTGGGTGAGTCCATATCTGTGCTGGCAGATCTGACATGCCTTGTCCCTAAGACATACGCCTAACCCTAAGCCTAACCCTAAACCTTACCTCTAACCCTATCCCTTAACTCCTAACCCTAACCCTAACCCCTAACAACTAACCCTAACCCTCTCCCTAACCTCTATCCCTAACCCTAACCCTCCAGACTGGGGATTCCAAAGTCACAACACAGGACTCTGCCTGCCCTCCAGAAAGAAAGGTGCATGAGCACCTAAACACACCCGCCATTGGAAATGCCCCAGACATAATGCCAGATTCTGCCACAACGCCAGAGGCATGTCATCCACTCAGCCCTGAGGGAGCCCGCCTCAACACAGCATATCAACAGCATATCAGAGCTGCCATGCCCCTAGGCCTTAACCCTAACCCTAGGTTGGGTGTACAGGCTTCCGTACCCAGAGACCTAGCCCCCAAACCCGCCAGATTGTGGATGCATGAGACTCACTCTGGCAGTCTGGAGGCTGCCTGTGCTGTTACAGTGCCATTTGGAGCTACTCAGATCTCAGAGCAAAAGATAACTTCATGCCCCCCAAGGCAAGCCCCAGCATCTGAGCCCCTCCTGAACACAAACCCAGATTCACACTAGCCACCTATCACCGACCCTCAACTCAGGCCACCGGGGAGTCCGCCTCAGCACTGGCAGATTGGGCCTGTCGCGCCCCAAGACCTTAACCTTAGTTTGAGTTTCCAGGCTTCCATCCCAAGAGGCCTAGCCTCCAGGCCCCCTGGATTAAGGACCCCTGAGTGACATTGCAGGACTCCAACAGCCACGCAGGATGAAACCTTGCAGTTTGGAGCTGCTGAATACTCAGAGGGTGAGAAACCTTCAAGCCCCCGTAAAGCTATCCGCACAATTTGCGGCACCCCAGGCCAGAAAGCTGTTTTCTATGAAGCTACCGGACATATGCCCTCAACTCAGCCCTGAGGGGAGCCCATCTCAGCGCCGGCAGATTGGGCCTGCCATGACCCTAGACCCTAACCCTAACCCTAGGTGGGGTATACAGCCTTCCGTGCCCAGAGGCCTGTACCCCAAGCCCATCAGACTGGGGATGACTGAGACTCCCGCCAGCACTCCTCCAGCCTCCTAGGGCAAAATGGCGCCATTTGGAACTGTGCAGGAACCTCAGAGCAGGAGAAAGCTGCATGCCCCCCGAGGACACCACTAGCTTCTTTGCCCCCACAAACACAAACACAGACCTCAATTCCTGCCTGATTCCCACCCTCCATTCGGCCTATCCAGGAGACCACCTCAATTGCAATAGATCGGGCCTGCCATGTCCCTAAGCCTTAACCCTAACCCTAGTTTGGATTTTCAGGCTTCCATCCCAAGAGGCCTGGCCCCCACGCCCCCCAGATTAAGGACTTCTGAGCAACACCACAGGACACAGCCTGTCACACAAGTGGAAACCTTGTGGTTTGGAGCTGCAATGAACCCTCAGATGGGGAGAAACCTTTATGCCACCCTAAAGCCACCCCAACAATCAACAGCCACTCTGGCCATAGAGCTGGATTCCATCCCGCCACCAAATGCATACCCTCAACTCAGCCCATAGGGGATCCCGCCTCAGCACTGGCAGATCCGGCCTGCCATTGCCCCTAGACCCTAACCCTAACGCAAGTTTGGGTGTTCAGTCTTCCATGCTGAGGGTCCAGGCAACAAAATCCCCTGGATTAAGGAATCTTGACATACACCTCAGGACTCCGCTTGCCACACAGTAGGAACCTGTGCCTTGGAGTTGTGCTGAACCCTCAGAGGGGGAGAAACCTGCCCCTCTAATGCACTCCGATCATCTGCACCCGTCCCCCCGGCCATAAACCAGATTCTGCTGAGCTGCCGGACGCATGCCATAAATTCAGACCCTAGGGCGCCCCACCTCAACATCAGCAGATCGGGCCACCATGCCCCTAGGCCCTTACCAGAACCTCTCTTTAGGTTTTCAGGCTTCCATCCCAGGGGGCCTGCCTCCCATGTCCCCCCAGATTAAGGTCTACTGAGCGCCACCACGGGACTCCACCTGGCACTCACGAGGAAAACTTGTGGTTTAGAGCTGCACTGAACACTCAGACGGGGAGAAACCTGCAAACCCCCCTAATGCCACCCCACCATGAGTCACCCCCATGGCCATAAAACCAAATTCTCCTGCGATGCCAGATCTATGCCCTCAACTCGACCCTTAGGGGAGCCCGCATCAGCACCGGCACATTGGACCTGCCATGCCCTTCGGCCCTAACCATAAACCGAGGTGGGGTGTACAGGCTTTCGTACCCAGAGGCCTGTCCCCCAAGCCCGCCAGATTGGGCACCTCCGAGACTCATGCCAGTAGAGATTAAGGATTCCTCAGTGACACCCCAGGACTGCGTCTGCCACACGGGAGGAAACCATGCCATTTGGAGCTCTGCAGAACCCTCAGGGTAGGAGAAACCTGCATGCAACCCTGAGGTCACGCCCAGCTTCTGTGGCATCCCTGGACACAAACTCTGAGTCTGACATGCCACCTGATACCCACCCTGAAGTCAGCCCACCAGGGAGCCCACCTCAGCAGTAGCAGATTGAGCATGCCATGCCCCTACGCCCTTACCGTAGCTCTAGTTTCTGATTTCGGGCTTCCATCCCAAGAGGCCTGGCCCCCAAACTCCCCAGATTCAGGACCCCTCTGTAACAAGCCAGAAAACTGAATGCCATGCAGGGGGAAGCCATGACATTTGGAGCTCCAAAGTTTCCTCAGAAAGGAAGGGAGGGAGGGAGAGGGAGAAACCAGCACGCCCCTCTAAAGCCACCCCCACGATCAGCCGTCCCTCTGGCCAGAAACCCTGACTCTTCTGCATTGCAGGATGCATTTCCTCAACTCAGTTCTGAGGGTATCCCACCTCTGTGTCGGCTGATCAGGCCTGTCCTGCCCAGCCCATTACCCTTAACCCTATGTTGCATTTTCAGGCTTCCTTCCCCAGGGGCCTATCCACCAAGCCCTCTAGATTGGTAAACTTGGAGCCACACTGTAGGAGTCCCCCTGCCACCCAGCAGGAAACTTGTCCCTTTGGAGCTGTGCAGAACCCTCAGATCCAGAGAAACCTGCATGACCCCATTAGGACTCCCCCACATTCTGCAGCCCCCTGGCCACAAACCCAGAGCCCGATTCACCACCTGACCCCCATTCTCAAATCAGCTCCTTGGGGAACTCACCTCAACACCAGAAGTTCGGGCCTGCCACGCCACTAGCTCAGCTCTGCTCATGGACACCACCAGCTCTAGGCAGACCTAGAACTCCCCTGTCTGCGGCAAAGCTCTGGGATCCCCCCTCCTTCTTCCCAATTTACACTGGCCCAGGCATTCATGAGAAAGGGGAAGGCTACCTCTTGAATGCTTAATACCTCCTTTCCTCTTCAGCCCTATTTCTCTCCACTTACCTTTGCACCTGGGCAAACTGAAAGTAACATATCAATGGAACATGTACATGCTCTGAGATCTAAATCTTTCATGGCAACTTTCTGAGGGCTCCTTATGCAATAGGAAACTAGTGTATCCTGCCACAGAGTGTTTCAAAATGATCAGCTACAGAACAGGAGAGCAAAAGTCATTCCAGTTTTACCTCAGTCTTCATGAAGTAGAACATGGTCTTCTTTTCTTCATTGACTTCAATTCCAATTCGTTTCCATGCAGTGTTCATTCCTCTCCTTCAGGGGTAGGATTTTGTGATTCCTCACCTGCATAGAACACCCAGAGCTCATCACAACAAGTACTCTCCCTAATAGCTGTCACCCACTTAACCCTTCGCCCCACACCCCTGCCCCCTAGCAACCCTCGATTTTGCTCTAAGTTAGAGTCTGTTTCCTCATTGGCCTTGCTCCCCTCACTATGTTCATCTGTTTTCTTTCTGAAATTCCATAGAGGTCAAGATATAGGCTATTGGTCTTTTCTTACTGATTTTACTTAGCTAAATCCACTGTAGATCCATCCACATCCTTGCAGATGGTAAGATTTCATCCTTTTTGAACCTGGCTCCTATTCCATTAAGAAGATGTGGGAGAATGAATACACACACACACACACACACACACACACACACACGATATATATGAGTGATATATATATATCACTCATCAGTGAATGGACATTTGTTCTCCCTCCATTGATTTACAATGGTTGATAATGCTGCTGTAAATATCACGGTGCTTATACCTCACTGAATGTGCATTTTTGTGCCCTTTAGGGAAATAACTAGGAGGGCAATTGCTGGATCCTACTGTTTTTCAGTTCTTAGGTTTTGGAGGACACACTGTATTCTTTTCCAGAGTGACTGCAACAACACGCATGCCCACCAACAATGTAGGAGGGTTCCGGTTTTAGTTTTTTGGGTTTTTTTTTTAGATTTTATTTCTTTATTTGACAGAGGTCACAAGTAGGCAAAGAGACAGGCAGAGAGAGAGGACGAAGCACACTCCCCGCTGAGCAGAGAGCCCTATGTGGGGCTCAATCTCAGGACCCTGAGACCATGACCTGAGCCGAAGGCAGTGGCTTAACCCACTGAGCCACACAGGTGCCCCCGAGGGTTCCACTTTAAGCAGAACATTCCCTGCCAGCAATTTCCTAGAGAGGAAATGTAAAACCTGTGGGAAAACCTGACTCACTGAGCATCAGGAAAGCAGCCACAGAAATTCAGCCCAGGGTTCCTGACACCAAGTCCCTTGAAGCCAACAGAGTGCCTTTATCCAGGGAAATTCCCAAAGCCTCTCCTTCTGACTTCACTACCCATGAAACTGCAGAGAAAATACAGCATGTCCAACCATATATAGCCGTTTGAATGAACCTAGGAAGACAAGCATCCCTTTTAAATTGTCCAAGACTCCTTGGAATCACTTTGAATTTTCCCTCTGCCCTCATTGGAACTCGTTGGATTCAAAGACGAATCCATTAGGATACATCACCTTGGACAAAGAAGAAGCCATCATCCAAGTCTCTATCTGACCACAAACAGCCACCTCACTCTAGATGCCAGCCGTTCCACCAGAGTCTAGGCCCAGTGGAGTAAACACTGTTCGATGAAGGAACACTTTCTATGTTCAAAAGGCACACCAAGTCAAAGTCACATTCCCTTTCGAATCCAAGGGATTCCCTAGGAAAGAGATGTTCCAAATAGATTTGTAAGCCAGAAATAAACAGAGAAAATGAGATCCCTGCCAGGTGCTCCCTGCAGAGAAGCTCAGGAGCCCTGGCACCCGCACGAGATTGCTTACAGCTGGTTCAGTGTGCCATTTGTGAGCTCCACTGGAGACAAGAGAAAAGCACAGGAAATTTGGGGTGAAAGAGAACTTTTACCTGCCATCCTGGCATGGATGTGACATTGTGGCCCACGGGCCTGCTGTTTTCTCTGAACACTGACGTCCTGGGACAAGCTGCATGACTGACTCAGACGCTGACTTCCAAACTTCAGGTCTCATGGAGCCAGAGTGAAGAAGGGTTGTCAGGTGCAGATAAGCAGGCGTCTCCCACCTAAAGCCTGCACACCTGCTCTGATTTCTGGGAGAAGGAGAGACACAGGCTTGTTTCTTAACTGGTCATTCACTTCCCTCTCAAGCCGGCCAAAGCCCTTGTCCTTTTTGGAGAAACAAACATACTTTTCCAAACAAACACTCAGCTCCTCGGTTCCAAATGCACCATGAGTCGGGTTTGGTTCCCCTGGCTCCAGAGCCCAACTGGGAGGACCCTCCTGAACCATCCTGACAGCACATTACCAGCAAACCTGGGGAAAGAGGGCACAATGCTGAGTGGGGGACAGGCTCCATCAATTCTTACCACCACTCTTGAGCCTGGAGAAACAGAGACTATACAGCTCACCACTCCATCCTGTAAAAACAAGCTGTAGTGCCTCACGTTTCATGGTCTCTCACCCAGCACTTCCCCACTGCCTTCAGAGCCAGCAGGGTGCACGGACTCCTCTTCAGGTGTGTTTCCCATGGCAGCTCGCCGCTGCCTCCAATGGTGGCAAGGAGCATCGCCATGCCTTCCAGGGTCTCTCGCACCACTGCTCACCACTCCCTCCAATGGCATGAACTGGCACTGCCGGGCCTTCCATAGACACCTTTTTTTTGTTTGTTTGTTTGTTTACACCATAACAGTGTTCATTGTTTTGGCATCACACCCAGTGCTCCATGCAGTACGTGCCCTCCCTATTACCCACCACCTGATTCCTCAACCTCTCCCCCCCCCCCGCCCCTTCAAAACCCTCTGGTTGTTTTTCAGAGTCCATAGTCTCTCATGGTTCATCTCCCCTTCCAGTTTCCCTCAACTCCCTCTCCTCTCCATCTCCCCGTGTCCTCCATGTTCTTTGTTATGCTCCACAAATAAGTGAGACCATATGATACTTGACTCTCTCTGCTTGACTTATTTCGCTCAGCCTAATCTCTTCCAGTCCCATCCATGTTGCTACAAAAGTTGGGTATTCATCCTTTCTGATGGAGGCATAATACTCCATTGTGTATATGGACCACATCTTCCTTATCCATTCATCCGTTGAAGGGCATCTTGGTTCTTTCCACAGTTTGGTGAGCATAGCCATTGCTGCAATAAACATTGGGGTACAGATGGCCCTTCATTTCACTCCATCTGTATCTTTGGGGTAAATAACCAGCAATGCAATTGCAGGGTCATCAGGAAGCTCTATTCTTAATGTCTTCAGGAATCCCCACACTGTTCTCCAAAGTGGCTGCACTAACTTGCTTTCCCACCAACAGTATAAGAGGGTCCCCCTTTCTCCACATCCTCTCCAACACCTGTTGTTTCCTGTCTTGCTAATTTTGGCCATTCTAACTGGTGTCAGGTGGTATCTCAATGTGGTTTTAATTTGAATCTCCCTGATGGCTAGTGATGATGAACATTTTTTCATGTGTCTGATAGCCATTTGTATGTCTTCGTTGGAGAAGTGTCTGTTCATATCTTCTGCCCATCTTTGGATATGATTATCTGTTTTGTGTGTGTTGAGTTTGAGAAGTTCTTTATAGATCCTGGATATCAACCTTTTGTCTTTACTGTCATTTGCAAATATCTTCTCCCATTCCTTGGGTTGCCTTTTTGTTTAGTGGACTGTTTCCTTTGCTGTGCAGAAGCTTTTGATCTTGGTGAAGTCCCAAAAGTTCATTTTCGCTTCTGTTTCCTTGGCCTTTGGAGACATATCTTGAAAGAAGTTGCTGTGGCTGATATCGAAGAGGTTACTGCCTATGTTCTCCTCTAGGATTCTGAGAGATTCCTGTCTCATGTTGAGGTCTTTTATCCATTTTGAGTTTATCTTTGTGTACGGTGGAAGGGAATGGTCGAGTTTCATTCTTCTACACATCGCTGTCCAGTTTTCCCAGCACCATTGATTGAAGAGACTGTCTTTTTTCCATTGAATATTTTTTCCTGTTTTGACGAATATTATTTCACCATGGAGTTGAGGGTCCATATCTGGGCTCTACACTCTGTTCCACTGGTCTATGTGTCTGTTTTTATGCCAGTACCATGCTCTCTTGGTGATCACAACTTTGTGGTAAAGCTTGAAATCGGGTAACGTGATGCCGCCACTTTTGTTTTTGTTTTTCAACATTTCCTTAGCAATTCGGGGTCTCTTCTGATTCCATACAACTTTTAGGATTATTTGCTCCAGCTCTTTGAAAAATACCGGTAGAATTTTGATCGGAATGGCATTAAAAGTATAGATTGCTCTAGGCAGTATAGACATTTTAACAATGTTTATTCTTCCAATCCAAGAGCATGGAACAGTCTTCCATCTTTTTGTGTCTTCTTCAATTTCTTTCATGAGTGTTCTGTATTTCCTCGAGTACAGGTCCTTTACCCCTTTGGTTAGGTTTATTCCCAGGTAATTTATGGTTCTTGGTGCCATAGTAAATGGAATCGATTCTCTAATTTCCCTTTCTGTATTTTCACTGTTAGTGTATAAGAAAGCCACTGATTTCTGTACATTGACTTTGTATCCTGCCACGTTACTGAATTGCTGTATGAGTTCTAGTAGTTTGGGGGTGGAGTCTTTGGGGTTTTCCATATAAAAAATCATGTCATCTGCGAAGAGAGAGAGTTTGACTTCTTCCTTGCCAATTTGGATACCTTTTATTTCTCTTTGTTGTCTGATTCCGTTGCTAGGACTTCTAATACTAGGTTGAACAAGAGTGGTGAGAGTGGGCATCCAAGCCCATTTGAATAACGTCAGACCTTTCCACAGAGACCTGGCAAGCCAGGAAGGGCTGGCAAAATATATTCAGAGTACTAAATGAGAAGAACATGCAACCAAGAATACTCTATCTAGCAAGACTGACAGTTAAAATGGATGGAGAGATAAAGAGTTTCCAAGACCGGCAAGGCTTAAAAGACTGCAACCACCAAGCCGACACTGCAGGAAATATTAAGGGGGGTCCTATAAAAGAGAAAAAATCCTAAGAATATCATTGAACAGAAATATAGAAACAATCTACAGACAGAAAGACTTCAAAGGCAACATGACGTCAATAAAAACCTATCTCTCAATAATCACTTTCAATGTGAATGGCCTAAATGCGCCCATAAAACGACACAGGGTTACAGATTGGATAAAATGACAGGACCCATCCATATGTTGTCTACAAGAGACCCATTTTGAACCTAAGGATACACCCAGACTGAAAGTGAAGGGATGGAGAAGCATCTTTCATGCCAATGGGCCTCAAAAGAAGGCCGGGGTAGCGATTTTCATATCAGATCAATTAGATTTTAAACCAAAGACTGTAGTCAGAGATACAGAAGGACACTACATAATTCTTAAAGGGACTATCCGCCAAGATGATCTAACCATTGTGAATATCTATGCCCCCAATATGGGAGCACCCAATTACATAAGAAAATTATTAATCAAAATAAAGAGTCATATTGATATGAATACAAAAATAGTAGGAGATCTTAATATGCCTCTCTCAGAAATAGACAGATCATCGATGCAGAAAATTAATAAAGAAATAAGAGCATTGAATGAAACATTGGACCAGATGGACCTCATCGACATATACAGAACATTCCACCCTAAAACAACAGAATACTCGTTCTTCTCAAGTGCACATGGAACCTTCTCCAGAATAGACCACATACTGGGTCACAAAGCAGGACTCAACCGATACCAAAAGACTGACATTATTCCCTGCATATTCTCAGATCATAATGCTTTGAAACTGGAACTCAATCACAAGGAAAAGTTCCGAAGGAACTCAAACACCTGGAAGCTAAAGACCACCTTGCTTAAGAATGCTTGGATCCACCAGGAGATCAAAGATGAACTGAAACAATTCTTGGAAACCAATGAGAATGAAGACACTTTGGTCCAAAACCTATGGATACAGCAAAGGCGGTTCTAAGGGGGAAATACAGAGCCATCCAAGCCTCCCTCAAAAACATTGAAAAATCCAGAATACACCAGCTGTCTCTACACCTTAAAGAACTGGAGAATCAACAACAAATCAAACCAACTCCACATGCAAGAAGGGAAATAATCAAGATTAGAGCAGAGATCAATGAGGTAGAAATGAGAGATACAGTAGAACGTATCAATGAAACTAGAAGCTAGTTTTTTGAAAGAATCAAAAAGATCGATAAACCATTGGCCACACTAATCCAAAAGAAAAGAAAGTCCAAATTAGTAAAATTTGAATGAAAAGGGAGAGATCACCACTAACACCAAGGAAATAGAAAGATCATCAGAAATTATTACCAACAGTTATATGCCAATAAGCTAAGCAACCTAGATGAAATGGATGCATTCCTGGAAAACTACAAACTCCCAAAATTGAACCAGGAAGAAATTGACAACCTGAATAGACCGGTATCTAGTAATGAGATTGAAGCAGTGATCAAAAACCTCCCAAAAAACAAGAGCCCAGGACCTGACGGATTCCCTGGGGAATTCTTCCATAGACTCCTAATGCAGCTCCCAAACCCTGCACAGGTCTAAAGCCACACTGGCACACTCCCTCCAGATTGGGGACCTCTGGGCCACACCCCAGGAGTCCACCTGCCACCCAGGAGGAAACTACCATTGGAAGCTGAGCAGAACCCTCAGAATGGAACAAACCCACATGCCTTCCTGAGGACACCCCCAGCTTCAACAATCCCCACAGTCACAACTCACAGCCTGATGTGCTTCCTGACCCCCATGTTCGACTCAGCCCCTGGGGATCCAGCCTCAGCACCAGGACGTAGGGCCTGGATACCCCTAAGCCCTTACCCAAACCCTAGGTTGTGCTTTCAGGCTTCCGTGCCTAGAGACATGGCCAACAATCCCTCCAGACTGGGAACCCCTGAGCCACAACCAAGGACTCCTCCTACCATCCAGGAGAAAACTATGCCATTCGGAGCTACCCAGAACCCTCAGACCAGGAGAAACCCACATGCATTCCAGAGGCCACCCTCACCTCTGATGGCCCACAGGGCAAAATCCGGAGATTGACATACCACTTGACCCCCTTCCTGGACTCAGCCCCTTGAGGCATCCTGCCTCAGCAATGGAAGATTGAGCCTGCCATGCCCCTAGGCCCAACCCTAATCCGACGTTAGCTTTTCAGGCTTCTGTCCCCAGAGACCTGGCCCCCAAGCCCTCCAGATTGGGGACACCTGAGACACACCCTAGGACTCTGGCTGCCACCCAGGAAGAAACTGTGCTGTTAGGAGCTGCACAAAACCCACAGAACAGGAGAAACCTGCATGCCCCGCTAAAGCCACCCCACCATTGGTGCCACCACCCCCGGACTTGAAGTCGGATTCTGCCATGCCACCAGACACATACCCTCAACTCAGCCCTGAGGTGAACCCACCTCAGCGCTGTCAGATAGGGCCTGCCATGCCCTAGACCCTAAGCATAACCCCAGGTCAGGTGTACAGGCTTCTGTACCCAGAGGGCTGGATCCCAAGCCCGTCAGGTTGGGGACACCTGAGACTCACGCCAGCACACTGCCAGCTTCCTAGGATGAAATTGTGCCATTTGGAGCTGCGCAGAAAACTCAGAGCGGGAGAAAACTGTATGACCCTGGGTCAGCGCCAGCATTTGCATACCCCCTAGACACAAACCAGAATTCCAATACACCACCTGACACCCACCCTCAACTCAGCCACCAGGGAGCCAGTCTCAGCACTGGCAGATCGACCCTACCATGCCCCTAGACCCTAACCCTAACTCTAGTTTGGGTTTTCAGGCTTCCATCCCAACAGGCCAGGCCCCCAAGCCTCCTGGATAAAGGATCCCTGAGCGAGAACCCAGGACTCCACCCACCACGCAGGAGGAAACCTTGTGGTATGGAGCTGCTCCAAACCCTCAGAGGAGGAGAAACCTGCATGCCCCCTAAAGCCACTCCCACCATCAGCAGACCCCCTGGCCATAAAGTGGGATTCTGCCTGGCACCAGATGCATGCCTTCAACTCAGCCCTGAGGGGAGCCTGTCTTAGCTCTGGCAGGTCGGGTCTGTATTGCCCCAGGCCCTAACCCTAATGCTGGTTTGGGTTCAGGCTTCCATTCTGAGGGGCTTGTCTTCCAAGCTGCCCGGATTAAGGACCTCTGAGTGACGCTGCAGGACTCCGCCAGCCATGCAGTATGAAACTGTACCATTTCAAGCTGCTCTGAACCCTTGGAGGGGGAGAAAGCTGCATGCCCCCCCTTAAGCCACCTCAACCATGGCTGCCCCCTGGCCATAAAGCCAAAAACTGCCACACCACTGGATGCGTGCCCTCAACTAAGCACTGAGGGGAGACCGCTTCAGTGCCAGGAGATCGGTCATGCCATGCCCCTAGGCCCTAACCCTAACCCTAGTTTGGGTTTTCAGGCTTCCATTCTGAGGGGCCTGGTCAACAAGCCCCCCGAATTATGGACCCCTGAGTCACACCCCATGACTCCGCCTGGCACCCAGGAGGAAACTGGTATTTGAAGCTGCACTAAACCCTCAGAGTGGGAGAAACCTGCATGCCCCCTTTGAGGTCACCCCTACCATTCACACCCCACCAGGCTGCAAATAGGGAGGCTGACGCTCAGCTGGAACCCCTCCATCAACTCTGAATCCAGAGAGCTCCCCAGTGTGGGGGCCTGACCCGTGTTCTTGGATGGCCCGAATCACCGCCAAATGCTGGCCAATTCTCATTAATTTGCTGCCCAGAAAACTCATGAGAACTGGCCGAAAGACCTCCCGGAGAACTCGATCCTGAAGGCTCAGGTGCATAGGGCTGCTTCTTGATCCTGGCCTAGGGTGCCGAGTGTTCTGAACACTAGTGGCCTGAACCCTGCGAGAAAGCCATCTATGAGTAAGGCATACACAAGACCAAAGCCTCCTGTTACTCAGCTCCCAGTAATGCCCACCCTGGCACTGGCAAATCAGGACTGCCATGGCCCTAGGCCCTGGCCCTAACCCTCATTTCGGTTTTCAGTCTTCCATCCCCAGGGCCCTTTCCCATGAGCCCTCACATTGGGGACTCCTGATACACACCCTATGACTCTGCCTGCTACCCAGGAGGAAACTGTGCTGTTCAGAGATGCACAAAGTCCTTAGGGTTGGTAAAACATGCATGCCACCCCTGAGGCATTCCCGCACCTTCGGCTCCACTAGACCACAAGCACAGAGACTGATGCTCAGCCAGAACGCCCACCTCAATTCTGCCCCCGGAAAGCTCTCTTGCACGGAGGCCCTCACGGGAGCCTGGCCGTGTTCCCAGATGGCCCGGACAAGCACCTGACAAGAAAGCACTCAAGACCGCGGATGCCTGCGCAGCCTGAATTTCCACCCAACGCCACACAATTCTCAAGAGCTTTCTGCCCAAATCAACATCTATTTGGGCAGAAAGTTTGTGAGAATTGGCTGGAAAACCCCTGGTGAACTCGCTACCAGCAGCATGGGTCCACAAGGCCACCACCTGGCACTGGCCCGGGGTCTGGTCACAGCCAGAACCCTGCGAGAAAACCCTCTACGACCCAGGTGCACACGAGGTCAATGCCTCCCAATACTCAGCCCCCCAGGGTGTCTGAAATGGCACTGGGGGATCAGACCTGCCATGCCCCTACGCCCTCACCCTAACACACATTTGGGTTTTCAGCCTTCTCTTCACAGGGGCCTGTCCCTCGAGTCCTCCAGATAGGGGGCCCCTGAACCACACCGCATTAATCTGCCTGCCACCCAGATAGAAACCATGCCATTTGAAGCTGCGAACAACCCTCAGAGTGGGAGAAAAGGGCATGCAGCCCATGAGGCCATCCACATTCGACTCAACACTGGGCCAGAAACACAGAGGTTGATACCCAGTCGTACCTGCTGCTTAACTCTGCCCCTGGAAAGCTCCCTGCGCCGGTGTCCTCTTGGGAGCCGCATGGGCCCGGCTCATGTTCCCAGATGGCCATGTCACACTCCTAGCGAGAAAGTTCTGTAGACTGCAGGCGCCAGTGCAACGCAAAATGCCACCCAACACCAGCAAATTCTTATGAGCTTTATGCACAAATCAATGTTAATTTGTGCAGAAAGCTCTTGAGAACTGGCTGGGAAAACCCCGGTGAACTTGATTCCTCCAGTGCATGTCTGCAGGGCCTCTGCCTGGGCCTCGCCTGTGATCCTGAATGGTCCAGTCCCCAACCCTGCAAGAAATCCCTCTACGATCCAGGCGCATGTAAGGCCAATGCCTCCCGCTAATCAGCCCCATGGGATGCCCAGTCAGGCACTGGAAAATCTGGCCTCTCATGCCCCTAGGCCCTAGCCCTAACACCCTGTTGGGTTTTCAGGCATCTGTCTCCTGGGATCTGTCCCTCGAGTCCTCCAGATTGGGGATCCCTGAGCTACAACCCATGATTCTGCCTGCCATTCAGGTAGAAACTGTGCCATTCGGAGCTGCACAAAATCCTCAGAGTGGGATTAACCTGCATGGCCCCCTGAGGCCACCCCCCACCTTCAGTCCCCTACCAGGCCCCAAACACGGAGGCTGATGCCCAGCTGTACCCCCTCCCTTAACTCTGTCCCTGGGAAATCTCCCCTGTGTGGGGGCCAAGGGGGAGCTGTGTAGGCCTCCTGTCTTCCCGGATGGCCACAACAAGCACCTAGTGAGAAAAACACTATAGATCAAGGGCGCCAGTGAGGCCTGAATCGCCACCCAATGCCAGCCAATTCTCATAAGCTTTCTGCCAAAACAGATGTTGATTTGGGCAGAAATCTCCTGAGTATTGGCTGGGAAACCTCCGCCGAACTTGCTTCCTGTGCTGCATGTCTGCAGGTCCTCCGCCTATGCCTAGCCTGGGGTCCCGAATAGTCGCGGACCTAATCCTGCGAAAAGCCCTCTATGAGCCAGGCACACTCGAGGACAATGCTTTCCACTATTCAACACCCTTGGGTGCCCGCTCTGGCACTGGTATCAGGCCTGCCATGCCCCTAGGCCTTGGCCCTAACCCTCTGTTGGGTATTCAGGCTTCCATCCCAGAACCATGTACCTCGAGTCCTCCAGATAGGTGACCCCTGAGCCATACCCCACGACTCTGCCTACCACCAAGGAGGAAACCATGCCTTCAGAGCTGCACAAAACCCTCAGAGCGGGAGAAACCTGCATACCCCCACTGAGGCCAGCCACACCTATGGAATCCCACTGAGCCACAAACTTGGAGGCTGAGGCTCAGCAGGAACCCGTCCCTCAACTCTACCCTGGGAAAGCTCTCCTGTGCAGGGTCCCTCGCTGGAGCTGCCTGGGCCCGACCCATGTTCTCTGATGGCCATGACATTCACCTACCAAAAAAGCGCTCTAGATCACAGGCGCCTGTGCAGCCTGAATTGCTTCCCGCTGCCAGCCAATTCTCACGAGCTTTCTGTCCAAAACTGATACTGATTTGGGCAGAAAGCTCGTGAGACCTGGCCGGAAAACCCCTGGCGAACTCGTTCCTGTGGCACATGTCTACAGAGCCTCCACTTGGGCCCGGCCTGGAGTTCTGAGTGGTCTAGCATGAACCTAGTGAAAAAATGCTCTACAAGGCAGGTGCACATGAAACTTCCTCCTGCTACTCAGCCCCTTGGGGTGCCTGCACTGAAATCGTCAGATTTGACCTGCCATGCCCATAGGCCCTGGCTGTAACTCTCAGTTGGGTTTTCAGGCTTCCAATCCCAGGGGCCTTTCCCCCAAGCCCTCCAGATTGTTGACCCCAGAGCCACACCCCACACTGCCACCAAGGAAGAAACCGTGCCATTCACACCTTTGCAGAATCCTCAGAACGGAACAAATCCACATGCTTCCCTGAAACCACCCACACCTCTGGTGCCGACCCCCGCCCTGACCAAAAAACCCAGAGCCTGATGTGCCAATGGACCCCCATCCTCAACTCAGCCACCCAGGGATCCCGCCATGGCACCGGCAGATCGGTCCTGCCATGACCCTAGGCCCTAACCCTAACCCTAACCCCAGGTTGGCTTTTCAGGCTTCTGTCCCTAGAGACCTGGCTCCCAAGCCCTCCATTGGGGACCCCTGAGCCTCAACCCAGGATTCTGCCTGCCACCCAGGAGGAAATCATGCCATTAGGAGCCACACAAAACCCTCAGAGAGGGAGTAACCTTCATGTCTCCCCATAGGCTAACCCCACCTTCAGCGCCCCACCAGGCTGCAAACATGGAGGCTGACACTCAGCTAGACACCCTCTGTCAACTCTGCTCCTGGAAAGCTCCCCTGTATGGAGGCCTTTGGGGGAGCCACATGGGCCCAGCCCATGTCCCCTGATGGCCACGACACGCACCTAGTGAGAAAGTGCTCTAGACTGTGCGCGCCAGCATGACCCAAATCACCACCCAATGTCGGACATTCTCTTAAGCTTTCTTCCCAAATTGATATCAATTTGGGTAGAAAGCTCCTGAGAATTGGCCAGGAAACTCCCGGTGAACTCACTTCCTGTGGGGCATGCCTGCAGGACCTCTGCCTGTGCCTAGCCTCACGTCCTGAGTGGCCACAGCCCAAGCCCTGCAAGAAAGCCCTCCACAAGGTAGGTACATGCAAGGTAAATGCCTCCCATTACTCAGGCCCCTGGGGTGCCTGCCCAGGACTGGCAAATTGGGTCTGCCATGCCCCTAGGCCCTGGCCCTAACTCTCAGTTGGGTTTTCAGGTTTCCATCCCCAGGGCCTGTCCCCCAAGCCCTCCAGTCTGAGGATCCTGGAGCCACACCCCAGGACTCTGCCTGCCATCCAGGAGAAACCGTGCCCTTCGGGGCTGCATAGAACCCTCAGAGAGGGAAAAACTGCATGCCCCCACTGAAGCCTTCCCCACCTTCAGCACTCCACCATGCGGCAAAAATGGAGGGTGACATTCAGACGGCCCCCTCCATCAAATCTGACTCGAGAAAGATCCCCTGCATGGGCGCCCTCAGGGATCCATGTCAGCCCAGCCCGAGTTCCCTGATAGCCGCAACACGCATCTAATGAGAAAGCATTCTAGACCGCAGGAGCCAGTGCGGCCCGGATTGCCATCCAACACTGGCCAGTTCTCACGAGATTTCTGCCCAAATTGACATTGATTTGGGCAGAAAGCTCATGAGAATTGGCCAGAAAATCCCTGGCGAACTTGCTCACAGGGTGCGGCCCCGCAGGACCACTGCCTGGGCCTGCCCCGGAGTCCCAAGTGCTCACGGCCTGGACACTGGAAGAAAGCACGCTATGAAGCAGGCACATGCAAGGCCAAAGCCTCGTGCTACGAAGACCCTTGGGGTGCCCCCCACAGCACTGGCAGATCGAGCCTGCCCTGACTCTAGGCCCTGGACCTAACCCACGGCTGGATTTTCAGGCTTCCGTCCCCAGGGGCCTGTCCCCCAAGCCCTCCAGATTGGGGACCCCAGAGCCACGCCCCAGGAGTCCACCTACCACTCAGGAGGAAATGCAACCACGCAGAACCCTCAGAACAGAACAAACCCACATGCTTCCCTGAGACCACCCCAACCTCCAGCTGCCCACCCAGCCACAAAACCAAGAGCCTGATGCGTTGCTCAGCCCCTGTCCTCAACTCAGCCACCCGGGGATCCTGCTTTAGTGTGGGCACATTGACCCAGTCATACCGCTAGGCCCTTACAGTAACCCTAGGATGGGTTCTCAGGCTTCTGTCCCCATAGAACTAGCCACCAATCCCTCCAGATTGTGGACTCCTGAGTCACAGACCAGGACTCCGTCTGCCACCTAGGAGGGAACTGTGCTGCTTGGAGCTGTGCAAAACCCTCAGAGTGGGAGAAAACCACATATCCCCCCACATTTGGTCCCCCACCAGACCACAAACATGCAGACTGGTGCTCAGCTGGACACCCCTCCCTCAACTCTGCCTTTGGAAAGCTCCACTGCATGGGGGCCCTCAGGGGAGCCGCATGGGCCCGACCCATGTTCCCAGATGGCCAAGACACACACCAAGTGAGAAAGAACTCAAGACTGCATGCACCAGCATGGCCCGAATCACTGCCCAATGCTGGCCAATTCTCACAGCTTTCTGCCCAAACTGATATCAATTTGAGCAGAAAAAATGTCAGATTTACCCAGAAAAACCAGGCGAACTTGCATTCGGCAGCATGGGCTGGCAAGGCCACTGCCTGAGCCTGGCCCAGGGTCCCAAGTAGCTGCAGTGCAAACCCGGCAAAGAAGCCCTCTGTGAGGCAGGTGCATGTGATTCCAACCACTCCCACTACTCCACCCCTGAGGTGCACACCCTGGCACTGGCAGATCAGATCTGCGATGCCCCTAGGCCCTGACCCTAACCCTCAGTGGGGTTTTCAGGCTTCCATCTCCAGGGGCCAGTCGCCTGAGTCCTCCACATCAGGGAACCCAGAGCCACACCACAGGAGTACACCTGCCCCCAGGAGGAAACCGGGCCATTAGGAGCTGTGCGACACCCTCAGAGCTGGAGAAACCTACATGCCCCCCCAGTCCACCCCCACCTTTCACTCAGCACTGGGCCACAAAAGCGGAGGCTGAGTAGCTTTTCATGCTTCTGTCCCCAGAGACCTGGCCCACAAGCCCTCCAGATTGCAGATGCCTGAGACACACCCCAGGACTCTGCCTGCCATCCAGGAGGAAACCGTATGGTTTAGAGCCTCCCAAAACCCTCAGAGCAGGAGAAACCTTCATGTCCCCCCAAGGCCACTCCCATCTTCAGGCGCCCAGCTTGGCCATAAACATGGAGCCTGATGCTCGGCCAGAACCCCTGCCTCAACTGTGTCCATGGAAAACCCCCTATGCGGGGGCCCTCGAGGGAAGCCTCATGGTCCTGGCCCATGTTTCGAAGATGTCCACTACAAGCACCTGGTGAGAATCTGCTCTAGACTGTGGGTGCCAGTGTGGACTGAATTGCCACCCAACAACAACCAATTCTCATGAGGTCTCTGACAAATTGATATCGGTTTGAACAGAAAGCTTGTGAGAAATGGCTGGAAAACCCCCAGAAACTTGTGCCCGGTGGCTCGGAGCCACAGGGCGACCACCTGGGCCTGGCATGGGGTCTGGAGTAGTGCAGCCCAAACCCTTCGAGGAAGCCATCTACGAGCCAGGTGCACATGTGGCCAACCCCTCCAGCTACTCAGTCCCCTGGTGTGCGCACCCCGGCACTGGCAGATCAGGCCTGCCATGTCCCCAGGCCCTCACCCTAATGCTCAGTTGGGTTTTCAGGCTTCCATCCCCAGGGGCCTGTCCCCCGAGCCCTCCAGATTAGGGATACCAAAGACACACCCCAGGCGACCGCCTGCCACCAAGGAGGACAGCTGTGCCTTTTGGAGCTGTGCAGAACCCTCAGACAGGGAGAAACCTGCATTTCAACCTGAGGCCACACCCACCTGTGGCAGCCCCCTGGCCACAAAACCCGGCCACTGATGCACCGCCTAACCACCCTCCTTGATTCGCCCTCTAGGGAATCTCACCTTTGTGCCAGCATATCGCGCCTGTCTTGCCCCTAGGCCCTGACCCAATCATAGGTTGATTTTTCAGGCTTCTGTCCCCAGAGACCTGGCCCCAATGCCCTCCAGATTGAGGACCCCTGAGCCCCACCCAGAACTCCACTGCCGTGCAGGATGAAACTGCTGTTCAGAGCTGCCCAAAACCCTCAGAGTGGGAGAAAACCTGCATGCCCCGCCAAGGCCACCCACATCCATCGCCCCACCAGGCCACAAGCAAGAAGGCTAATGCTCAGCCTTACCCCCTCCCTCAACTCTGCCCCTGGGATGCTCCCCTGGTGGGGGTACTCAGTGGAGCCACGTGGGACCAGCCAATGTTCCCACATGGTTGTGACATGCACCTAGCGAGAAAGTGCTCTAGACCAAGCCACACGTGCAGCCCAGAAAGCCGCCTATGCTGGCCAAATCTCACAAGATTTATGCCCAAATCAATATCAGCTTGGGCAGAAAAATTGTCAGAATTGGCAGGAAAATGCCAGGAGGCCTTGCTTGGGCAACACGGGCTGGCTGGGTCACCACCCAGGCCTGAGCCGGCGTGGTCACAGACCAAACCCTGAGAGAAAGCCCTCTGCGAGGCAGGTGCATGGGGGTCAACCATTCCTGCTACTCAGGCCCTGGGGTGCCCGCCCTGGAACTGGCAGATCAGATCTTTCGTGCCCCTAGGCCTTGGACCCATAGCTCACTTTTGTTTTCAGTCTTCCATCCCCAGGAGCCTGTCTCCTGAGCCCTAAAGATTGGGGACCCCAGAACCACACCCCAGGAATCCGTCTGCCACGCAAGAGGAAACCGTGCCGTTTGGACCTGTGCAGAATCCTCAGACCGGGATAAATCCGCATGCCTCCCTGAGGCTAACCCCACCTCTGGCAGCCAGCCCTCCCACAAAAACTGGAACCTGATGCACTGACCCACAACCTTGACTCAGGACCCCTGGGATCCCACCTCAGTGCCACGAGATGGGCCTACCATGCCCCTAGGCCCTAATCCTAACCCTACTTTGGTGTTCTGTCCCCAGAGACCTGGCCCCTAAGCTCTCCAGGTTGGGGAACTCTGAGCCACACCCCAGGACTATGCCTGCCACCCAGGAGGAAACTGTGCCATTCATAGCTGTGCAAAACCCTTAGAGCAGGAGATACCTGCATACCCCCCTAAAGCCACCCCCACCATCGGCACCCCAATAGGCAACAAACACAGAGGGTGACACTCAGCCAGACAAGATCCCTCAGCTCTGCCCCTGGAAAGCTCCCCTGCACGGGGGCCCTCAGGGGAGCCAAATGGGCCTGACCCATGTTCCAGGATGGCCGCAAAACCCAACTAGCGAGAAAGTGCTGTAGACCGCGGGTGCCACCCTGGCCCAACTTGCTGCCTGACCACGATATCAATTTGGGCAGAAAGCTTATGAGAACCGGACACAAAAAACCCGGTGAACTCACTTCTGGAGGCACAGGCCCACAGGTCTGCTGCCTTGGCCTGGTCCGGGGTCCCAAATGTCACAGCCCTTTGGGAACCTGAGATAGCCTGAGAGATAGCCCCCTATGAGCCAGCCATATGGGTGGCCAATCCCTCCTGCTACTCACTCCCCTGGGGTGCCCACCCCGGCGCTGGCAGTTTGGGCCTGCCAAGCCCCTAGGCCTTCGTACTAACCCTGTTTGCTTTTGACACTTCCGTCCCCAGGGGCCTGTCTCATAAGCCCTCAAGATTGGGGATGCCTGAGCCACACTACAGGAATTTACCTGGCACCCAGGAGGAAACCATGCCATTCAGAGTTGCTCAAAACCCTCAGACCAGGAGAAACCCACATGCCTCCCAATGTCCACCCCTACCTCTGGGGGCCCCTCAGTCACAAAACACAGAGCTTGACACGCCACCTGTCACCCATCCTTGACTCAGCCAAATGGGGATCCTGCCTCAGTGCCAAAAGATTGGGCCTGCCATGCTCCTAGGCCCTAACCTTAACCCTAGTTTGGCTTTTCAGGCTTCCATCCCCAGAGACCTGGCCACCAAGCCCTCCAGATTGGGGAACCCTGAGCCACAACCCAGGACTCCGCCTGCCACCCAGGAGGAAACCATGCTATTTGGAGCTGCACAAAACCACAGAGCAGGAGAAACCTCTGTGACTCCCTGAGGCCACCCCAACATTCATTGCCCCACCGTGCCACAAACATGGAGGATGATGTTCAGCAAGACACCCTGACTCAGCACAGCCCCCAGAAGGCTCCACTGGGTGGGGTGCCTGAGGGAACCACGTGGGCTCAGCCAGTGTTCCCAGAGGGCCAGGACACACACATAGCAAGAAACTGCTCTAGACCCTGGGCACCTGCACCGCCCAAATTGCCGCCCAACGTGGGCCAATTCTCATAAGCTTTCTGCTCAAATCGATACTGATTAGGCAGAAAGCTCATGAGAATTGTTCAGAAAACCTGCAGCGAACTAGCTGGCAGGGCCAGGGGCTGCCACAGGGCTGCCGCCTGGGCCTGCCCTTGAATCCCGAGTGGTCGTGGTCTGGACCCTGCTATATTGCCCTCTATGAGCCAGGGCCACGCACAGCCTACCACTCCTGCTATTCGGTCCCGTGGGGTGCCTGCCCCAGCGCTGTTGGATCAGGCCTGCCAGGCCTCTAGGCCCTCGCCCTAAGCCTCCTTTGGATTTTCAGGCTTTGGATCCTGGGACCTATCCCCTGAGCGCTCCAGATTGGGGACCCCAGAGCCACACCCCAGGAGTCTGCCTGCCACCATGAAGGATACTGTGGCCTTCGGAACTGTGCAGAACCCTCAGACGGGGAGAAAACCGCAAGCATCCCTGAGGCCACCCCCACCTCTGGTGGCCCGCGCCCATCCACAAAACCTGGAGTCTGACACGTCGATTGACCCTCATCCTCAACTCACCCCCCTCTGAGGATCCCGCCTCAGAGTTGGCTTATCAGGCCTGTCATTCCCCTAGACCCTAACGATAACCATAGGGTGGGTTCTCAGGCTTCTGTCCCAAAGAACTGGCCCCCAGTCCCTCCAGATTGAGGACCCCTGAGCCACACCCCAGGCCTCTGCCTGCCACCAGGAGGAAACTGTGCCGCCACCAGGAGGAAATGAGCTGACCAAAAGCCTCAGAGCAGGAGAAACCTGCATGCGCACCCTGCCCCGTGACGTCACCCCCCAACTTCAGCACTCCAGCAGACCACAAACACGGAGGCTGACCCTCAGCCGGACCCCTTCCCTCAACCTGGACTCTGACTCCCCGCCTGACCCTTGTCTTTGTCTCAGCCCCCCAGGGATCCTGCCTCAGTGCCAGCAGATCGAGCCTGCCATTCCTCTTGGCCCTAAGCCTAACCCTAGTTTGGGATTTCATGCTTCCATCCAAAAAGTCCTGGCCCCCAAGCCCCACAGATTAAGGACACCTGAGTGACACCTCAGGACTGTGCCCACCACACGGAAGGAAACCATGCCATTTGTAGCAGGGTGGTACCCTCAGACAAGGAGAAACCTGCATGCCACCCTGAGGCCACCCCCAGCTTCTACAGACCCTGGACACAAAGCCAGACTCTGACATGCTGCCTGATGCCCGCCCCCAAGTCAGCCCAGCAGATAGCCCACCTCCTCACCAGAAGATCGGGCCTGTCGTGCCTCAAGGCCCTAAACCTAACCCTAGTTGTGGTGTACAGGCTTCCATGCCCAGAGACATGGCCCCTAAGCCTACCAGATTGGGGATCCTTGTACTCAACCCCAGGACTCCACCAGCTGCCCAGAATGAAATGTGTCCATTTGGAGTTGGGCAGAACCCTCAGAGCGGGAGGAACTGCATGTCGCCTGAGACACCCTCAGCTTCTGCGGCACCCCCGGACACAAACCCAGGGTCTGACATGCCACCTGATGCCCACCTTCAACTCAGCCCACCATGGAGCCTGCCTCAACACTGGCAGTTCAGATCTGCCATAGCCCTAGGCCCTAAACCTAACCCTAAGTTGCATTTTCAGGCTTCCATCCTCAGGGGTCTGTCCCCCAAGTCCTCTAGATTGGGAGCCCTGGAGCTCCACTGTAGGAGTCCATCTGCCACCCAGCAGGAAAACCAGTCCATTTGGATCTGTGAAGAACCCTTGGAGCTGGAGAAACCTGCATGCCCACATGAGAACTCCCCCACGTTGTGCAGCTCCCCAGTTACAAATCCAGAGCCTGATACACCACCTGACCGCCATTCTCAACTCAGTTCCTTGGGGAACTCACCTCAGCACCAGCAGTTCGGGCCCACCACACCGCTAGCTCAGCTCTCCTCATGGACCCCTGCCAGCTCTAGGCAGACCTAGAACTCCCCTGTCTGCGGCAAAGCTCTGGGATCCCCGCACCTTCTTCTCAAGTTACATTGGCCCAGGCATTCATGAGAAAGGGGAAGGCTACCTCCTGAATGCTTAACACCTCCTTTTCTCTTCTGCCCTATTTCTCTCCACTTACCTTTGTACCTGGGCAGACCGGAAGGGACATTTCAATGGAACATGGACATGCTCTGACATCTGAATCTTCCTGGCAGCTTTCTGAGGGCTCCTTATGCAAACAGAAACTAGTGTATCGTACCATAGTGTGTTTGAAAACGATCATCGACAGAACAGGAGAGTGAAAATCCCTCCATTTTTACCTCACTCCTCATGAAGTAGAACATGGTCTTCTTTCCTTCCTTGACTTCCATTAAATTCGTTTCCATGCAGTGTTCATTCCTTTGCTTCAGGGGTAGGATTTCATGATTCCTCACCTGCATAGAACACCCAGAGCTCATCACAACAAGTACTCTCCCTAATAGCCGTCACCCGTTGAACACATCCCCCCACAACCCTGCCCTGTAGCAACCCTCAGTTTGTGCTCTAAGGCTAAGACTGTTCCCTCATTGGCATATCTTTCTCCCCTCACTATGTTCATCTGTTTTCTTTCTGAAATAGGAGTCAAATCATAGGCCATTGGTCTTTTCTTACTGATTTTTCTTACCTTTATCCACTCTAGATCCTTCCACGTCTTTGTTGATGGCAAGATTTCATTCTTTTTGAGGCTGGGTCCTATTCCATTGGATAGATAGATAGATAGATAGATAGATAGATAGATAGATCTCTCACATCTTCTTTCTCCATTCATCAGTGAATGGACATTAGGACTCCCTCTATTGTTTTGCTATTGTTGATAATGTTGCTATAAACATCACTGTGCTTGTACCCCACTGAACGTGCATTTTTTGTCCTTTGGATAAATACCTAGGACTGCAATTGCCGGGTCCTAGGATTGTTCAGATTTTAGCTTTTGGAGGAATCTCCATACTCTTTTCCAAAGAGGCTGCAACAACCTACATGCCCACTGACAGTGCAGGAGGGCTCTGCTTTAAGCAGAACGTTACCTGCCTGTGATTCCCTAGGAGGAAATGGAAAACCTGTGGGATAACCTGACTCACCGAGTGTCAGGCAAGCAGCCCCAGAAATTCACCCCAGAGTTCCTGACGCCAAGCCCCTTGAAGCCACCAGAATGCCTCTATCCAGGGGAATTCCCAAAGACTCTCCTTCTGACTTCACCACCCATGAAACTGCAGAGAAAATAGGTCTGTCCAACTATCTAGACGGTCCATTTAGTGAAACTAGAAGGTCAAGCTTCCCTTTTAAATCATCCAAGCCTCCTCAGAATCATTTTGAATGTTCCCTATGCCCTCACTGGAACCCTTTTGATGGGATACATTAGGATACATCACCTTTGACAAAGGAAAAGACATCATCCAAGTCACTATCTGACCTCACACAGCCACATAACTCTAGATGCCTGCCATTCCACCACAGCCTAGGCCCAATGGAATAAACACTGTTAGATGAAGGAACACATTCTATGTTCAAAACACACACCGAGTCAATCCCATCTGTGATTCATGAACTGGCATGAGTCTCCTAATTCAGCTCACAACTCACAGGTCTCAAACCACAATGGCACTGTCCCTCCAGACTAGGGACCCCTGCGACAGACCACAGGACTACGCTTGCCACGCAGGATGAGACCATGACTTTTGGAGCTGTGCAAAACCCTCAGGGCAGGAAAAAACTGCATGCCTCCTGAGGCCACCACCAATTTCAGAGCCCTCACAGGCCACAAAACCAGTGCCTGGTGTTCACTCTGACCCCCATCCTCAACTGTGCCCTCATCAGTGTGGGCTCTCAGGGACCCGTGCTGGCCCAGTCCATGGTCACGGGTGGCTGCTACATGAACCTAGACACAAAGCAATCCAAACACTAGGAGCATGCGTGACCACAATCGCTCCGCTATGACGGCCAATTCTCACAAAATTTCTGCCCAGATCAACATCGTTTGGGCAGAAATCTCATTTGAATTGGCCAGAAACCTCCTTTGAACTCGGATGCAGAAGTGGGAGCCCTCAGAGAAGCTGGCTGGATCTGGGCCATTGTCCTGAGGGGTCGCAGCCCAAACCTCACCAGAAAGAGCTCTAAACTCTAGATGCACAAGTGCTCAGAATTGCCTCAGAACGCTGGCAATCCTGGCCTCTACTCAGTCCCCTGGGTGGCCAGTCTCAGCACTGGCAGAAAGGGTGTGCCCTGCCCCTAGGACCTAAACCTAACCCTAGGTTGGGTGTTCAGGCTTACATCCCCAGAGACCTGGCCCCAATCCCTCCAGATTGGGAACCCCAGAGCTGCACCCCAGGACTCCACTCCCACAAAGGAGGAAACAGTACTGTTCTGAGCTGCAGAAAACCTCAGATGGGGAGAAACCTTCATACCCTCCTGAGGCCACCCCACCTTCAGCACCCAAACGGGCCACAAATAGGGAGCCTCATTCTCAGCCTGAGACCCTCCCTCAACTCTACCGCCAGAAATCTCCCATCTGCTGGGGCCCTCAGGGGAGCAGTGTTGGACCAGTCCAAGTTCATGGATGGTCGCAACATGCACCTAGGGAGAAAGCACTCTAAACAGCGGGGGTGAGTGCATCCCAAATTGCTGCCCAATGCCAGCCAATTTTCATGAGCTTCTTGCCAAACTCAATATCCATTTGGGCATAAAGCTCATGAGAATTGGCCAGAAAATCCCCGAGAGAAATGGCTTCTGGCAGCACGGACCTGCAGGGCAGCCACCTGGGCCTGGCACATGATCTCAAGTGGTCGCGACCCAAACCCCATAAGAAAGCAGTCTAAAATCCAGGTGCAAACATGGCCAAACCCTCACTCTACTCAACCCCCTGGAGTGCTGTCTCAGCAATTTCAGATCAGGCTGCCATGTCCCATACCCTATCCCTAACCCTAGGTTGGGTTTTCAGGCTTCCATCTGCAGGGGCCTATCCCCCAAGACCTCCAGTTGAGGACCCCAGAGCCACACCCCAGGAATCCACCTGCTACCCAGATGGAAACTGTGCCATTGGAGCTGCGCCCAACCATCTGAGCAGGAGAAACCTGCATGCCTCCCGAGGCCATGCCCACCTTCGGTAGCCACCACAGTCACCAACCCAGAGACTGAGGCACTGCATGATGCCCTCTCTCAACTCAGCCCACCGGGGAGCCCGCCTCAGCACCAGCAGATCTGGCCTGCCATGCCCTTAGGCCCTAACCCTAAACGTTGTTTGGGTTTCAGGATTCCACCCTAAAGGCCAGGCCCCAAAGCCCCCCAGATTAAGGACCTCTGAGTAACACCCCAGAATTCAGCCCACAAAGTGGTTGCAAACCAGACCATCTGGAGCTGTGCCGAACTCTCAGAGTGAGAGAAACCTGCCAGCCCTCGTAAAGCCAACACCACTTTCGGTGGCCCCCCGGCCACGAAAATGGACTCTGAAGCAATGACTGACAAATCCTCAACTTGACCCTGAGCAGAACATGCCTCAGAAATGTCAGATCAGGCCAACCATGTCCCTAGGCCCTAAGCCTAAAACTAGTTGAGGTGTTCAGGCTATCATGCCCAAAGGCCTGGCCCACAACCCAGCCAGATTGGGGACCCTGGAAACTCACACCAGAATTCTACCTCCCACTGAGGGCACAACTCTGCTGCTTGGAGCTGCACAGAGCCCTCAGAATGGGAGAAACCTGTACGAACCCCTGAGGCCAGCCCAGCTTTTGTGGAACCCCTGGACACAAACCTGGAATCTGACAGACCTCCAAATATGTGTCCTCAACTCAGCCCACAAGGGAACCTGCCATGCCCCTAGGCCCTAACCCTAATCCTAGTTTTGGATTTGGGGCTTCCATCCCAAAAGAGCTGGCCCCCAAACCAGCCTAATTTAGGACCCCTGAATGATACCCCAGGATTCAGCCTCCCATGTGGTAGGAAGCTGTGCCATTTGAAGCTGTACGGAACCCTCAGAGAGGGAGAAACCTGCATACCCCGCCAAAGTGACCCCCCCCACTATCTGCAGGCCCCCTGGCCGCAAACCCAGATTCTGAGGCACCATCTGACATGTGCCCTCAACTCAGCCCCAAGGGGATCATGCATCAGTGCTGGCAGATCGGGTCTTCCATGCCCCTAGGTCCTAACCCTAACCCTAGGTGGGGTGTACAGGCTTCCGTGCACAGAGGCCTGGTGGTTAAATCCGCCAGATTGAGGATGCCTGATACCCATGATGGGAATCTGCCTGCCAGATTGTGGTGCAGGGCACCACTATGCTGTTTGGAGCTGCGCTGAACCCTCAGAGCTGGAGAAACTTCCATGCACCCCTGAAGTCACCCCCAGGTTATGCGAACGTCTGGACACACACCCAGAGGCTAATACCCCGTCTGACACCCGACCTCAACTCAGCGCACCAGGGCACCTGCCTCAGCACTGGCATATCAGGTCTACCATGGCCCTAGGCCTTAACCCTATCCCTAATTTCGGTTTTCAGGTATCATCCCCAAGAGTCCCGACCCCAAGACCCCAAGATTAAAGAATCCTGAGTGACACCTCAGGACTCTGTCCATCATGCAGGAGGAAACCATGCTGTTTGGAGCTGTGTCGAATCCTCAGAGCGGGAGAAAACTGCATGGTTCACCTGAGGCTATCCCCCACCCTCTGCGCACCATTGGGCAACAAATGCGGAGGCTGGCACTCAGCTTGCCTACCACCCAGGAGGAAACCTTGCCATTTGAAGCTGAGTAGAACACTCAGAGTGGGAGAAACTGCAAGCCTCCCTGAGCACAACCCCCTCCTTCAGCGGTCCCCTGGCCACAAACCTGGACCCTCTCATGCCACCGGACCTCTGCCCTCAATTCAGCCCCCTGGGATCCCTTCTCAGTGCCAGCAAATTGGGCCTGCCATGCCCCTGACCCTAACCATAACCCGAGGTTGCGTTTTCAGTCTTCATCCCCAGAGGCTGGTCCCCCAATTCCTCCATGTTTGGACCCCTGATCCACAACCCAGTACTCTGTCTGCCACCCAGGAGGAAACCGTTCTGTTTGGAGCTGCATAGAACCCTCGGAATGGGAGAAATCTTCATGCTCCCTGAAGCCACTTCCACCTTCGGCCACCCCCCAGGCACAAACCCAGATCGTAATGCACCACCTGACCATGGCCCTCAACTCAGTACCCCAGACATCTAGCCTCAGCACCAGCAGATCAGGCCAGCCATGCCCCTGTGCTCTTTTCCAAGCCCTAGGTTGTGTTTTCAGTGTTCTGTCCTCTGATGATTGACACCAAAGCTCCGCTGATGGGTTACACCTGAACTGTACCAGAATATTTCTTGGCCCCCTGAGGCTATCCCACTTTCAGCACCCCCCGTTCACACCTGGATCTTAACACTCACACTGACCCACGTCCTCAACTCTGCTCCCCAGGTCACTCCTCTCAGGGTGGCATATTGAGACTGACATGACCCTCAGCCCTAACCAAAACTTAGGTACATTTTCTGTCTTGTGTCCCAAGAATACAGGTACCAAAGTCCCACATATGTGGGACCCCTGAGAAATGCCAGAGGACTCTGTCTTCAACCCAGAAGGAAACAGTAGAATTGGAACTCTGCCAAGGACTGAGAGCAGGAGAAATCTGCCTTTCCCCCCATGGCCACCAACCCGGAGCCTGACTCAGACTGACCCATGTTCTCTACTCAGTCCCCGTGAGAGCTCTGCACAGCACCAGCAAATCAGGCCTGTCATGTTGCTGGGACCTAGCCCTAACCCTAGGTGGGGGTTTCATGCTCTGTCCCCAGAGGACTGGCGCCCAAGTCCCACGGATGGGGACACCTGAGCAATATTTGAGATCTCTGCCTGCCACCCAGAAGGAAACCATACCATTTGGAACTCTGCAAAGGATTCTGAGCAGGAGAAATCTGCCATGCACCACTGAGTTCACCCAGAGTCAGCAGCTGGACACAAACGTGAACCTGACACTTACTCTATCCATCCCTCTGTACTCAGCCCTCTGGATAGCTTGCCACACCACCATCAGATTGGGCCTGCCATGCTCCTAACCCCTAACTGAAGCTTAGTTTGTGTTCTGAGCATTTAATTCCCAGGGGCCTGGCTCCCTACCCCACGGACTGGGGTCACCTTAGCCATACCACAGGACTCATCCTAACACACAGGAGGAAAGCGTGCCATGTAGACCTCTAGAAAGTATTCAAAGCAGGATAAAATGCCTGCTCATCTGAGCCTATACCAGCAAACCCCCAATTTCAGTGGCCTCTAGGTCACAAACCCTGTGCCTGACCAGAACCAGAACACTCATCCTTCATTCCAGCCTCTAGGAACCACACACACTGTCAGCTGTTTGGGCCTGCAATGTCCCTTGGCCCTAACTCTATCCCTAGCTTGGGTTCTCATGTCTCCGTCCCTTAAGGGTGGGCTCCAAAGCCCTAGGATTTGGGGATGCCTGAGCAATACCACAGGACTCAGCCTCATACCCAGATGGAAATCTTTCCATAATGGACTCCAGTAAGTATATAGGTCAGTAGAAATATGAAGGCCCATCTGTGTCCATCCCAGTGAACTCCCACATTCAAGGGCTCATGGATTGAAACCCTGAGCCAGACACTCACCCTGACCCATGTCCTCAACTCAGCCCTCCAGGACGCTCACCACACGGTTGGCAATTCAGACCTTCCATTTTCCTAGGTCCTAACCCTAACCCTATTTGGAGTTCTGAGAGGTCCATCTGTAGAGGCCTGGATCCCAAGCCCCGGGTATTGGGAACACTTCAGCAAAACCAGAGGATCAGCCCGCCACACAAAAGGAAACTCCTTTTTTTACTCCAGACTGGATTCAGAACATGAGACATCTGAATGCAAACCTGAGACAATGTCAGTGAACCTACACTTTCATCCACCCTCTGAAGACAATCCCTGAGCTTGATACACACCCTAAATCTCCATTGAATCTCAGACCTTGTGAAGATCTCCACAGTTCTGGCTGATTGTATCTTCTAGGCTTCTGGGCCTTAATCCAACGGAAGGTCTAGACATGGGTGAAAATATGAACAGATATTTCTCCAATGATGATATGCATGTGACCAACAGATATATACATAAATGTTCTATATCACATGGCTTCTGAGAAATGCAAATCTAAACCACATTGAGGTGTCCTATCACACCAGGCAGAATGTCTAAAGTTAACAGGACATGAAAGCACAAATATTGGTAAGGATGCAGAGAATGGAGAACTCTCCTACACTCCTGGTTGGAATGCAGACTGTTATATCCACTCTGGAAAACAGTACGGGGTTTCCTCAAGAAGTTAAAAGTAAAGTTACCCTAAAACACAGCAATTGCACTACAGGGCTTTTACCAAAAAAATAGAGATGTAGGGAAAAGAACTGGCACCTGCACCCCAGTGTTCATTGCAACAATATCCACTATAGATAAACTATGAAAAGAACACAGGTATCTATGGACAGAGGAATGGATAAAGAAGATGTGGTTCATATATTCAATGGAATATTCCTCAGCCATCAGAAAGGATGAATACTTACCATCACATCAACCTGGATGGGTCTGGAAGATATTATGCTGAGTAAAATATGTCAATGAAAGAAACACAATTATCATATGGTTTCACTCATATGTGAAATATCAGAAACAGGGCAGAGAACTGTAGGCAAAGGAAGGGGAAACAGAATGGGAAGTCATCAGAGATGAGGAAAAAACCATGATAGACTCTTAACTATAGCAACCAACTGAGGGTTGCTGGATGGGGGTTGGGGGGTAACTGGGGTGATGGGCATTAAGGAGGGCACGTGATGCAATACACATCTGATATATTATTTAACACTACATCTGAAAATAATGATGTATGATAAGTTGGCTAATTGAATTCAAATTAAAAAAATGAAAGAACTCAAATAAACTACCCTAACAATTTGTATGGAATCACAAAAGATACTGAACAACCAGCACAATGTTATGAAGAAAAACAAAGCTGGAGGCGTCACAATTCCATATTTCAAATTATACTACAAAGCTGCATTCATCCTCACAGTATGGGACTGGCAAAAAAAAAAAAAAAAATACACACAGTGACCAAAGAAACGGAATAGAAGCTCAGACATCAATCCACAATCATGTGCCCAATTAATCTTCTGCAAAAGAGGCAAAAATATTAAAAGGGAAAAGGACAGTCTCTACAACAAATGGTGTTGGGAAAACTGAACAGCTATGCACAAAACAATGAAATTAGACTGCTTTCTTACACCATATGGACAAATAAACTCAAAACAGTTTCAAGACCTCAATGTGAGACCTTAAATCATAAAAATCCTACAAGAGGGCACAGACAGTAACTTCTCTGACATGAACCATACATTTAATAGACATGCCTCCTAAGGCAAAGGAAACAAAAGCAAAAATAAACTACTGGAGCTCCATCAATATAAAAACTTACCGCACAGCAGAACAACAATGAAAATGTAATAAATAGAATACAACGTACTTAATAGGAGAAGATGTTTGCAAATATGTGCAATAAGGGGTAGTGTCCAAAATATGTAGAACTGATACAACGCAACAACCAAAAAACAAAAAGTCCAGTTAAAAAATAGACAGAAGACATGAACAGACATTGCTCCAAAGAAGACATACAGATGGCCAACAGTCACATGAAAAGATGTTCACATCAGCCATCAACAGGAAAATCCAAATGAAAAGGTCCATGAGATATTACCTCATACTATCAGAATGGCTAACAGCACCAGCACAAGAAAACAAATGTTGGGAGGATGTGGGTAAAAGGGAACCCTCTTGCACTGTGGTGGGAATGCTAGCTGCTGCAGTCCCTGTGGAAAACAGTATCACTGTTCCTCAAAACGTTAAATATTAGAACTACCTTATAATCCAGCAATCACACTACCGGGTGATTACCCGAAGAATAAGAGAACAATAACTCAAAAGGATACATGTGCCCCTATGTTTCTTGCAACATTAATTACAATATTACAATATGGAAACAATCCAAGTATTTCTTGATAACTTGATAAATGAGATGATAAATGTATACACACACACAGTGGGAAATTACTCAGCCATAAAAAATGAAATCTTGCCATTTGCAGACACATGGATGGAGCTAGAGAATACTATCCTAAGTGAAATCAGTCAGTCAGAGAAAGACAAAGGCCTTTGGATGTCACTCTTCCATGGAATTTAGGAAACAAACATACATAAGTAAAGGAGAAAGAAGATACAAAACAAAACCGACCCTGTGGTTACCAGAGTGGAAGTGGATGGAGGGATGAGTGATATAGATGACGGGGACTAAGAGTACACTTTTCTTTTTTTTTTTATTTGTTTATTTTCAGCATAACAGTGTTCACTGTTTTTGCACCACACCCAGTGCTCTGTGCAGTACGTGCCCTCCCTATTACCCAGCACCTGGTTCCCCAACCTCCCAACCCCCGCCCCTTCAAAACACTCAGGTTGTTTTTCAGAGTCCATAGTCTCTCATGGTTCATCTCCCCTTCCAGGTTCCCTCAACTCCCTCTCCTCTCCATCTCCCCATGTCCTCCGTGTTCTTTGTTATGCTCCACAAATAAGGGAGACCATATGATATTTGACTCTCTCTGCTTGACTTATTTCATTCAGCATAATCTCTTCCAGTCCCGTCCATGTTGCTACAAAAGTTGAGTATTCATCCTTTCTGGTGGAGGCATAATACTCCATTGTGTATATGTACCACATCTTCCTAATCCATTCGTCCGTTGAAGGGCGTCTTGGTTCTTTCCACAGTTTGGTGACCATGGCCATTGCTGCAATAAACATTAGGGTACAGATGGCCTTTCTGTTCACTCCATCTGTATCTTTGGGGTAAATACCCATCAGTGCAATTGCAGGGTCATAGGGAAGCTCTATTTTTAATTTCTTGAGGCATCTCCACACTGTTCTCCAAAGTGGCTGCACTAACTTGCAGTCCCACCAACAGTGTAAGAGGGTTCCCCTTTCTCCACATCCTCTCCAACACACATTATTTCCTCTCTTGCTAATTTTGGCCATTCTAACTGGTGTCAGGTGGTATCTCAATGTAGTTTTAATTAGAATCTCCCTGATGGTGAGGCCGACACCTCCCACTCCTCAGCCTCTGGGGGTCCCTCCTTGGCGCTGGCAGCTGGGGCCGGGCCTGCCATGAAAGCAGGCCCGGGCCCAGGCCTGCTTGCTCAGCCTTCTGTTGCCAGGGGATTCTGTCTGGGGCCTTCCCCCGGGGAACACTGAGTCCCGCACCACGAGTTCCCCGACCACACCAGCACAAACGGTGCCTTTCTAGCCTGCGTCCCAGCCATGGAACAAGAGATCCATTCATTCCCCCCCAGAGGCCAGCCCCATCCACAGGCGCCATGGTTGCCCACCAAGGCGGAGGCGGACGCCCAGACACAGAACCTCCACCAACTCTGCTTGGGGAAAGCTCCTTGCCTTGGGGCCCCCGGCCGGGCCCCGTCGTCGTGGCACGTTTTCTGGGTGGCCACGACATGCACTGAGTGAGAAAGGACCCTGGGCAACGGGGAACAGGGCCTCCGCAGGGCTGTCCATCGCCAGCCAATTCTCACGAGTGTTGTGCCCAAATCGATCGCGATTTGGGCAGAACGCTCATGAGAATTGGCCAGATAATGAACGGTGAACGCACTTTGGGCACCGCACATCCACAGGGCCGCCCCCAGGCGCCTGGCCCGGGATAACGAGGGGTCGTGTCCCAGAACCGCCAGGAGGAGTTCTGTGAGGCAGGTGCCGGCAAGGCCGACGCCTCCCGTACCTCAGCCTCCGGGGATCCCCTCCCTGGTGCTGGCAGCTGGGGCCGGGCCTGCCCCGAAATCCGGGCCCGGACCCAGGTCTGAATTCTCAGCCTTCCGTTGGCAGGGGCCTGTGCCTGGGGGCCTCGCCGCGGGGAACCCTGAGTCCCAGACCACGAGTTCCCGACCGTCCCGGTGACAACGGTGCCTTTCACTGCTGCGTCCCAGCGAGAGATCCAATAGTTCCCCCAGAGAAGCCAGCCCCATCCCCAGGCGTCCAGGCCGCCCGCCAAGGCGGAAGCCAACGGCAGGCAAAAGGCCCTCCATCAAATCTGCTTGGGGAATGCTCCCCGAAGCCGGGACTCCCAGCCGGGCCCAGCCATCTTGGTGCGTTTTCCGGGTGACCGCGATATGCCCCAAGCCAGAAAAGGCCTGGGCCACAGGGAACAGAGCGGTTCCCAGGGCTTCCCAAGGATGGACAATTCTCATGACCGTCTGCCAAAATCTATCCTGATTTGGGCAGAACGGTCATGAGAATTGGCGGGAAAAGGCTGGGCAAAACCGCTTCGGATGACGCACGTGTGAACGGCCGCCACGGGGGACTGGCCCGGGATAACAAGGGGTCGCGAGCCAGCATCGCAGGAGGAGCTCCGTCATGCAGGCGCCGACGAGGCTGATGCCTCCCACTCCTCAGCCTGCGGAAGTCCCCTCCCTGACGCTGGCAGCTGGTACCGGGCCCGCCAAGAAAGCCGGGACCGGGCCCAGGCCTGCGTGCTCAGCCTTCCGTTGCCAGGGCCCTGTGCCTGGGGACCTCACCCCGGGGAACCCTTAGTCCCGCGCCACAAGTCCACTGATTGTCCGGGCACCAATGGCGCCTTTCCCGGCTGCGTCCCAGCCGCAGAGCAAGAGACCCATTCATTGCCCCACAGAGGCCAGCCCTCTCACCAGGCACCCCGGCCACCTGCCAAGGCGGAGGGGGACGCCCGGCCACAGCCCCTCCATCAACTCCGCTTGGGGATATCTCCCCGGCGCCGGGGACCCCAGCCGGGCCTCGTCGTCACGGCGCGTTTTATGGGTGGCCGCGACATGCCCCGAGCGAGAAAGGGCCCTGGGCCACGGGGAACCGGGCTGTCCCCAGGGCTGCTCAACGCCGGCCAATTCTCAGGAGCGTTCTGCCCAAATCGGGATCGATTTGGGCAGAAAGCTCCTGAGAATTGGCCGGAAAACGCCCGGTGAAGCCCCTTCGGGCGCTGCAGGGCGCAGGGCCACCCCCCTGGGCCTGGCCCGGGATCGCGAGAGGTCGCTCCTGCTCCTCAGCCTCCGGGGGTCCCGTCCCTGGCACTGGAACCTGGGGAAGGGCCTGCCCCAAAAGCCAGGCCCGGGCCCAGGCCTGCTTGCTCAACCTTACTTTGCTAGGGGTCTGGGACTGGGGGCCTCCCCCCTGGGGATCACTGTGTCCTGCGCCACGAGTCCCCCAACCATCCTGGCGCCAACAGTCCTTTCGCAGCTTCATCCCAGCCTTCGAGTGAGAGATCAATTCATTCCCCCACAGAGGCCAGCCCTATCTCCGTGTTCCCTGGCCGCCCACAGAGGCAAAGGCAGACGCCTGGCCACAACCCCTCCATCAACTCTGCTTCGGGAAATCTCCCCTTTGCTGGGGCCCCCTTCCCGACCACATCGTCTGGACTTATCCTTGTCTCGTTTTTAAACCTCTCCCACCATCGTTGTTCTTTCTGACCAGAATCCCAAATTCTGCCACATTATGGGACTCATTTCTTCAACACAGCCCTTAGGGGAGCCCGCTCAGTGCTGGCAGTTTGGACCAGCCTTTCCCAAGGCCATAATCCTAATGCTAAGTTGTGTTTTCATGCTTACTTGTACAGGGGCCTCTCCTGCCAACTCTGGCTTACGAGCCCTGAAGTCACACTGTAGGAGTCCTCCTCCTACCTAGCAGGCAACCAGTCTCTTTGGAGCTGCACAGGGCTGTCAGAGCCAGTGAAAAATTGCGTGACCCCATGAGTGCTCCCCCACGTTCTGCTGCCCCCGGATCACGATGCCCTGCCTGACCGCCATCCTTCAGGGAACCAACCTCCAGACCTGCAGTTCGGGCATGCCACACCTGCACCTCAGCTCTCCTCAGGGACCCCTGTCCGCTCTAGGCAGAAGTGGACCTCCCCTGCCTGCCTAAAAGCTCTGGGAGCCCCTCTCCTTCTTTTCGATCGACATCGGAATTCTTGACAATTGGGGAAGGCTACCTCCTGACTGCTTCACACCTCCTTTCCTCTCCTGCCTTATTTCTCTCCACTTCCCTTTGTACCTGGGCATGGAATATGGACATGCTCTGACATTTGAATCTTCCTGGCAAACCAAACGTAGTGTCATGTACCACGGTGTGTTTGCAAATGATCATCAAGAGAACAAGAGAGCGAAAATCACTCCATTTTTACCTCACTCGTCATGAAGTAGAACATGGTCTCCTTCTTTCCTTCCTTGACCTCCATTCCAATTTGTTTCCATGCAGTGTTCATGCCTTTGCTTCAGGGGTAGGATTTCGTGATTCCTTGCCTGCACAGAATACCCAGAGCTCATCACACTGAGTGCACTCCCTAGTAGCCGTCACCCATTGAACCCTTCCCCCCCACACCCCTGCTCTCTAGCCGCCCGTGGCTGGTGCTCTAAGTGGGAGTCTCTTTCCTCTTTGACCTATCTTTCTCCCCTCACTATGTTCATGTATTCTTTCTGAAATTCCATAGAAGTCAAATGACAGGCTCTTGGTCATTTCTTACTGATTTTGCTTAGCTAAATCCACTCTAGATCCATCCACGTCCTTGCAAACGGTAAGATCTCATTCGTTCGAACCTGGCTTCTATTCCATCGAGAATATGTGGGAGATTAAATAACTACGTTCATATATACATATAGATATATTGATATGTAGAAATAAACACACATACACATATGCGTATGTATATGGATATCGATATCTATATCTATATCACGTGCATCAGCAAATGGACATTGGGACCCCCTCCATCGTTTTGCTTTGGTTGATAATGTTGCTGTCCATATCACGGTGCTTGTGGATAAAAAAGGTGCTTGTACCCCATTGAATGTGCCTTTTTGTGCCCTTTAGGGAAATTCCTAGGAGGGCAACTGCTGCATCCTAGGGTTGTTCAGTTCTTAGCTTTCAGAGGAACCACCATGCTCTTTTCCAGAGTGCCTGCAATAACCCGCATGCCCACCGACAGTGCAGGAGGGTTCCGCGGGAAGAAAAACATTCCCTGCCAGCAATTTCCTGAGGAGGAAACAGAAAACCTGGGGGATAACACGACTCAGACAGCGTCCGGCAAGCAGCCCCAGAAGTTCCCCCCAGGGTTCCTGACGCCATGCCCTGGGAAGCCATCAGAATGCCTGAATCCAGGGGAATTCCCAAAGACTCTCCTGACTTCACCACCCATGAAACTACAGAGAACGGATGACATGTCCAAATCTCTAGATGGTCCACTGAGGGACACTAGAAAGTCAAGCTTCCCTTTTCAATTGTCCAAGGCTCCTTGGAATCCTTTGGAATGTTCCCTCTGCCCTCATCGCAACTCTTTGGATAAAAAAGGTGAATCCATTAGGATCCATCCCCTTGGACAAAGGAGAATCAATCCTCCAGACCTCTATCTGACCACAAAGAGCCACCTCACTCTAGATGCCGGCCATTCCAACACAGCCGAGGACCCATGGCATCAACACTGTTTGAGGACGGAATGCATTCTAGGTCCCAAACACACACCGAGTCCATCTCATCTTCCTTTTCAAATCCAAGGTATGGCCTAGGAAAGAGATTTTCCAAATATCTCTGGGAGCCAGAAAGAAGCCAAGAAAATGAGAACCCCTACCAGGTGCTCCCTGCAAGGAAACTCAGGAACCCTAGCACCCACTCTGCATGGCTGACAGCTGCGTTCATGGGAATTTTGGCTCCAGTGGAGATGAGAGAAAACCCAGGATGTTTGGGGGGAAAGGGAAGTTTTACCTCCCATGCTGGCATGGATGTGCCACGGTGCCCCAAGGGCCTGCTGTTTTCTCTGAAAGGTGACGTCCTGGGACAAGCTGCATGACAGATTCAGACGATGATTTCCAAACTTCAGGTCTCATGGAGCCAGAGCGAAGAATGGTTGTCGGGTGAGGAGAAATAGGCACCTCCTACCTAAAGCCTACATACCTGCTCCAATTTCTGGGAGAAGGAGAGGCACCTGCTTGTTTCTTAACTGGTCATTCACTTCCTTCTCAAGCCCGCCAATCCCTTGTCCTTTTTGGAGAAGCAAATAGACTTCCAAACAGACACTCAACTCCTCGGTTCCAAAGGCACCATGGGTTGAATTTGGTTCCCCCGGCTCCAGATCCCCACCAGGAGGACCCCCCTCAACCATCCTGACAGCAATTTCCATCCAACTTGGGGAAACGGGGCACAGTGCCCACTGAGTGGGGGCCTGGTTCCAGCCATTCTTACCAGCACTGTTGAGCCTGGGGAAACACTCTTCAGCTCACCACTCTGTCCTGGAACAACAAGTGCAGTGCCTCACGTTTCCGGGTCCCTCACCCAGCACCTGTCCACGGCTCTCAGAGCCAGCAGGCTGCACAGGCTCCTCTTCTGGTGTGTTGGCCACAGCAGCTCACTGCTGCCCCCAGTGGTGGCAAGCAGCAATGCACCCTACCGTGCTCTAGGGCACCACAGCTCACCACCCCCTCCAGTGGCATGAATCGACACTGCTGAGCCTTCCACAGACTCCTCATGCAGCTCCGAGAAACGCTCCACAGGTCTAAAGACACAGTGACACACTGCCTCCGGATTGGGACTTCCAGGCCAAAGCCTAGAGTCCACGCCAGCCAAGCGGAAGTGCTGCATTTCAGAGCTACAGAAAAGTGTCATAACGAGAGTAAACTTCATGATCCAAAAGAGGTCAGCTCCAAATATCCGCGACCAGAGGTCCAAAAAATCGGAGGCAGATGCCCGGCCACAGCCCCTGCATAAACTCTGCTTTGGGAAAGCTCCCCTGTGCCGGAGCCCGCGGCCGGGCCACGTCGTCTGGCGTGTTTTCCGGGTGGCCACGATATATCCTGAGCGAGGAAGGGCCCTGGGCCACGGGGAACAGGGCCGTCCCCAGGGTTGCCCAACGCCGGCCAATTCTCATGAGCGTTCTGAATAAACCAGGATCGATTTGGGCAGAACGCTCGTGAGAATTGGCCAGAAAACACCCGGCGAACCCGTTTTGGGAACCGCACGTCCACAGGGCCGCACCCCTGGGCCTGGCCCAGGATCCCCAGGGGTCACGTCCCGGCACCACCAGGAAGAGCTCTGTGAGGCAGGCAGGCCCCGGCGAGGCCGACGCCTCCCGCTCCTCAGCCTACGGGGGTCCCCTCCCTGGCACTGGCAGCTGAGGCTGGGCCTGCCCCAAAAGCTGATCCCGGCCCACGCCTGCTTGCTCAGCCTTCTGTTGCCAGGGGCCTGTGCCTGGCAGCCTACACCCGGGGAACCCTGAGTCACGCACCACGAGTCCCCCGACCTTCCCGGCGCCAACGGTGCCTTTCGTGGCTGTGTCGCAGCCATCGAGGGAGAGATCCATTCGTTCCCCCACAGAGACCAACCCCATCCCCGGGCGCCCCGGCCGCCCACAAAGGCGGAGGCAGACACCCGCCCACAGCCCCTCCATCAACTCTGCTTGGGGAAAGCTCCTCTGCACCAGGGCCCCCGACCGGGCCCCGTCGTCACGGCGCGTTTTCCAGGTGGCCGCGACATGTCCCGAGCTAGAAAAGGCCCTGGGCCACGGGGAACAGGGCGGTCCCCAGGGCTGCCCAACGCCAGCCAATTCTCACGAGCGTTCTGCCTAAATCGATCCCGATTTGGGCAGAACGCTCGTGAGAATTGGCCGGGAAAGGCCAGCAAACCTGCTTTGGGCGCCGTACATCCGCAGGGCCGCCCCCCTGGGCCTTGCCCGGGATCCCGAGGGGTCGCGACCCGGCACCGCCAGGAAGAGCTCCGTGAGGCAGGCGCCGGCAAGGCCGACGCCTCCCGCTCCTCAGCCTCCGTGGGTCCCCTCCCTGGCGCCGGCAGCTGGGGCCAGGCCTGCCCCAATAGCCCGGCGCGGGCCCTGGCCTGCTTGTTCAGCCTTCCATTGTCACGGTCTTGTCCCTTGGGGCCTCCAACTGGGGATCCCTGAGTCTTGTATCCTAAGTCCCCCCACCGTCCTATTGCAAATGGTGCTTTTCGGAACTGTGTCCCATCCTTCATCCGAGAGATACAGTCATTTCCCCACAGAGGCTAGCCCCATCTCTGGCTGCCTCCGTGTCGAAAAGTCGGAGGTGGGCGCCGGCCACAGCCCCTCAGTCAACTCTCCTCCAGGAAAGCTCCCCTGCGCTGGTGACCCCAGTTGGGCTGCTTTGTCTCAGAGTGTTTTCCTGGGGACCGCGACATTCCCTGAGCGAGAAAGGGCTCTCAGCCATGGGGAACAGGGCTTACTCCAGGTCTGCCCAACACGAGCCAATTCTCTCGAGTGTTCTGCCCAATTGATTACGCTTTGGGCAGAACGTTCATGAGAATTGGCTGGAAAACACCCAGCTAACTGGCTTGTGGGCGCCGCACGTCTGCAGGTCCACCTCCTCGTCCTGGCCTGGGATCCCGAATGGTCTCATCCGATCCCCCCCACTGAGGTCATCCCCATCCTTGGGCACCCCAGCGACCCTAAATTTGGAGACGGACGCCCGGCCACAACCCCTCCCTCAACTCTGTTCCCCGAAATCTCCCCTGCGCCGGGGCCCCTAGGAGGGCTGAGGTGATTCAGCGTGTTTTCCAGGTGGCAGCTACACGCCCCAAGAGCGAAAGGCCCTTGTCCATGTGTTACAGGGCGGTCCGAAGGGCCACCCAATGCTGGCCAATCTCAGGAGTGTTCTGCCCATAATGGTATCGATTTTGGAGAGGAAGAAACCTTCCCACTTCTAAACCACCCCACCATCAGGGATCCCCCTGGCCAGAAGCCCTAACTCTGCCACACTGCAGGACTTTTTCCTCAACTCAACTCCAAGGTGAACACTCGTCACTGCCAGCTGATTGGAGCTGCCATTCCCCAAGGCCATAACCCTAACCCTAAGTTGCGTTTTCTGGCTTCCTTCTATATGGGCCTGTCCCCCAAGCCATCTGGCTTGGGAACTCTGGAGTCACACCATAAGAATCCGCCTGACACCCAGCAGGAAGACAGTCCATTTGGAGCTACTCGGAGCTGTCAGAGGTGAAGAAATTTGCGTGTCCCCATGAGTACACCCCAATGTTGTGCAGCCCCCCAAAGCCTGATGCGGTGCCTGACCCCATTCTCAACTCAGCTTCTTGGGGAACCCACCTCCGCAGCAGAAGTTCGGGCCTGCCACATCCCTACCTCAGCTCTCCTCAGGGACCCCTGTCAGCTCTAGGCATACCTGGAACTCCCCTGCCTGCCTAAAAGCTCTGGGATCCCCTCTCCTTCTTCTCAACTGACACCAGCCCAAGGCTTTCATGAGAAAGGGGGATGGCTACTTCCTGACTGCTTAACACCTCCTTTCCTCTTCTGCCCTATTTCTCTCCACTTACCTTTGTACCTGGGCAAACTGGAAGGAACATATCAATGGAACATGGACATGCTCTGACATCTGAATCTTTCTTGGCAGCTTTCTGAGGGCTCCTTTTGCAAACAAACTGGTGTATCATACCACGGTTTGTTTGAAAATGATCATCGACAGAACAAGAGAGCAAAATCCCTCCATTTTTACCTCACTCCTCATGAAGTAGAACTTGGTGTTCTTTTTTCCTTCCTTGACTTCCATTCCAATTTGTTTCCATGCAGTGTTCATTCCTTTGCTTCAGGGGTAGGATTTCATCATTCCTCGCCTGCATAGAACACCCAGAGCTCGTCACAATGAGTGCCCTCCCTAATAGCCATCACCCATTGAACCCTTCTCCTCCACACCCCTGCCCTCTCGCTGCCCTCGGTTGGTGCTCTAAGTTTGAGTCTCTTTCCTCATTGACCTATCTTTCTCCCCTCACTATGTTCATGTTTCCTTTCTGAAATTCCATAGAAGTCAAATTATAGGCTATTCGTCTTTTCTTACTGATTTTGCTTAACTAAATCCACTCTAGATCCATCCACATCCTTGCAAATGGTAAGATTTCATTCTTCCTGAACCTGGCTCCTATTCCACTGAGAATATGTGGGAGATTAGATATCTATGTTCATATATATATATATATATATATATATATATATATCACTCATCAGTGAATGGACATTGGGTCTCCCTCCATCGTTTCGCTATGGTTGATAATGCTGCTGTCCATATCACGGTGCTTGTACCCCATTGAATGTGCCTTTTTGTGCCCTTTAGGGAAATTCCTAGGAGGGCAACTGCTGGACCCTAGGGTTGTTCAGTTCTTAGCTTTCAGAGGAACCACCATGCTCTTTTCCAGAGTGCCTGCAACAACCCGCATGCCCACTGACAGTGCAGGAGGGTTCCGTGGGAAGAAAAACATTCCCCGCCAGCAATTTCCTGAGGAGGAAACAGAAAACCTGGGGGATAACCTGACTCAAACAGCATCCGGCAAGCAGCCCCAGAAGTTCCCCCCAGGGTTCCTGACGCCATGCCCTGGGAAGCCATCAGAATGCCTCTATCCAGGGGAATTCCCAAAGACGCTCCTGATTTCACCACCCCTGAAACTTCAGAGAAAGAATGACATGTCCAACTCTCTAGATGGTCCGCTGAGTGACACTAGAAAGTCAAGCTTCCCTTTTCAATCGTCCAAGGCTCCTTGGAATCCTTTTGGTGGTGTAAAACAAAAGAATCTCAAACCAGGACCCCTGAAACAAATAACACATTATATGAACATAATAAAAAAAAGTGAAAGAAAAACATTTAGAATACAAATGCAAACTAAGTAAAGGTAAATAAATAAATAATCTCACTGATAGAAAGAAAACAAGCAAGCAACAAAGCAAGCAAGCAGGCAAGCAAGGAAACAAGCGACTAAATGACCTCGAGTCACCACATTCCAATTTCAAGGTAGATTAAAAAGCCATTGTCATCAAAACAATATGGGACTGGCATAAAAGCAGACACACAGATCCATGGAACACAACTGGGGCATTTATTCCCGGAATGAAGTCCATGGATGTAAACAACAATATGGCTATCTAGGCAATGTGGAGTTGCTCTGGCTAAGCAGGCCCTAATAGTTATTTTAACATTAAATTGGCCCTAACACAGCATGTTTAAAAATGCATTTATTGGAAGCAAACGTTTTAATAGGACAAAAATATTAATTCCCATTCAGAGTAAATAATTCTATCAGAGCTAAGTTGAAATATCCCTTTAATATATGAATGAATAAACTGTGCCAAAAGTACTATGATAATCAGTTTCTGAGCTTTGTGTTGGTACACACAGGCTCTTCTTGGGCCTCAGGGCACAACATCCTACAGATGCTTGAACTAAATGGAGATAAAGCACAGCAGATGCTCACAGACACGATTCAAAGTGCCAGTAGTGGGACATGGAGAGCAGTGCCCAGGGAGGAGCTGGTTGGGGTGCACGCCGCCTCTGTCGGGGTTCCTCACAAAACAGATGCTAAACGCAATGCCCACTTCTTTACTTTTTTTTGTAAGAGAGAAATTCTCTTTAGGCTTATTCCTGAAACTGGAGCTGAGTAATAATGTAGGTCTTTCCAAAAAGCCAAGTGTCTTGCCATGAGCATTGAGAAAAGTGGGGAAGACTTGTAGTTGAAAGTTGCTGAGAGGGTAGAAGTTCAGAGTTCTCCCAGACCAAACATCAGCAGATCCACTGTGAAAGGCACCTTCCTCAGCAGGTGGAACACGGACTACCTCCTACCCCCAGAAATCTCCTCCTTCGCCTTCCTTGGGACAAACCACAAGAGCTCGGACTTATCTCAATTCCTCCTTTCTCCCACTCCAAATATTGAACCCATCAGCAAGCCCTGTGAGCTCCATCTTCAGTAGGTACCCGGAATTGCCTAACCCTTCCCAGCCACCTCTCTGGTCCACACTGGAGCCCATCTCTAGCCTGAGTTCCTGGAAAACCTTCATCATTGCCTCCCTTGCCCATCTTCAACCCTGTGTCATCTGTTCTCAACACTGTAGCCAGGATGGCCCAGTGAAACAGGGTCCCATGGGGTCACAGCCCTGCAATGGCTTTCTGTCACCCTAATGTCACCTCCCTGAGGTCACGTCCTAAGCTGTCTCCTGTGCCTACAGGGCCTTCTGCTGCTCCTGGATATACCTGGTATGCTCCTGCCCCAGCAGCTTTGCATATTCTTCCCCCTATGTTTATAAGGCTCTTGGTGTGGTATCACTCACCTTCTTTCAAACTTGACTCAAGCATCACCTTCCTAGTGAAGACCCACCTGGCCACTATGTGAATAGCAAGACCACTGCCCCCTCCCCTTCAGCACCCCATCCCTGTCTCCTTTCTATTTCCAGAGGAGTTATCACAGTCACCAGGCCATCTCAGCAAGGGGGAAATGGAGTACTGCTCAGATGGTTTCACCACGGACTCCCTCTGATTTCCTAGTCCAGAGCCCTGGGGGAGAAGGTGACCAGAGCTCTTGCACAGCCAGGAACCCAGGACAATGGGTGCCCCCTATGGCACCCTGAAGACCATCAGGAAAATGAGCCTTAAGAGGAATTCACTTGCACATGAAACCTGGACCAGACACTTCCTCGATTCCAGGGGAGCACACACACTTCCTCCCCTTGCCGGATATGCTCATCTGGGAAAGATGAGCAGAGAAGCATCCCAGGGTCCACATCTCCCTCTGGCCAAGGTCCTGGCAAACAGACAGCTCTCCTCCCTGCACCAGCCACCTGTAATTGAGGTCCGGCATCCCCCTGTGCTGGGGCAGAATGGTGCACCTGTCCTCTTTCCTGGGACATCATCACAAACCAGGCTTTGCTGCACAGTTTTCAGGAAAGAACCTGCCGCAGCCACCCAGATTCCGTCTCAGTCTCACACGTGAGGGTCCCATGTGGAACTAGACCTTCAAGGAGACTGGTGTGTTGTGTGGCCTTGGAACCTAATGGCAGGAGCTGAGATTTCAGTATGGAACTGAAAAGAAAGAAATGAAAACTGGCCTCTTCCACACAGCACAGGACAGTGGATGATTTCTCAGGGGTGCGGCTCTGGAAGAAGAGCGTCTGCCAGCTGAATTCACAGACGCCAGGAGAAGACACCTGCCTTGTCCGAGGAAGCAAGGTGCACACTGGGCAAGAATCCAGAATGGTGCTTGTGGGCTGCTTCCCACCAAGCCCCCTGCTGAGATGAGCACCTGAGAACCCAACAGGAAGCAAATGTCCTATCACATCTGCAGCAGGAGCAGAGCTCCACCCCTGGAGCAAGCTGGCCTGTGCATCCAGAGCATGGGCGGGTTGCCTTCAGCGCAGGTCATGATCCCAGGGTACTCTGATAGGCCCCCATCTGACTCCCTGCTCAGCGGGAAGCCTCCTTCTCCCTCTCCCACTCCCCCTGCTTGAGTTCCCTCTCTCAGATGTCTCTCTCTGTCAAATAATAAATAAAATCTTGGGGTGGGGAGAGGAAATGCAATGGTTTCCCAAATTTCCAAGGCAATTTTAAGACCCAAAAAGTAATGCTCTAAGCAGAGGAGCTTCACCTTCAGTCTCACCAAAAGAGTGGTTAGTGCTTCTCAGACCTTCCAAGCATCCTTCTAGAATGAGCCCATTTGTGCTGGAAAATATATACATATGCTTGGTTCTGTAGGGGAGCTCCAGGATGAACAAGAACAGTCACCCTTCTGTGTTGTTGAAGTTGTGAACCGGGAACATTGATTTTTCACTTAAAAAGAAATCATATCGTTATTGTCAACACTAAAGGAACAAACCCTTTTAACCATTTTAGAGAGAAAGGAAGAAGAGTTTTATTCAAACCCAAGTCAAGACAGCTGTCTAGGAGACACAATCTTCACAAGGGAGGGAGAGCTCCAGGGGAGGAACATTTGGGGCAGATTTCTATATTCATTCTGTTTTGTTTTACAGAGTTACACATCATCATGAGGAAGAACATCCCAGAAAGTTACAGGTTTTTTCTTATGTTTTCAATATGTGCAAGTCAGTATGACTTTCATCTTATGGGAGCAGGAGAGGTTCTTTTGTTTTTCTGATCTTTATGTTTGCACTGGCATTTTGGGGTGATCTTTCTCTTCTCAGAGCAGATGTACATGTGCTTGGCCCATGCTCTGAGGTTTTGCCCAGTCATTTTGAGCTTGGTAAAATGTTAAAGGATAGCTTCCCTGGGAGCCCAGAATCCTGGCCCACGGATGGTAAAAGATTAAAATTTCCATTATCTTTCTAATTACTACTAAAGAGAGGAACCGGAGACAAAAGCACCTTTCACAATACTACTAAGAGATCAAAGTGATGCCTACAGAAGTTGCCTGTTCCATGGCCAACACAGGTGACAGAGGTGTTGCCAGAAGCTGGCCTCCTCCCTTTCTCCTGCCCAATCTCTGAAGCACAAGATCATTTAAAGTCAGAATTTTAGAACCTCTCAACATCTTAGAGATGTCTGGCACCACTCCCTTGGACTACAGAATAAAACAGAGTAGCTCATTGTACCAACACTAACTTAAACATGAAGTCCCCCTAAAGCTTAGATACACTGTTAGTTCTTTCCCTGCAGATATTGACTAATGTTAAGTCATAGTCATACCATATAAACACTATGATGGTTGGGAAGTAAGTAATCGTGGGTAAGGGAATAGTTTAGCAATGTTTATAAGCATTGTCTCATTGTCTAGAAGAGGCTGAGCTGAGTGTTTTTAAATACTATTTCTGACCTGTCTCACACCACACTCTGAATATACCAGCCTGAATCAATTTTAAAAAGATAGTTATTCCAGTAAGTTTAATATCAGAAAAACATTATAATGTCTCTATTCCTAGGGATATTTGAGTATCTTATTTAGAGGTCTTCCATGCTTAATCATCATGACGGGCAGAGGTAAAAAGGCCAGCTGAATTCATTTCAGTTGACCGCACAACAAGAAAATCCTGAGACTTGAGATGTTTCCAGATCGAGAAGACCAGAGATAAGAGGGAAATGGTACCATGTATGGAATAACAAGTGATTTGGGTTCAGATTGGGGGTCCCACTTAGGTTTCTGACACTCAAATCTTCTGTGACTCTAATCATCTCTGAGCCCCTGTCTAACCATCTAGAAAATGTGGCTGATAATATCTACATCATAGTTTGGATGTGTAGGGAGAAGTCCATAAAGAGCCAGTGTGCTGACTCTCAAGACAGGTGCTCAGGGGACCATGATTACTATTCTGGTCTTTTTCTTTTCTGGAATAAAGAACATATGTTGAATCCATATTTCCAAAAGATGATTCCCAAGATGATTTTAAACCTTTAAGGAAGGTCAAGAACCTGCTGTTTTATCATATTTCACTGAGAAAATGTGCTGTTGGACTGGTGAGGACAATACAATAGTACCGTCATCACTAGGGGTATGGAGCTTCCCATTTCTAAATGGCCATGTTGTCCCCCTTAGCTCAGGGCTACCGAAAAGGGCAGCTATTGGGGGACAACAGGCCAAGGCCGCAAGATATGACTAGGGCAGGCAGAACTCTGACTTAAGGCTCAACTCCTGTCTAACTAATTACACTGTTCTTCGCAGATAGAGTGCCATTGTCTGTGAGCTCTGATGCAAGAAAGGTTGAGAATTTCCCTTGTGATTTTCTCTGGGACCCTTAGGATATGTAGCAAAGTTACATTTAATTTTTAAACATTGAGGGACTTCCTGCTGTTCTTTTCATTGTGAGTGTGGCTCAATTCCCCTGTGGTCTAAGAATATAATCTAGTTAATTTCAAGCTTTAAAATGTGTAGATTTGCTTCATGACCCAACATTTCATCTACTTGGGTAAATATCCTAGGACCATTTGAAAATAATGTATTCTGTACTTAATGTATAATGTTCCATATATGTCAATGAGGTCACATTTGTTATCAATGTTTTATCAGCTTTTTCTATCAGACATTGAGAAAGGTATATTAAAATCTTTAAACAATGCTACTCTAGTCAACATTGTATTGGAGAATCTACCAAGTGTTGTAAGGCAAGAGAAACAAAAAGAATAAGAATTGAGGGGATAGGGGCACCTGGGTGGCTCAGTGGGTTAAAGCCTCTGCCTTCAGCTCAGGTCATGATCCCAGGGTCCTGGGATGGAGTCCCACATTGGGCTCTCTGCTCAGTGGGGAGCCTGCTTCCTCCTCTCTCTCTCTCTCTCTCTCTCTACCTGCCTCTCTGCCTGCTTGTGATCTCTGTCAAACAAATAAATAAAATCTTTAAAAAAGAGAGAGAGAGAGAGAATTGAGGGGATAATTGTGACGATTCACAGATAATATGAGGGTATACAAAGAAAATATAAAATAGTCTATAAATACACTATTGGAATTCAAAATGGAAAACTTGCAAATTTCGGAACCAAGAAAGCAATCCAGAAAGCAGCCAGGGGGAAGAGATTTCTTATGGATTGATAGAGGGAGGAACATCAGAATAATGTCAGACCTGTCCACAGAGACCTGGCAAGCCAGAAAGGGCTGGCAAGACATATTTAGGATACTAAATGAGAAGAACATGCAGCCAAAGATACCTTATCCAGGAAGGCTGTCATTCAAAAAATAATAATAATACCCATTCTTCTGAAGATGTTTCAAAAAATAGAAACAGAAGGAAAACTTCCAAACTTGTTCTATGAGGCCAGCATTACCTTGATCCCAAAACCAGGCAAAGACCCCATACAAAAGGAGAATTGCTGACCAATATCCCTGATGAACATGGATGCCAAAATACTCAACAAGATCCCAGCCAATAGGATCCAACAGCACATTAAAAGGATTATCCATCACGACCAGCTGGAATTTATTCCTGAGATGCAAGTGTGTGGTTCAACATTCGCTAATCAATCAACATGATAGAACACATGAGTAAAAGAAAAGACAAGAGCCATAGGATCCTCTCAATTAATGCAGAAAAAGCATTTGACAAAATACAGCACCATTTCCTGATTAAAACTATCCGAAGTGTATGGATAGAGGGGACATTCCCCAGTTTCATAAAAACCATCTATGAAAAGCCCACAGTGAATACCATTCGCAATGGAGAAAAGCTGAGGGCTTTTTCCTTAGGATCAAGAATGCAACGGGGGGGGGGGGGCATCTGGGTGTCTCAGTGGGTTAAAGCCTCTGCTTTCAGCTCAGATACTGATCCCAGGGTCCTGGGATTGAGCCCCACATCAGCAGGGAGCCTGCTTCCCTTCCTCTCTCTCTGCCTGCCTCTCTGCCTACTTGTGATCTGTCAAATAGATAAATAAAATCTTTAAAAAAAAAAAAGAACACAACAGGAATGTCCACTGTCACCACTGCTATTCAACATAGGACTAGAAGTCCTGCCTCAGCAACCAGACAACAAAAAGAAATAAAAGGCATTCAAATTGGCAAAGAAGTCAAACTCTCTCTTCACAGATGACACTTTGTGTGGAAAACCCAAAAGAGTCCACTCCCAAATTACTAGAGGCCATCCAGCAATTCAGCAATGTGTCAGGATACAAAATCAATGCACAGAAAACTGCTGCTTTTCTATACACTAACAATGTAACCATAGAAAGAGAAATTGGGGAACTGATTCCATTTACAACAGCACCAAAAACTGTAAGAAATCTTGGAATACACCTAACCACAGAGGCAAGGGATCTATAGAAACTACAGAACACTTATAAAAGACATAGAGGAAGACACAAAAAGATGGAAAACAATTCCATGCTCATGGATCAGAATAAACATAGCTAAAATGTCTATGCTGCTCAGAGCAATCTACACTTTCAACTCCATCCCTATTAAAACACCATTGGCATTTTTCATAGAGCTGGAACAAACCATCCTAAAATTCATATGGAACCAGAAAAGACTCCACACAGCCAGAGAAATGTTGAAAAAGAAAACCAAAGCTGGGGGCATCACAATGCCTGACTTCAAGCTATATTACAAAGCTGTGACAGCATGGTATTCACACAAAAACAGACGCATAGGGGGAGTTAAGATGGCGGGGAAGTAGGAGGAGGCACCATTTCAACCTGTACACTAAAGTGAGCTGATTACCTACCAAAGAACTCCAACCACCTATAAAATCAGCCTGAGATCAGAATTATACACGTCTGGATCTCTACAGGAGCAGAAGACGCCAGGGGCAGGTAAAACAGACTGGGAGGGTCGGACTGATATTGGAAGATAAAAAAAAGGGGGAGGGAGCCACCAGAGGTGACCGATTGGAAAGTAATACCCCAATACGAGAGTGCCCTGCATCTGGGGACCAGCATTAACTTGGAGTCTGGGTGAAAGCACTCAAAAAACAAAGAGCAAAGGATCATGGGGGGGGGGTGGTAATAGTGGGAATCTGGGCGGTTAGGGTCAGGGACCTAAGTCCCCAGACCCAGGACAGCCTCCCCTGGCGCTGAGCCAGAGAGAGTGTGGTGGAGAAATCAGGTCTCCGTCCCTGAGCCGCCAGTGCGCCTGAACGCCAGTGTGCCCGAGAATGAGTGGGGTCTGGCTCCCGTGAGGGGCTGGGAGCCTGGCCAGAAGGCAATCCTGAAACGCGTGCATCCCACACCCTCCCTTGGGAGAGGTGCTCATAGGCGCTAGCCTGGAGCTCTGGCATCTGGAAAAACCAGACATTCCCAGCCCGGGACAGCGGGAAAATCTCAGTGTGCGATCTCTGCTCGGAACCTCTCTGGCGGTCTGGAGCTGCCTAGACAGCCACCGCTGCCCTGGTTTTGGGTACAACGAGGAGCTCCTGCATCCCCAGGGACAGTGACTCAGAACCGATTCTGCCAGCAGCTTTTGCAAAACATTCTGAGGCTTCTCTCTGAGAGGGAGGTCGGGGTGCAGTTTGCTCTCCTCTAAACCTCCAAAAACCATCAAAAGCTGTCAAGGCGAGAGAAAGCAGATGAAAGAACATAAAAACCCCCAGAGAACAAAAGGCTGAAAAAAAGTTTCCTCAGAGCTCACCCCCTTGAGGGAGCGGGAGGACCTAACTCAGGGAACATCATTGTCTGAAAACCCACGTGGCAGGTCCCTCCCCCAGAAAACCAACCAGGAAGGAAGAAAAAAAAAAAGGACTTCAAGAGAACAACCACTACTACTTCATAAATACAACTTTTATTTTTAACTCTTTACCAATATTCTGGTTCTTTTTTTTTTAGACATGCAGATAATTTTTAACCTATTTACCACCACACTGAGATGTCCAGTACATCAACTTCTTTAATAACCTTCTAACCTGAACTTTTCGATACATACACCCGTGTTTTTCTTTTGCTTTTCTATTTTTTTAATTCTTTTTTAATTTTAACTTAGTTTAGTCTAGTTTATTCTTTTTTAATTTTTATTTTCTACTATACATATAGAGTTAAACTTCAAGGTAATCCCCTTTCCCCAATCAATGCTACCCCTATAGGCAAACCAGTTTCTAATCCCCCTGTAACTTAGGAAAGTTGAGTCCCTTAACAAAAACATCAAGATACCTTCAGGAAGAATCAAAATAACCTTCCTCACCCACACTGAGAATTTATAACCACTCTCCCAATTTTTCCTTCTGTCAGTGTTTCTGTGAATTCATGTTTGTCCCGATAATATATAAATCTTATACTTGGGGTTCTTTCTGATGAGGTTCTTCCCTTTTTTTTGCTTATATATATATTTTTTTCTCTTGTCATATACTTTTATCAGTCTTTTTGTTTGTCTGTTTTTGTTTGTATACTTCATAAATCTTACCTTGTGGCCCATTTGGGCTGAGCCTTCTCTTTTATCTTCCCTTCTTTTCCTATCTCTCTCTCTCTTTCTTTTTTTTTTCTTTTTTCTTTCCCCTTTTTTTTCTTTCTTCTTCTCTATTTCTTTTTCTTTTCTTTTTTCTCTCATTTAGGTGGGGAATCCTGATTGCACAGAAGCGTTCCAGGGTACACCTTGACTGCACCACAATCAATAAGTCCAGCTGCATCTGTTCAGTCATCTCTTACCAAAATGACTAGGAGGAGGAATACCCAACAGAAGAAATATACAGAGGATGGGCCTTCTGCAACAGAGCTAATGGCTATCGACATAGACAATATGTCAGAGAAGGAATTCAGACTAACAATTATCCAGGCAATAGCTAGGTTGGAGAAAGCCATGGATGACCAAACAGAATTGATTAGGGCAGAACTGAAAGCCACCAGGGATGATGTTCACAATGTTAGGGCAGAACTGAAAGCCACCAGGGATGATGTTCAAAATGCTCTCAATGAGTTCCAATCTAATCTAAATTCTCTAAAAGCTAGGGTAACTGAGACAGAAGATAGAATTAGTGATCTGGAGGACAAACAGATAGAGAGAAAGGATCAGGAGGAAGCCTGGAACAAACAGCTCAGAAGCCACGAAAACAGAATCAGGGAAATAAACGATGCCATGAAACGTTCCAACGTGAGAATTATTGGAATCCCTGAAGGGGAGGAAAAAGAAAGAAGTCTAGAAGATATAGTGGAAGAAGTTGTCTATGAAAATTTTCCCAATCTCACGAATGGAAACAACGTTCATATACTAGAGGCAGAAAGAACTCCTCCCAAGATTTTAGATTCTCGAAAGTCCTCACGACACCTTATAGTTAGAATGAGGAATTATGTTTCAAGAGAGACCCTCTTAAAAGCAGCTAGGACAAAGAGGCTCCTTACATACAGAGGAAAACCCATTAGAATAACGTCAGACCTTTCCACAGAGACCTGGCAAGCCAGGAAGGGCTGGCAAAATATATTCAGAGTACTAAATGAGAAGAACATGCAACCAAGAGTACTTTATCCAGCAAGACTGACATTTAAAATGGATGGAGAGATAAAGAGTTTCCAAGACCAGCAAGGCTTAAAAGACTATGCAACCACCAAGCTGACACTGCAGGAAATATTAAGGGGGGTCCTATAAAAGAGAAAAAATCCTAAGAATATCATTGAACAGAAATATAGAAACAATCTACAGACAGAAAGACTTCAAAGGCAACACGATGTCAATAAAAACCTATCTCTCAATAATCACTCTCAATGTGAATGGCCTAAATGCGCCCATAAAACGACACAGGGTTGCAGATTGGATAAAACGACAGGACCCATCCATATGTTTTCTACAAGAGACCCATTTTAAATGTAAGGATACACCCAGACTGAAAGTGAAGGGATGGAGAAACATTTTTCATGCCAATGGGCCTCAATAGAAGGCCGGGGTAGCGATTCTCATATCAGATCAATTAGATTTTAAACTAAACTGTAGTCAGAGATACAGAAGGACACTACATAATTCTTAAAGGAACTAACCGCCAAGATGATCAACAATTGTGAATATCTATGCCCCCAATATGGGAGCACCCAATTCCATAAGAAAACTATTAATCAAGATAAAGAGTCATATTGATATGAATACAATAATAGTAGGAGATCTTAATACGCCTCTCTCAGAAATAGACAGATCATCGAAGCAGAAAATTAATAAAGAAATAAGAGCATTGAATGAAACATTGGACCAGATGGACCTCATAGACATATACAGAACATTCCACCCTAAAACAACAGAATACTCATTCTTCTCAAGTGCACATGGAACCTTTTCCAGAATAGACCACATACTGGGTCACAAAGCAGGACTCAACCAATACCAAAAGACTGACATTATTCCCTGCATATTCTCCGATCACAATGCTTTGAAACTGGAACTCAATCACAAGGAAAAGTTCAGAAGGAACTCAAACACCTGGAGCTAAAGACCACCTTGCTTAAGAATGCTTGGACCAGGGACGCCTGGGTGGCTCAGTGGGTTAAGCTGCTGCCTTCGGCTTGGGTCATGATCCTAGGATCCTGGGATCGAGTCCTGCATGGCATCCTTGCTCGGCAGGGAGCATGCTTCTCTCTCCACCTCTGCCTGCCTCTCTGCCTGCCTGTGTGCTCTCTCTCTCTCCTTCTCTCTGACAAATAAATAAATAAAATATTTTTTTTAAAAAAAAGAATGCTTGGATCAACCAGGAGGTCAAAGAAGAACTTAAACAATTCATGGAAACCAATGAGAATGAAGACACTTCGGTCCAAAACCTATGGGATACAGCAAAGGTGGTTCTAAGGGGGAAATACATAACCATCCAAGCCTCCCTCAAAAACACTGAAAAATCCAGAATACACCAGCTGTCTCTACACCTTAAAGAACTGGAGAATCAACAACAAATCCAACCAACTCCACATGCAAGAAGGGAAATAATCAAGATTAGAGCAGAGATCAATGAGGTAGAAACGAGAGATACAGTAGAACGTATCAATGAAACTAGAAGCTGGTTTTTTGAAAGAATCAATAAGATCGATAAACCATTGGCCACACTAATCCAAAAGAAAAGAGAGAAAGCCCAAATTAACAAAATTATGAATGAAAAGGGAGAGATCACAACTAACACCAAGGAAATAGAAACAATCATCAGAAATTATTACCAACAGTTATATGCCAATAAGCTAAGCAACCTAGATGAAATGGATGCATTCCTGGAAAACTACAAACTCCCAAAATTGAACCAGGAAGAAATTGACAACCTTAATAGACCGATATCTAGTAACGAGATTGAAGCAGTGACCAAAAACCTCCCAAAAAACAAGAGCCCAGGACCTGACGGATTCCCTGGGGAATTCTACCAAACTTTCAAAGAAGAAATAACACCAATTCTCCTGAAGCTGTTCCAAAAAATGGAAGCAGAAGGAAAACTTCCAGACTCTTTTTATGAAGCCAGCATTACCCTGATCCCCAAACCAGGCAAAGACCCTACCAAAAAGGAGAATTTCAGACCAATATCACTGATGAATATGGATGCAAAGATTCTCAACAAGATCCTAGCAAACAGGATCCAGCAGCACATTCAAAAGATTATCCACCATGACCAGGTGGGATTCATCCCTGGGTTGCAAGGTTGGTTCAACATTCGCAAATCAATTAATGTGATAGAACAGATCAATAAGAGAAGAGAGAAGAACCACATGGTCCTCTCAATGGATGCAGAAAAAGCATTTGACAGAATCCAGCATCCGTTCCTGATGAAAACACTTCAAAGTATAGGGATAGAGGGAACATTCCTGAACTTCCTAAAATCTATCTATGAAAGACCCACAGCAAATATCATCCTCAATGGGAAAAAGCTTGCAGCCTTCCCGTTGAGATCAGGAACACGACAAGGATGCCCACTCTCACCACTCTTGTTCAACATAGTATTAGAAGTTCTAGCAACGGCAATCAGACAACAAAGAGAAATAAAAGGTATCCAAATTGGCAAGGAAGAAGTCAAACTCTCTCTCTTCTCAGATGACATGATTCTTTATATGGAAAACCCCAACGACTCCACCCCCAAACTACTAGAACTCATACAGCAATTCAGTAACGTGGCAGGATACAAAGTCAATGTACAGAAATCAGTGGCTTTCTTATACACTAACAATGAAAATACAGAAAGGGAAATTAGAGAATCGATTCCATTTACTATAGCACCAAGAACCATAAGATACCTGGGAATAAACCTAACCAAAGAGGTAAAGGACCTGTACTCGAGGAACTACAGAACACTCATGAAAGAAATTGAAGAAGACACAAAAAGATGGAGGACAGTTCCATGCTCTTGGATTGGAAGAATAAACATTGTTAAAATGTCTATACTGCCTAGAGCAATCTATACTTTTAATGCCATTCCGATCAAAATTCCACCGATATTTTTCAAAGAGCTGGAGCAAATAATCCTAAAATTGTATGGAATCAGAAGAGACCCCGAATTGCTAAGGAAATGTTGAAAAACAAAAACAAAACTGGCGGCATCACGTTACCCGATTTCAAGCTTTACTACAAAGCTGTGATCACCAAGACTGCGTGGTACTGGCATAAAAACAGACACATAGACCAGTGGAATAGAGTGGAGAGCCCAGATATGGACCCTCAACTCCATGGTGAAATAATCTTCGACAAAACAGGAAAAAATATTCAATGGAAAAAAGACAGTCTCTTCAATAAATGGTGCTGGGGAAACTGGACAGCGATATGTAGAAGAATGAAACTCAACCATTCTCTTACACCGTACACAAAGATAAACTCAAAATGGATAAAAGACCTCAACGTGAGACAGGAATCTCTCAGAATCCTAGAGGAGAACATAGGCAGTAACCTCTTCGATATCAGCCACAGCAACTTCTTTCAAGATATGTCTCCAAAGGCCAAGGAAACAAAAGCAAAAATGAACTTTTGGGACTTCATCAAGATCAAAAGCTTCTGCACAGCAAAGGAAACAGTCAACAAAACAAAAAGGTAACCCACGGAATGGGAGAAGATATTTGCAAATGACAGTACAGACAAAAGGTTGATATCCAGGATCTAGAAAGAACTTCTCAAACTCAACACACACAAAACAGATAATCATATCAAAAAATAGGCAGAAGATATGAACAGACACTTCTCCAACGAAGACATACAAATGGCTATCAGACACATGAAAAAATGTTCATCATCCCTGAAGCTATCAGGGAGATTCAAATTAACACCACATTGAGATACCACCTGACACCAGTTAGAATGGGCAAAATTAGCAAGACAGGAAACAACGTGTGTTGGAGAGGATGTGGAGAAAGGGGAACCCTCTTACACTGTTGGTGGGAATGCAAGTTGGTGCAGCCACTTTGGAGAACAGTGTGGAGATGCCTCAAGAAATTAAAAATAGAGCTTCCCTATGACCCTGCAATTGCATTGCTGGGTATTTACCCCAAAGATACAGATGTAGTGAAAAGAAGGGCCATCTGTACCCCAATGTTTATTGCAGCAATGGCTATGGCCACCAAACTGTGGAAAGAACCAAGATGCCCTTCAACGGATGAATGGATAAGGAAGATGTGGTACATATACACAATGGAGTATTATGCCTCCATCAGAAAGGATGAATACCCAACTTTTGTAGCAACATGGATGGGACTGGAAGAGATTATGCTGAGCGAAATAAGTCAAGCAGAGAGAGTCAAGTATCATATGGTCTCCCTTATTTGTGGAGCATAACAGAGAACATGGAGGACATGGGGAGATGGAGAGGAGAGGGAGTTGAGGGAAAATGGAAGGGGAGATGAACCATGAGAGACTATGGACTCTGAAAAACAACCAGAGGGTTTTGAAGGGGCGGGGGGGGGGGGGTGGGAGGTTGTGGAACCAGGTGGTGGGTAATAGGAAGGGCACGTACTGCATGGAGCACTGGGTGGGATGCCAAAACAATGAACACTGTTATGCTGTAAATAAACAAATAAACAAATTAAAAAAAAAAACAGACGCATAGATCAATGGAACAGAATAGAGACTCCAGAAATGGACCCTCAACTCTATGGTCAACTCATCTTTGACAAAGCAGGAATGAATATCCAATGGAAAAAAAACAAGTCTCTCCAATTAATGGTGCTGGGAAAATTGGACAACCACATGCAGAAGATTGAAACTCAACCATTCTCTTACATCACATACAAAGATAAACTCAAATGGACGGAAGACCTCAGTGTGATACAGTAATCCATCAGAATCCTGGAGGAGAACAGAGGCAGTCACCTCTTCCACATCAGCCACAGCAACTTCTCCTTAGACACATCAGCAAAGCCAAGGGAAACAAAAGCAAAAATGAACTATTGGGACTTTGTCAAGATAAAATACTTCTGCACATCAAAGGAAACAGTCAACAAAACAAAGAGGCAACCCATGGAATGCGAGATGTTTGGAAATGACATGTCATATAAAGGGCTGGTATCCCAAATCTATAGAGAACTTCCGAAACTCAACACCCAAAAAAGAAATAATGGCTAACAGATACATGATAGCATGTTCAACACCACTTGCCATCAGGAAAATACAAATCAAAACCACAATGAGATACAAACTTACACCAGTTAGAATGGCCAAAATTAACAAGTCAGGAAATGACAGATGTTGGCGAGGATGTGGAGAAAGGGGAACCTCCTACACTATTGGTGGGAAAGCAATCTGATGCAGCCACTCTGGAAAAGAGTTTGGAGGTTCCTCAAGATGTTAAAAATAGAGCTATCCTACCACCCAGCAATTTCACTACTGGGTATTTCCCCCCGAAGATCCAGACATAGTGAAAAGAAGGGCACCTGCACCCCAATGTTCATGGCAGCAAAGTCCACAAGAGCCAAACTGTATAAGGAGCTGAGATGACCTTCAACACATGAATGGATAAAGAAGATACGGTTCATATATACAATGGAATATTCCTGAACCATCAGAAAGGATGAATACCTACTATCTGTGTCAATATGGATGGAACTGGAGAGGATTATGCTGAATGAAATAAGTCAGGCAGAGAAGAATAATTACCATATGGTTTCACTCATATGTGGAACGTGAGGGATAGTGTGGAGGACCACAGGGGAAGGGAGGGAAAACTGAATGGGAAGAAATCAGAGAGGGAGACAAACCATGGGAGACTCTGGGCTCTGGGAACCAAACTGAGGGTTACAGAGGGGAGGGGAAAGGGGTGACAGGGTGATAGGTATTAAGGAGGACACGTGTTGTGATGAGCACTGGGTGTTACATGCAACTAATGAACCATTGAACACTACCTCAAAAACTAATGTTGTACTGTATGATGGCTAACTGAACGTAAATAAATAAATAAATAAATAAATATGCTTTCTACATGAAAAACATAAAACAATGGGAAGAGAATTTCAGATTTGTATGATGAAATAGTCTCGAGATATGTGTCACAGCAGTGTAAATATACTGAAACTACTGGACTTTATACTGAAAATGTTTAAAATGGCCAAATCAATGCTAGGATTTTTTATAATTTTTTAAAAGTACATTCTGTATGATTCCCTTTTTTAAAGATTTTATTAATTTATTTTAGAGAGCGAGAGAGGGCATGGCATGAGAGTGGTGAGAGAGGCAGAAGGGGGAAAAGAGAATCCTTAGCCCACACTGCACTGAACACAGACCCTACATGGAGCTCGATCCCACACCATGAGATCACATCCTTAGCCAAAATCGAGTCAGCAGCTTAAGCGACTGAGTCACCATCCATCTCCTTGGGCATTAGTATTGGTGCATTCCCTGCTCTCTCCACCACCGCTGTTCTGAACACGCCTGAAAATGTATCTATGAAAAATCATGCCAGAATTTCCTGGAGTGAGTCTGAGTACGAGCACTGCTAGGTGATGGGTACCTCTGCAGCCTGGGATGGGTGCTGCTCAGTTTTCTCAGACAATGGTGCCTGTCACCCTTCTCTCCAGGGGACTCCCATGTCCCCAGGCACCTGAAGCCCATTTGGCCCAGGAATTCACCTTCTCTAGCAGAGGAGAGATGGGACTTCTTTCTCTGGCTGGGACTACAAACCATGATCCTGAGAAAGGAGAGCCCTCCTGGGACTCCTGGCCTAGCAAGGCAGCTGTGGTCACTGTGCATGTGACAGGGCCAGAGCGGCTGGGCCTTTTAGGGAATGAGTGCTTTAAACCAGCCTTGCATGGGGCATGTGGGAGCAGCAGCCCCTGCTTCTTGGGGAGCAGTGATGTGTGCAGAAGGAGGGAGGCCAGGGTGGAGTCTTCTAAACCACACCACAGTCTCTCCCTTGGTCCTGAAACCAGCAGGAAGGATGCTCTAAGGACAGAGACTCCAGGTTTCCCACCCAGGGAAAAGGGGCCCTCTGGAGGGCACTGAAGCCACCAGCCCTGCCAGCCACAGGCCATTTGAACAGGATCACCTCCAGCGCATTGTCCTTGTTCGTGTTTGAACAGTGATTGACCCACTCAGTGCTGGTGCACTTCCAGAGGTAGACTAGAACCCTTCCAGGGCCTGCTCGTGGGTCCGAGGACCCCACCCAGAGAAGCAGAGGATGTCCCTCTTCCTCCAGCGCTGGGGAAGGCAGCCACCACCCTAGGGCAGGACCTGGGCCAAGCGTGTGTTCTTTCTGAAGTTCCCGTGTTCAGTGGGCATTGCTGTGCCTGAGTAAGGCCCCCTCAGCCCCAGAGTTGGGAGCCATGAGGGGCTGTCTCCCATCCTGGCCCATGAGGTTTGCTTTGGGGGTGAGAGCTCCTCAGCTCCCCAGGGATAGCTACCCACCCCGTCCCATGTGGGGACATGACCTTGGGCATCCTCAGACAGGTAGAGGAATGTGTGCCTACACACACACCACCACTCTGACTGCCCAGCCCGGGGTCAGAAGGGGCAGACACCCTGGGAGTGAGGTGGGTGGCAAGGGGGAAAGAAGAAGAGGTCAGAGACATCTGGGCCATGGTGCCGGGGTAACAGGACCCCAGATCCATAGCATGGGGACAAGAGATAGGCCAGACTGATGGTCAGGGAGTCCCCAAGGGGCCCAGGAGGGTTTCCAGCGCATTGGGAGAGGACGGGGTCTGGGGTCTGGGGTCCATCACCATCCTGGTCTACTGGAAGTAGGAAGAGATACCCACCCCCCGCCCAGTCCAGATGGGGCCACAGCACAAAGGGCCTCAGCTTACTCTTCTGTCAATTGGGCTGTAGAGATGGGATGTCCTTAGGTTCCCACAGGCTTGTAGAAAAGTCTGTTGGCTTTGGATCTTCACCACTGACCCACCATGCTCCGAGTCATGGGAAAATGCTTTGTTCTCCCTGGAGGTCCTTCTGAGCAGAGGACAGCCTGGGGGCTTGTGGGGCTGAGGACCTGGGTTTGCAGAACGTGGGAGAGCACTGGACCACTGGTGTGGGGACCAAGGTGAGGACCTTCCTTGTTGCAGCCTCAGGAGCCCCATTTGGAAGAGGTGCCAGAGTCAGTGCTCTGGTCAGGGTGAGGAGGCCTTAGGAGGGAACCAAGCACCAGAACAGGAGAGGGAAATGGGGAGAAGGTAGGCCTCCGAGGTTTCTCACATCACCCCCAGAGACCACAGATCCTGCTCCTGGGAGAGACACAGAGACACACAGAGAAGACAGAGACAGAGAGAGAACCAGGAGAAGTTACAGACTTTCTTCCATCAGGTTGGAAACAACATCCCATCATTGTGCTCCATTCTATTCCTTAGAGCTCAGTCACACAGGCCATTCACCCTGGAGGGGAGAGAATTCCACAGATGTGTGACCAGGATTCAGGAATGCCAGGAACCACTGTGGGGACTGCCCAGCACATGGGCACAGACAAGGCCCTGGGACCTGGGCCCAAAACTAATGGGAGCCCCTGGAAATCTGTGTGACAAGAGGACAAGGTCAGAATCAGTTCACTGCAACCTTCCCATAGGGGTTGGGACACAGGCAGGAGGAGGATGGCTTTGGCTGGGCCCCATAACAGACCCAGGCCCCTCTGAGCCGTGTTCTATGCCCCGCCCAGCCCCCCACTCATCCTTGCATTGCCACGTGCATGTTCCAGCCTCCTGTGATACTAGGAACGTATATAGGGGTCCTACCCCTGATGGTGTCCCTAGAAGTAGAAGCCAGAAGACCCCACTGTGCAGATGGGGAGCTTGGGAAGGCACTGAGAGGCACATGGTCTGTCCAGGGTTACAGTCCTGGGCATTAGCAAGAGCCTGGTCTGAAGCCAGCTCTGTGTCCTCACAGTGGGGAAATCATCCACACCCAGGCCTTGTGGGGGCTGTGGGTAGGCTGTGTGGGGGTCACTGTACAGACAGGGCATGGGGTAGAGGGTGAGCATTGAGCAGCTGAGGGAGGGGAACCCTCGGGGGCTCTGATGTGGGGAGGAAGTCTAGTAAGCAGTCCCCAGGGAAGTGGTGAGCTCACTTCCCTGACAACAGAGCCTAACAGAATTTGGAACCCGGGTAACCAGGCACCCACATTCCAGACATGGCCCCCTGCCCAGCTCATTTCCTTGGAGATCCTCAAAAGAAGAACATGTTTGTGTGTTACATCCCAAAGTCTGGAGGCTGCAGGCAGAGGAAAGCACACCTTGCAAATACATTCCCTCACGGGGGATGTCATATCAGGGCTCCCCGACATCTCTGCTCATTTGGCCAGAAGTACAGAAAGGTGACACCATGTGTCCCAGAGCCAGTCCCCAGTCCCATATGCTCTGATCCGACAGTGCAGTCCCAGGTCCCCTCCGTGTGTGTGTGTGTGTGTGTGTGTGTGTGTGTGTGTGAAGAAGTCTCATGTGGGGTGCACCCACCCCACTCAAGAGCAGGTGGACAAGGGGTCAGATGCCTGGTGGTCAGGTCACATTCACATCCCAGGTCAAGGAAGGCTGGCTGGGTGAGACAGGGTGTGGGGGGCTGTGAGCTTCTCCCCAGTGTTTATCCTGTGCCCTGCAGGTATGGGTCCCTGTCCCTGGCATGGGACTGTGCACGCACATGTGTGTGTCTGATTTGGGAGCAGCAGGGGGACTGGGCAGGAGGGCAGTGAGGATGGCCGGGCAGGGCTGTGATGCGTCCGGGGGGCTACTGGTCCCTGTCTTTGCAGAACACCAGCGATCATCATTGCAGGAAGGAGGTTGACAGATACCTGCTCCATCTCCCTGACACAGGGAGTGACCATAGGGGGCTCTCCAGGATCAGGGACAGGGGACTGCCTGGGAAGGCCTCTGACACTCCCCAGGCCACTGTTCCTGCTGGTACCACACTGGACTGTGGTCCAGGACCCGGAGCCCACGGAGGCCGAGCCCGAGGGTGAGAAGGCCAGGGCTGGGTGTATGTGGGTGTCTGGGGATGGGCTGGTGCCAGGCCCCACAGGCAGGAGACCCCAGAGGCTGGTGTGTGACCAGGAGCAAGGACTGGGCTCAGAGCACCCAGCGGGAGGACTGCCGTTGGGGAGACATCCCGGTGAGGTTTCCTTCCTGGCTGTAGCTTCTCTGGGAGGCCCTGGGCTGAGCTCTGTCTCCGCAAAGGAACACAAACATGTTCTTCATTCCAGGGTCTCCAACGGAATGAGCTGGGCAGGGGGCTGTCTCCAGAATGTGGGGCCTGGTTACCCGGGTCTAGCTCTGAAGAGCCAGAGTGGCCCTGACTTCACCCGCAGCTCCAGAAATGGGGATGGTGCCTGGAGAGACTTCAGCAGGAGACCAGGAGCCAGCAGGGGACCAGGCACCAGCCCATGGAGAGCCTGACGCTGTCCCGGAGGGGCTGGGGCCTGGGCCTGGGCCTGCCCCTGCCTCTGCCCCTGCCCCTGCCTCTGCCCCTGCTCCTCCTCCTGCTACAGTTCCTGCTCCTGTTCCTTCCCCTGCCCTACCAGAGCAGTGCCCTCTTCCCCTGCCCCAGCCTGTGCTACTGCTCTTGCATCTGTCCAGGCTCCTGTCTCTGTCCCTATTCCAACCCCTGCCCCTACTGCTCCTGTGAGGCTCTCAGAGCCACATCCAGAACCCACAGCCCTGTTCCTCATACAATTATCCCCTGTTCTATCCCCCTACACCGACGGCCCGCAGGAATGTTTCATCCCATATCAGTATATTCTTTCTCTTTGTTACATACTGTTATTTTATCTTTGCATGTTCTGTTGGGGGATTCAGGTCTCATGGGCAGAGGTTCAGCTTGGGATGATGAAGAAGTGGTGATGATGGACGGACGTGGCAGGTGCAGAACAGTGAGTCTATTTATTGCCACTGAATTGGACCCTGAAACGTGCTTAACAGTTACAGTTGTACGTAAGTTACAGCACAATAAGAAAGAAGTGAGGCAGGAGACGGGGTGACGAGTCTGTGAGACCTGCTTGTGCCCACATCATAGGCATGGAAGTGTGAATCCAGAAGGTCCAGACAACTTGCTCCCAGTCCCAGCGTGTGGAGCCTGGGCTGAGAGTGGTCCCTGAGCAGAGGAGGAGTTGGGCCCAAGGAGCCTGAGGGAGGACGTGACACAGTGAGCCCCCAGGAGGAGAGTGAGCACCGCGGTGGCCTGGTGCTCAGACCTGCTGGAGACCATGTCCCACCCACACTGGTCTGTCCCCAGGGCTGGAGGTCGTCAGGGTACCGACCCTCCCAGGCGGCAGGCTGGCAGTGGCTGGCAGGGGAGGGGCACGGCTGATGCAGGAGGGAGTCCTCAGGCAGAGAGGAGGGGGCAGGTGCTGCCCCAGCAGCACATCGGGGAATCCAACGGGACGCACATCCAGACTGAGTGAGCGCCCACATTTCACAAGCACCAGTGCAGAAATAGCCATTTAAAACCAAGGCAGGTGACCATAAGCTGTATTACAAAGCTGTGATCATCAAGACGATATGGTATTGGCACAAAAACAGACACATAGATCAATGGAACAGAACAGAGAACCCAGAAATGGACCTTCAACTTTATGGTCAACTCATCTTTGACAAAGCAGGAAAGAATGTCCAATGGAAAAAAGACAGCCTCCAATAAATGGTGCTGGGAACACGGGACAGTCCCACGCAGAAGAATGAAACTGGACCATTTCCTTATGCCATACACAAAAATAGACTCCAAACGGATGAAAGACCTCAGGTGAGTCAGGAATTCATCCAAATCCTTGAGGAGAACAAAGGCAGCAACCTCTTTGACCTCAGCCGCAGCAATTTCTTGCTAGACACGTCTCCAGAGGCAAGGGAAACAAAACCAAAAATGAACTGTTGGTATTTCATCAAGATAGAAAGCTTTTGCACAGCAAAGGAAACTATCAACAAAACAAAAAGACAACCAACAGAATGAGAGAAGATATTTGGAAATGACATATCAGATAAAGAGCTAGTATCTAAAATCTAGAAAGAATTTACCAAACTCAACACCCACAGAACAAATAATCCAATCAAGAAATAAGCAGAAGAAATGAACAGGTGTTTCTCCAAAGAAGACATCCACGTGGACGACAGACTCATAAAAAGCCACCTTGGGTCCCACAGGTCCTCTGGGGATAGCACCTTGGTGGGCTCGTTGTACCAGCAGGTACCTGTTCAAGTGGCTCTTGTCACACCGCACAATCTTGATCCCATTGGCCAGGTCGACCCTCATCACCTGGTGACAGGCTAAGGTCAGTGGGTGAACCTCCACCACCAACCCCCCAAAAAAGGTCCCTATGTAGTGAACGTTGCCCTGGTCTCTGGGGATATGCGCCTGGGACTGTGACCAGCCCTGGTAGCTGAAGTCCTCATGTGACATCCAGTAGAAACTGGGGTGCAGGATGCCAAAGAGGAGGGACAGGATTTTCATGCCCATGTGATTGCAGAACTTCATGTCCACATCCGCACACAGCAAGTCATCCACCTCATGGAGGAAGTGCTGCTCACAGAAGCAGCTGACCATCGCCATGTGCTGCATGGACACATCCTGCCAGAGAGGCGCTGGGGACCATGAGGACCACCACCCTCCAGCTCTCCTGGCGGGGCACACAGGCCCAGCAGCCCGCTGGTCAATGAAGACCTAGTGACCCTGTGTCCCACCATGATGGGCTTCTGTGCCCTCTGCAGGAACAGCTCCAGGAAGACCACCTGTCTACAGGGATGAGGGACAAGGCAGGAGGAGCATCACTGTCAGAGCTGGCAGCAGGACCCCAAAGCTGGGTCCCATGGACATGTGCCTTCAAGGGGGCAGGTCCTGGGCTGCTGTAAGCAACAGCCACTCTCCCAGCCTGTCCTGAACAAGTCTGCTGATGGGGCCTCTCTACCTTCTACTCCCAGAGATGGGGACCATCAGCACCCCTTCATGCAAAGGGAAGCCTAAAGTTTCAGAGGTGAGAAACCAAGCCCGCAGTCAGCATGCTGGAGCCAGGAACAGTCCCTGTGCTGAGTTCCCAGGCAAACCCTGCAGGTTCCCTCTCCTGGCCAACCCCCTGCAGCTCTGTCCCCACCTGCCAGGAGAGGAGCACCTTTGGGCACAGCCTTCCTTTCTACTGCCTACAGACTGGCTAGAGTCAGCACAGCTGGCCTCCTGCCCTCCGTTGCCTAGAGTGGGCTGTTTCTGGCCCCCACAGAGCTGTCTCCACTCCCATGGGGCCCTCCTGAGAAGGCTACGGGGCCTCTTGCTGACAAGGTCCATCAGTCAACCACTGCTGTTCCTAGGAGGGTCACCCTCGAACTCTCCCAGATCAGGAATCAGGTCCAGCCCATGTACAGGGTATGGGAAAGAGGACCGCTGGAAGAAGAGGGGGCTTGCTTAGACCTCGGCCGTGAATCCAAGAGTGGAAGCTTCCAGGTCCAGGTCTGCATCTCCCCACCCCCAAGAAGCTGGAAGTTTTGTCTCTCTGAGGGGACTGCCTGTGGGGACAGCAGGTTCCCCACTTGTCAGCAAGGGTGGTGAGCCCCTCTGAGACGATTTTTTTTAAGGTTTTATTATTTGAAAGAGAGAGAGAGCTAGAGAGGGAACACAAGCAGGGTGAGTGGGAAAGGGAGAAGCATGCTCCCCGCTGAGCCCGACTTGGTGGGATTTGATCTGAGGACCCCAGGATCACAACCTGAGCCAAAGGCAGATGCTTAATGACTGAGCTACCCAGGCGCCTTGAGACTGATTTTTCACACAGGCACTAAGGTTACTTCCCTGTGCCTGCCCCATACCTGGCAGGTTAGTAAATTGCTCACACAGAGAAAGTAGGGCACAGTATTTAAATAGGGGATAAGGCCGCACACACCCCGCAGACATGAGTTAGGTCAACAAGGGGCAAGTCCAGATCCAGTCAATGGTGGAACACCCAGACATGAAGCAGGGGGAGCAAAGAGTGCTCCTGGCAGTGGACAGAGAGAATGTAAAGGCTTGGAATCACATCCGAGGCACATGTCTGATGACCACACACCTAGGAGGCCGGGGGTGGGGGGGCAGGGTACGGTCGCAGAGGTGAGGCTGGAGAGGACAGGCATCTGGGGAGTGGATCACAGAGAGTCTCAAAGGTTGTGTTCTGAAAAGATCACTCTGGTTAATGGAGAAAAACGGGCTCTATACAGTGGAGGACAGGGAGACCCTAACCCTAAGCCCTAACCCTAACCCCATCCTAACCCTAATCAAACATCATGCTCAATTCTGAGGACTGACAGCTCTACTCTGAAATCACAAGTCCATTATGCTGGCTTTCACTCCTTGCTCAGTATTGTACTGAAAGTTCTACCCAGAACAAGAAGGCAGGAAATAAGGAATCCACATGTGAAAGGAAACATAGAACTAGGTCTATTCAGACATCAGAAACAGCATCATCTTATACAGAGAGCTTCCTAAAGAATCAGCAAAAAGATGATCACAGCCAGTTCCCTAATTCTGCAAAGCTATAGGACAAAATATCAATACACAAAAATCTCATTTGTATACACCAGAAAGGAATCATCCAAAAAGGAATTTAAGAAAACAATTCCATTTTAGGGAACATCAACATTGACCAAATACTTAGAAATAGATGTAATCAAGGTGTACATCTTGTACACCAAAAATTACAAAACATCACTGAAAAAAAGTAAGGGAAACCTAAATAAATCTGAGGACACCCCATGGTGATGAAAAGACAGACTATTGATAAGATGGCAAAAGTACACAATACAATGTGGAAAGTGAATGTGTTCCCAAGGAATTTCACAAAGGCCTTTGGGAAGAAATGCACAAGCTAATCGTAACAGTCATATGGAATTTTAAGGAACCACAAGATAACCAAAACCATTTTGGAAAAAAAAAAATCAAAGGTGAGAGGTCATACTTCCAAAGCTTAAATCTTTTTTTTTTAATTTTATTTATTTATTTGACAGAGAGAGATCACAAGTAGGCAGAGAGGCAGGCAGAGAGAGAGGAGGAAGCAGGCTCCCTGCAGAGCAGGGAGCCCGATGCGGGACTCGATCCCAGGACCCTGAGATCATGACCTGAGCCGAAGGCAGCAGCTTAATCCATTGAGCCACCCAGGTGCCCCCCAAAGCTTAAATCTTAATACGAAGCAACAGCAAATAAAACATTGTGATACTGTCATAAAGGTATGCCCACACCCTGAAACAAGTAATACATTATATGCTAATTAATTGAATTTAAATTTTAAAAAATTTAAATAAATAATTTTTTTAAAGTATGCATACAGATTAGTGGGATTTAACTGAGAGCCCAGAAATAAAACCCTTCATCTATGGTCCTCTTAATTTTGACAAGTGGACAGCATTACACTGGGGGGACAGTATGGTCTTTTCAACAAAGGGTGCTAGACAATCGGCTACCCATGCACAGAGGAATGGAACTGGACCCTTACCTCACACGACATATAAATATTAACTCAAAAGAAGTTAAAGGCTTAAATGCAAAGGGTAAAATTATAAACTCTAGAAGACAAATGGGGAAACATATTCATAACCCTGGATTTAGCCATGCTTTTAGATCTGACACCAACACATAAGAAGGGAAAGAGAAAAATGACAAAATAAAGTCCTCAAAATTAAATAACTGTCCTGGAAGCCTGGGTGGCTCAGTTGGTTAACAGTCGGACTCTTAACTGTGGGTCACATCATGATCTCAGGGCCATGAGACTGAGCTCAACATCAGGCTCCACGCTGAGTGTGGGACCTGCTTAAGATTCTTTCCTTCTCTCTCTGCCCCGTCCACTTGCACACACTCTCCCACTCACTCTTAAAAAAGAAATGTAAAACAAATTTAAAATATTTGTACATCAGGGGCGCCTGGGTGGCTCAGTGGGTTAAGCCACTGCCTTCGGCTCAGGTCATGATCTCGGGGTCCTGGGATCGAGCCCCGCATCGGGCTCTCTGCTCAGCGGGAAGCCTGCTTCCTCCTCTCTCTCTCTCTGCCTGCCTCTCTGCCTACTTGTGATCTCTCTCTGTGTGTCAAATAAATAAATAAAATCTTTAAAATATTTGTACATCAGAAGATACTATCCAGAAAGTGAAAACACAGCCCCCAGAATAGAAGGAAATATTTGTACATTATTTATCTAATAAGAGACAGTTGCCCAGAATATGTAAAGAGTTTTTACACCTCCTCAACCAAAAAACAACCTCATTTTTAAAGTGGACGAAGGACTTGGATAGACCCTTCTCCAGGGAAATCATACAAATGGTGAATAGCACATGAATAGATGTTAAACATCATCAGTCTTTATGGAAATGAAGATTCAAACCAGTTAGATTTCCTTTTACACAAGTATGATCAAAAAAACTAAAAATAATAAAAGGATGTTGAGAAACTAAAACCCTTAAACCTCGCTTGTGAAAAATGGTGCAGTCTATGTATAAAACAGTTTGTGGGGTGCCTGAGTGGCTCAGTCGCTGGGGGTCTGCCTTCGGCTCAGGTCACGATCTTGGGGTCCTGGGATCGAGCCCTGCATCGGGCTCTCTGCTCTGCAGGAGGCCTGCTTCCCCCTCTCTCTCTGCCTGCCTCTCTGCCTACTTGTGATCTCTCTCTCCGTCAAATGAATAAATTAAATCTTTAAAAAAAAAATTACACTCCTAGATATATACCCCCAATATTGAAAACACTGGTTCAAACAAACAAAAATGTACAGGAATATTTGTAGCAGTGGTGTTCACAATGGGCAAAACCCAGAAACTATGCAAATGTCCATCCATGGGGAAAAGGATAAACAAAATGAGGTAGATCCATAAAGGGCTATCTTGTTCCTCCCTATGAAGGAATGAAGTAAAATGATTCATTTGGGGGGAAAAAATGGTGATTTCTTAAAATATTAAACACAGAATTCCACTGTAGCCTATATGTCCCCCAAAATTGAAAGCAGAAGTACCCTTATTCAGAGCAGCATTTCTCACAACAGCCAAAGGGTGGAAGGCACCCAAGCGTCCACTGACAGATGGACGGTTAAACAAACTGTGCTTTATGCACCGTGGAACATGATTCAGCCCTGAAAACGCAGGGGGTTCTGACACCGGCTACAACACGGTTGAACCTGGAAGTCATTATGCTGAGTGACATCAGCTCGACATGGAAGGACAGACACTGTGTGGTCCCACTCAACTGAGGCGTCTGGGATGCAAAGCTGGATGTGGCTGCAGGGGCCGAGGGGAAAGGACAATGGGGAGTTGGTGTTTCATGAATACAGACTCCCTCGTGGAGAATGAGAAAGTTCTGGAGAATGATGTACAACCGTGGGAACTCAGCTAAGGCCAGAGAACTGTGTAACTGAAGGGTTTTAAGGGGTCAACGTTCTTATGTTCAGTCACCGTGGAAAAGTGAATGAAGGACTGATGCATGCCACAACACGGACAGACACTGAAGACAGCCCCGGCGACACAAGCGATATAGAAATAGCCTTCAGATTGGAGCCATCTGTGCTCCTTAAATCCATCAAGGTTACCCAAATGAGGGAAAGTCCTGGAAGAAGTTCCAGAAGAAGAAAACTGAATCCAAATGGAGAAGATGTTTCAGACCATCGGGCAGGTGGGGCCAGCCGAAGCAGGCCTGTGGTCTGGGTTCAAACATGGGAACCGTCGTCATCTCCTCACTTGGGGTTATGTGGTGGTTCCGTGGGACGGTGTCCCTGTTTGGGGTAAAATGCACCAAAGTAGCCCAAGAGACATGGCAAACGTGGTAAAGAAACGACAGCTCAGGAGTCTGCATGTGGAGATAAAGTGTATTTGTGCGGCTGTGACAAGTTACTGCAGATCTGAAATCACCGCAGAGTAAATGACTCTTCCAAACATCCACATTAGCACCACGCCACAGAAGCAGAGAGGATGTCAGACTTCAGGATGGAGACCAAGCCCTCCCAGATCCAGGTCACCCACTGCGGAGAGGCCACTCGCCCTTGGAGGAGGCCATATGTTAGCAAGAGACTCATGGGAGGATTAAATCAGGGCCCCCATGTCTCGGGTGCAGTACAAGCAGTGGGGTTTGGGTTCCATTCTCCACAAAGCGCCCCCACGACCTGGTGAGAACTGTGCAAAAGCAGGAAGGGAAGGCTCAGTAAAGTGGACTGGGGACGCCAGAAGGGGAGGCTGGAAGGGGGCGCCTGGCACTCAGTGTGCATTACAGACCCCACATTACCATCCCCCGCAGGAGAGACTCATCTGTTCCAGGCCCCACAGGGGAAGCTGGAGTTTCATCTCCTATAAGAAATCACCATCCCCACAGCTCAGCCGGTGAGAATCCTCCATCACCCCAAACCCCTGCCTTTCTCCAGAGGACTTTCCTTCCCAGCACCCCTCCCAACTTCTTCCTCCTTCTCCATGAAATAATGGTCCTCTCCTTTTTTTCTTGATGTGCCTGTGATGGGACCATAGCTTGCTCAGCCCAGATCGCCATTCTCTGCTCTTCCCAAATAAACCCATGTTGCTGGTCAAATTGGTCAAATATACTGGTCAAAATGCAGTCTGAGTTTAAGGCGAATGGAACTAATAAACTCAAGAAACTTGCAAGGAAAAACTCAGTATACACAAATCAATGACATTTCTACATGCTCAGAAGGAACCATCAGAAAGAGACGACGGAGAACAATCTCATTTTCTTGTTCCTAAAGCACAAGACCCCCACGAGTCCCCTGAACCCAGGAGGTGACGGGCCTGTGTCCTGACAGCCGTGCGACGCTGGTGACAGCCATGGAGGACACACGGAGACAGGGAGACACTCTGTGCTCTGGGAAGAACCCGCACCAGGAAAATACCTACTCTTCCCACAGCCGTCTACAGAGTCTGCGCTGTTGCTCCCGAACTCCCAGACTCTGGACTAGCCCTAGAGTGGGTGTGGACGCGGGAAGGATCCTGCAGGGCAGGGAGAGGTGGGGAGCATGAGCCCCGAGGGGAGCAGCCGCTCCCTGACTGCAGACCATCTGAGGAGCCCCAGGAACTCAGTCTGTGGGTGCACAGACACAAACATGGGACCCGGGGTGCATCCGAGCCCAGAAAGAGGGGACCTCACAGCCCCGCACACAGCCCAGCGGGAGGCCACATCACTGCACACAAAACCACGGAAACCCAGTGTCTACACGGTGCACCCTTCCTCCGTGAGGTCCTGAGAACACGCACCCCCTCACCAGTCCCTGCTCGGGCAGCTTCTCCTCACCTTCTCCTCCAGGAGCCGGTCCTGAGGGGGCGAGACTGCTGTCAGTGTGGACACGGCCCCACATCCTCCACAGCGGTTCTGTCAGTGTGCATGCAGACCCACATCCTCCCCAGCTTGTCCTGTTAGCGTGGGAGCAGCCCCACATCCTCCAGAAATCTCCACAGTGGGTCCTAAGGAGGCCAGGTTCCTGTCCCCACTGCAGCTGCACAGGCCACGCTCAGGGCAGGAGCTGGGGTCTGGTGCCTTCTGCAGGCGGTGGAACCAGGGCAGGACTAGGGGAGCTCTCCCTTCCAAGGGAGCACCCAGCTCCCCTTCCATTCATTCAGAATTTTCATTCTGGAAATTGAAACTGCATGGATCCCAGTATCCCCCAACTTCTCCAGAAATAGCTACGGAACAATGAATTAGAAACAATATGGAATGACAACAGTCCCTGGCCCAAACGGTGGCACTGAACATGACCCTGGCTCTGACCAGACCCACACTCTGACCTCGACTTGCTCTCAAGCCTGGCCCTGACCTAATCCAAGACCCTAACCCTAGCCCCCAACCCAAACAGTGTTCACGAGAAGTGAAAGGTAGAAACTGCAAACATCCATCAGTGGTAAATGCATAAACGAAGTGTGGTGAAGGGTTTGAATTTAGGTTCACGGTCAGGCTTCAGTCAGAGTTCTAGATCAGACTTTTGGTGTAGGATCAGGGTGAGGATTTAGAGTGAGGAGTAAGGGAACAGTTAGAGATTAGGACTTTAGTTTATGATTTAGGGTTTAAGACACAGGGCTTCTGGGACAAAGTTCAAGGTCAAATTTGGGGTTTCGGTTCATGCTGTGATTTGGGTTCAGGGTTAATGACTCAGAGTTCTGGTTTATGGTTTGGGTTGGTGGTTCCAGGTTTGGATCCAGGGCTCAGGTTCAGAGTCCAGGCTTCGGATTCAATCTCAAGTCTGGGATTCAGGGTTCCAGGTTGGGCTTTAAGGTCAGGTTAGGTTTCAGCGTTAAAGTCAGGGGTTAAGGTTAGGCTTAGGGACGACACATTTTCTTCAGTTGTCATCACGGACACAAAATTTCTATCAGAAGTTTCTAAATCTGAAATGTATTTCGTCTGGGTGTCAGGAGCTGTTTTAGAATTTAAGATCACAGTAACTCCCTACCGACAGCATTCTGATCCTAGGGTCTCCCAGTCACCCAGGATTCGCTTTTGTCTTGGCTCAAACATACCCTTGGCAGAGAAGGGCGAGCTGCTGCCAAAGTTGGGCTGATTTCACAATGGTAGCAGTGTGAAACCCAATATTGGGGAAATGTTCATGGAAAATGAAACAAGAGACAAATAATCGGTGGACTCCTGATTCTTCCACAATAACAAAGACCAAGTTTCCAACAGAATCTGATAATGTTCCCTAGGAAGGCCTATGGTCTTCATTACCAGTACTGAAAGAGGGCCCCCTCCCCTGCTTTAAACTAGGAATCACAGCAGGATATTTCCCATTTTGTGCCAAAAATAAAATTTTATTATTTGGTTGTTCCAGTGTGCGATTTGTGGAATCACTGACAACATGTTCCTTTCTCAAATCCTCATCAACACAAGGGTAAATAAAATGCAGGCAATGTTGTAATGCACTGCTCATTGGAATACCAAGTACAAGGAGGGCTATTAGCATTAATAAAAAGATATCGAATATGAAACTCGGAAAAAGCTCCCTTTATGGGCATTTAATGAGGATCTCTAACCATGAGATCTAACATCTCATCCTATGGAATTCACCCATAAAAATCATCACTAACAATAGCCTGCTGACCACTAAAATCACCTTGCCATTGACCTCTGGGCTTGTAATACACACTCCAACCGCTAGAGACACACTTCTCAGCAGCAGAACAGGACTTGCCCACTCCCAGTGGACCAGCAATTACAGTGAAGTCAAAAAAATCCCATTCCTGGGGTGCCTGGGTGGCTCAGTGGGTTAAGCCGCTGCCTTCAGCTCAGGTCATGATCTCAGGGTCCTGGGATCGAGCCCCGCATCGGGCTCCTTGCTCAGTGGGGAGCCTGCTTCTCTCTCTGCCTCTGCCTGCCTCTCTGCCTGCTTGTGCTCTCTCTCTCTCTGTCAAATAAATAAATAAAGTCTTAAAAAAAAAAAAATCCCATTCCTTGGAAATCCCAGCCATTAGGAAAAAGCCACAAAAGGCACACCCAGAACTCAGTAAAGGACAGACCTCTCATCAGGCAGAGGCTGCAGATCACGACCACTCCCACGAAGTAACTACAATGGACTCCAGGTCTGTCCCCTTCCCGGGATCACATGGGGCACTGCATTCTTCCAAGACTCCATCCTCAGAGCAAAACTGTGAACTGTCCTTGTCAGTCCAGTGTGCAGACTCAAAGGGAGCCATGTGAAAGCCATAAACCTTCTTGAGAACACTCAGCCTCTCACGCCGATCCTAGCGGATGGAGGGCGCTGCTCTCCCTGACTACCGTACCAACTAGAGAATACTTGGAATGAATCTTGCCAAACTCCATGCAAAGGCATGTTCTTCATCTGCAAAATGATGGACAGTGAAACACCATGGATTCCCCGTACCTTCTTGAACCTAGATAAATTGGAGTTACAACTTGGCCAGAGCTATTATCCCCAACCCCCTACACACACACACACACCCTTCCCTTGTGCACTCCAGACCAGTTTCCATCCACTTTGCTCATTCTCAGCCATTGTCTCTGCAGAGAAGTACAGTAGCACCGAGGTGCTGGGACTGAGGTGCTAGGTGCTAAGCCAGCATCTTGGACCCACTTACTATGAGAAATTAGTATTCATTGTATTAACAGATGCATCCCAGAAGATCTTGCCACCACGGCCATTAGAAAAGTAATTACAGCAGAGGTCCTAACAACATGTGCCAATCTCCATGGCTCCACTCCTTGGTTCCAGCGATTAGCTCATCCATGCGCAGGTGACCTGGTCCCAGCTGATGAGGTGAGAGGCACCTCAGGTCTCAGCCTGCAGAGCCAAGGACGGGGTGGACCACCCAGGCCAGGGGCTTTTCCATCATGACTGCAGAAGTGGCCCAGGCCAGGCCCACGTCAGTGCCACAGGGGGCCCGGGAAGCCACGTGCGCCATAGCATTGCTGAGGACTGAATCAGACACGTCCTGAAGCCCACACATGCTAGATCCTCCTCTAACTCAGGAGAACCCTAACTGTGCTCACAGTCTTGGCCTGAACAAGATGACCATCTCTGCGGTATATGACCCACCAAATATACCCACCAGACAATGGGGACATACTCACCCAAACAATACCCACAAACATCTTGTGGCAAGCTCCAGGCCTACAGAGAAAGGCAGGGGAATTCCTGAGGCCTTCATTGTCGGCCAATCTCACTACCATCTTTTTTTCCCTTTCAAGTGGAGGGGCTGGGGCCAGGCAGGGTAGACCCCAGTGTACTCCCACTCTGCCTCTGGAAAAGAAGAGTGCTCTCCCCCATCATCCATCATGGTGCAGATCCTGGGTGTGGGAAACCACCACCCATGGGCCAAATGGGACCTCCCCCTGTATTCTGTCAATCAAGTGTGGCTGGAACATTAGTTATGGACGGTCTGTGGCTGCTGTCAAGCCACAATGCAAGAGTGGAGTCATTGTCAGAGACACCACATGGACGGCAACGCCTAACAGAACATCTTTCAGATGGCTTTAGAGAAAAGTCTGTGCCGATCCCTGATCTCAAAGATCCTAGGGTCATGTCCTTCTTTGAGTAGAATGTAGCACCTTCTATGTCAAATCTAATTTCTTCACCCCCAGAGGCAAGGACTTCCATCCTTCTAGCCAGAACTCCATCTCCGTCCTCCTCTATTTATACCTTGAAAGGCACGTCTGCAGGTCTGCAGCCCAACAGGAATTCACTGTCGTTTCCATGGTAGTGATGCTCAGAAATGGAGGTATAAGTGTGAATGTGTGAGTGTGAGTGTGTGTTTCCTCTTTGGTAGCCACAGTGTGCAAGGAGAATACAATACCGTAGCATGCTTTCTGTCCCCCAGGAATGGCCACCCAGTGTGGTTCCATGATGATCTCAGAAGGAAGCCACCTTCAAAGAACACACTTCATCTGGGAGGACTCCCAAATCCCTTGTCCTGGAAACTATGTTCCACCGAGGCTGGGGGCACACAGAGGGACAGAGACTCCCCATGCCCATCAGGGTTTTGAGGGATGCCTACTATTCCAGGACTAAAGATCCTGAAACCATTCATTGGCCTGTTATCCAGCCAGGCATCTGGGAGAGAGATCTACTCCAAGCAGGAAGGACAGACCAAGAGACAGCAAATGACAGCTTTGTGTGACAAGTGCCATGACAGGGGATGCTCAGGAGGACTGGGGGTGTGCAGGGTTGGCCAGACTGGGGGGCAGGGGGACCAGGAGTCCTCCAGGAGGATGTCACAGTTGTGTCCTTGTGTGGCTACACTTGTCAGTGTGACCGGGCACTGGCCAGATGGGAAATGACAGGGCGGGAGAGGGGCAGTGTCCCTAAACTAACTTCTGCAAGGCAGAAGTTCAGTAATGAGATTTCCTTCAGTATGATTTCATGTCACATGCATCGGTGCATCCCTAAGGCTGATTGTGCAGAACATCAAGTAGTAGTTGGCCATTGTTTGCAAGCCTGAGGTGCCAGGGCCAGAGCACACTTGATATTTCTTTTTGCTGCTCTCAGAGTATGGTGACTTTTCCCGCCTTCATCTCTGGCCCAAGCACAGGGAACAAAGGCAACACAGTTCTACACTTGGAAATGTCAACAGAAACCTGCAAACCCAAGTTCTCCCAGGAGCTAAAGCTTCGGGACCAGCGTGATGGACAGGGGAGGCAGAGAGCAAGGAACCAACAGAACAGGTCATGGGTCTGTGAGCTGACCCACTTCTCTACCTGTCGAAAGCCAGCCATGCCTGATGGGAGGGAGTCCCCCCTGCACCTGGTCCGTCTGTTTGCTGCCCTTGAGCAGAGCAGAGGACGCGCCGAGCGGGGCGTGGGTGTTGGGGGGAGATGGCCAGCTGGCCACAGACGCTACCTGCCGAGAACTTACAGGACCAGCTCCTGGTCCTCAGCTAAGATGAAACAATAATTATGTATAGTGACCTATTTCCGGGGACAGGGAATGTGCTCAGTGCTTTGGTGACTACATCCTCTCCCACTGCATTTTTTTAAAAAATACTTTAGGCAGGTAAGATTGACGTACACAAAGCTATCCCTAGTTAATGTGTGCAACTTGACCTGACCCTGACCCTAATCTCTAGTTAAGATATACTCGAGGGGCACCTGGGTGGCTCTGTCGTTAAGCTTCTGCCTTTGGCTCAGGTCATGGTCCCAGGGTCCTGGAATGGAGCCACGCATCGGGCTCCCTGCTCAGCAGGAGGCCTGCTTCTCCCTCTCCCACTCCCCCTGCTTGTGTTCCCTCTCTCGCTGTGTCTTCTATCAAATAAATAAATAAAATCTTTTAAAAAAGAGATATGTACTCAATTTAGACTATCGCTCGCAAAAGATGGTTTTTAGGAGCTAAAGAATTCAGGGGCCAACATTCTGTCTTCTTCCTTGAATCTGGGAAATTCACATTCGGACACGTGCTATCCGGAGAGTGGCCACACGGGGGCAACAGTGAGTAACCAGCGCCCCAAACTTTCTTCCCTCATTCTGTCAAACCTTGTTCATTTAAGTTTAAACATCATTTTATAGATTATGAAAAGTGTGACTTTGTTGAATTTTTTAAAAACCAAACTAATTCCTTCAACATGTTAAAAATAGAAGATGTTTTCTAAAACTTCCGAGCTGGTGAGCAGATGACCACCCAGAGGCCTGGGAAACAGCTATTACTATTGAATATATTCAGGAAACAAGGAAGACTTCTATTCCCCTTCTTTTCAGGGAGAATCTGGGTCCACTCACAGCCCTGAATCCTCACAAAATAGTGCATCTCAGAGGAAAACAAAGTAGAAATCAACAGCCTTCAGAGGCAGAGAAAGCCACACCCAGAAACCAAGGAGACGCCCCGAAGGCTCTGCTCAGGCCAATTTGCATTTCTGTAGGTCCTCTGGAGCCAGACTGTCCCCAGTGCCCCTGGAGATGGTTGGTCAGGCCCAGCGCACACCCTGATGCTGCACTGTTGGAACCCGTGACTAGTCTCCTGGTCCCTTCCTCCACGACACACCCCCTACCCCCTGACTACTGCAGCCTGCTTCTTGGAACTCCCATTCCCCTTTCTGACCCCATCATTCACTTTTCCCATAGTACAGAGTATGTTTAACTAACTATTAACTAACTATTCTGTCGTTTACATGTACTTGTCATGTTTGCTGTGAAACAATGCCTTGCATCTATCTACCCTGATGGAGAATTCCTTGCTGCATTGCCTGACATCGCTGTGCCCCACGGTGTCATGGGGCTAGTGTCCCAGGCAAGGTCCTCACTGAGCCGGCTCAGCCGCTGCAGTGGGCCTGACCCAGGCACTGCTATTTTCGTGCAAGTCAGGCAGCACAGCCAAAACCTTGGTTTGGGCTCAGAACTGCTCATGGCCCCTCAGCCGTGCCAGAGGGCCTGGGGGCACACCCTGAAGACCCTGCTCGTCCCATGTTGCCCGGGGATGTCCGTGGAGCAGCCACTGTGTCCAACGATGGAACCCAATAGGAGCGGACGATGGGAGTCAGAACTCCTGAGACAGAATCCACCTTGGAGACTGCCCAGAACTTCCTAGGAGTTCGTTCCATCATCTTTTTTTTTTTTTTAAAGATTTTATTTATTTATTTGACAGCGAGAGAGAGAGATCACAAGTAGGCAGAGACGCAGGCAGAGAGAGAGAGAGGGAAGCAGGCTCCCCGCCGAGCAGAGAGCCGGATGTGGGGCTCGATCCCAGGACCCTGAGATCATGACCCGAGCCGAAGGCAGCGGCTCAACCCACTGAGCCACCCAGGCGCCCCTCGTTCCATCATCTTGAACGAATCCATTAACGTAAAAACACTTCCTCACTTTAGAAATGGTGAGCCCGAAGCTCTGAGGAAGTGACTCTCCTAAGTCATGTTGGAAATCAGCGGAAGAGCCAGACTGAGAGGGAAGGAGCCCAGAGCGGCTTCAGCTGGAGCCGCAGTCACCCATGTATCTTCCCTGCACTCCCAGACTCTCGTGGGACTGTTTCTGGGGCCTATTCTGGGAACAAAGGTCATGTCGGTGCCACAGAAACTTGTGACACGGTTATAATGAGACTTTGTGATGTCAGTGGAGTCCCAAGCCACAGGCCATCTCAGAGTTCGTCTGAAAAGATTTTTCTGGGAGCCCACGTGATAACAGGTGATAACGTGATAGCCACGTGGGTAGAGGAAGGTGTAAAAAGCTAGGGAAAGAGGAGGTGCTCACTGTTGGGCCGGTGGCTCCAGGAGTGCAGGAGGAAAAACAGAAATGACCCCTGGGTCCCGCTCTTCCAGCCTCCTCCCCCCCCTCCCCCACCCCCGTTTCCTTAACCCTTGACTCTCCCACCAAAAGGATGAACGCCCAGGTCACATCTCCATAGGTAACCCAACACCTACGACACCAACGCAGGAAGCAGATAAAAGACCCCCCCCACCTCCTCCCAGCGTGACTTTCCTGTCTCCCCTTCTCCTGAGCCCTGAAACTCCTCCAGAGATGCCTTTAACAAATCTTGCCTTGCGCCCACTTCGCCTGGTGTCATGGTTTATCTCGCCTATGAAACCTTACACTCATGTCACATCTGGCCCCAGATGACACGGTGATGTCCGGCAGGACAAGCCCCCCAAATGCCCCCAGCCCCTTCACAGAACTCACCCTAAGGTTTGAAGCTGAGCTTCAAACACGGGTCGTGAGCACTCCGGCCAGCTCCGGGAAGCATGACACAGGGCAAAACGAAGCCACAGCCTTGACAGATGGATAGTCGTGGAGCAACAGCTTTCTCCAAATCTATTCTGAAATGGTAAAAAAAAAATTCACTGACAAAACATGCCTATTTTTTATTAGAAAAAAAGTCATACTTGTTCATTAATAAAGATTTATGGAGTGTCTACTTAGTGCGAATGTACTGCTCTAGTCCCACCCGGGAGCTTGCAAACAGTGGAGGACAGAACCAACGGACCAACAGCATAGGAGTGCTGGCGAGAGAGGACAGAGTGGACTAAGGGGCCATGATATTCAGAGCGGCCCACCAGGAGCCCCCTCTGCGAAAGGGGCCTTCGAGCCAAGACCAGAATGAAAGGGGGAGCAAATCCATCTGTGAGGAAAGCAACAGAGCAGTACATTTCTTATTAACTTTAAAGATAAAACATAAATGTTAAGATGTTTCCACATAGGTGATGCTTTGGGACCTTTGGTTCTTCTAACCTTTAGGAGTACATGGTTACCTTTCCTCACTGTAAAATGGTGTAAGAAAAATGTCTTATTTAAGCATTGACATATTTTAACCCACCGAGCCACCCAGGTGCCCCAGCATTGACATATTTTATTGAAAGGCAAATAAATTAACCCAAGCTAACCCCTAACCCTAACCTAGAGACTGAGTACCATATTAGTTTCCTACTGAAACTCAAACAAATTTCTACAAACTTAGTGGCCTAAACAACAGCCATTTACTATCTCACAGCTGTGCAGCTCAGGGGTCTAGTGCGGGGGGCAGGGCTGTGGCCCTTCTGCAGGCTCCAGGGGAGGATCCCTTTCCAGACCTTTCCCACCTTGTGGAGGACTCCTCCTACATTCCACGGCTCACAATCCCTTCCCGCATCTCCAAAGCTTCTAGAAAGGAATGTGGCTCTGCTTAAACCTTGCTTTTAACTCAGCAAGACCCAGTTTTGTCTTAAGGCCTACGAAACTGTGATGAATACACCTGAACTACTTTAAGCCACTAGACTGACCCACGCACAGTGAGGTGAGGGCCAAATGCAGGGATGAACTCAGCGTGGAGGTGAGGGCTATTAGGGTCAGAATCCTGTTGAGGTTAGGTGCAGGGTCAGGGTGGGGAATGAGGGTCAAGGTCACCCGAAGGTCAAGGTTAGTGAGCAAGTAAGCATCAGGGTGAGCAGGGTCAGGGGCATAATCAGTGCTTCGGGGTTACTGTCAGGGTCCCTTTTAGGGAAATGGTCAGAGTGAGCATCAGGTTATGAATCAGTTTGAACAGCAGCATCAGATTACTGGGAGAGCTGGGTCCAATTCAGGTAACAGGTGAGGGCAGATTCTAGGTCAGAGTCAACATCAGAGTCAGAGTGAAGGTCAGGGTCAGTTCTGGGTCAGCACCATGGTGAATGCCAGATTCAGAATCAGGTTAACGGTACACTGCAAGGCCAGGAACAGGGTGACGGTCAGAGTCAGGTCATTTCCAAGGTGAGGGTCATGATCAGGGCCAAGGATAAGGTGAGTGTAGGGTCAGGATCGGGGTCAAGTGGGACATCAGCATGGTGGCTGCAAGAGTCTTCCCTTTCTTCCTCTCCCCTTTTACTCATAACTACTTCGACGTTCATAATCAAACAAAAGTGCCTCTGATCATCGCACCAGGACACCCAGATTTCTATGCACCCATGTGTCAGAAAGCAGGCGGACATGGCCGTGAAGGGGCTGCAGATCCAAGGAGGATGATGAGCCTGCCCCATCCTGACTTGCCGGGACTGAGGGAAGCACACCTGGGCGACACTCACTGAAGACAGAGAGTTTGCGGAAGCCCAGCCAGCAGGGGAAACCAGGCCCACCACCGAAGCAGGGTAGAGATGGGCTTGGAGTCCGAGGAGAAGGAAGAATTCAAGTTGGCCCTTCGCCAGGACACCCCTGGCGAGAGCCTGCCCTTCAGGGCAGGTGAAAAGCCAAAGTGGTGAGTGAGTGAGGCCGTGACCAGGGGAGTTGGAGGAAAGGGCAAGAGGCAGGCAAGAGCAACCAAAGACATTGGAGGAACGTGTTCCCTGCCGTCTGCTTCAAGATTTCTGCAAGAGATGTGCCTGTGGGTGTCCGGGAGTCTACTCACCACAGGATATCCCTCCTGGGGGTGTGGGCACCCCCAAAGCAGAAAGACCTTCTTCAAGGAAGGTCATTCATCGTATCTGACATTATAATGACAGTGTCTACAGTCAATCATAAAGAAAGCATCTTAAAGGTCGTCAAGGAACAAAAGAGGGTTAGCTACAATGGAGCCCCTGTTTGGCTATCAGCAGATTTCTCCGAAGGAACTCCATAAGCCAAGAGAGAAGAAAGACCTATTCAGTGTTAAATGATAAAAACTGCCAGCCAAGAATGTCATCAAGCAAAGCTACTCTTCAGATTGAAAGGAGGAATAGAGGCTTTGCCAGACACATCAAAGCTAAGCGAGCTCACCACCACCAGACCAGCCTTGAAGGAAATGCTCAAAGAGGTTCTTCAGCTGAAATAAAAAGGCTCTAATTCGTGACATAAACACAAATGAAAGTACATAAAACACTAGCAAAGGCAAAAGATTAACACAATTACAAATGGAAACTCTGTTTTAGAAGGGTGTGTTAACCACTTAATGACAGTTTGGAGGCTAAAGGAAAAGAGCATGAAAAATAGCCGAAGTCACTATCACTTCTCAGTGAATTTGCAGCATAAAAAGAGGTACATTTTAACATCAAAACCACAGGAAAAGAGTAAAAGTGTGGAAACTTTACAGGGAATGAAAATAAGGCGGTATCAGCATAAAAAGGACTATCTTATCTAACAGATGTTGTTTGTAATCCCATGGTAACAATAAAGCAAAACTTCAGAGTCACAGAACAAGGAAAGGGAGAGACCAAATGCACTGCAGAAAACCAGTGCTTCACCAGGTAGACAGAAGCCGGAGATAACGGAGGAGCTACAAAACAATCACAAGGCAAGACAGAAGGTGGCAGGACTCATTCTTACATTATCAATAATCACTCCAAATACTGACAAATTTAATTTACCAAATCAATAGGCAGAGTGGCTCCATGGATTAAAACAGGGGCGCCTGGGTGGCTCAGGGGGTTAAAGCCTCTGCCTTCGGTTCAGGTCATGATCCCAGGGTCCTGGGATCGAGCCCCGCGTCGGGCTCTCTGCTCAGCAGGGAACCTGCTTCCTTTCCTCTCTCTCTGCCTGCCTCTCTGCCTACTTGTGATCTCTGTCTGTCAAATAAATAAATAAAGTCTTTAAAAAAACAAAACAAAACGAGAAACAACAGCAGCAGAATACGCACTCTCCTCAAGTGCCCGTGCAACTTTGTGCAGAAAGGACCACAGGTAGGACCCACAATAAATCTTAGCTCATTTAACAAGACGGAATCATACCAACTATCTTTTCTGACCACAATGGTATGGAACTAGAAATCAGTCAAAGAAAATCTGGAAGATCCACTAATATGTGGAAACTAAACAAAACACTTCTGAACAATCAATGGGTCAGTGAAGAAATCAAAAGACAATAAATTTTCTCAAAAGAAATGAAACTGGAAAGACAACATATCAAAACTTACAGAAGGCAGCAAAAGCAGCTCTGAAAGTTTAAAGACGTAAGTGCGTGTATTAAGAAACTGGAAAGACCTCAAATAAGCAACCTGTCTTTACACCTCAAGGAACTAGAATACTACAACAAGTTAAACCCAAAGTTAGCGGAAGGAAGGAAACAATAAAGCTCAGAGCAAAAATAAATTACATAGGAAGGACTGATGAAACTGAGAACTCATTCTACGAATAAGATAAACAATATCAACAAACTTTTAGCTAGACTAAAAAAAATAAAATAAAATAAAAAGTCTCAAATAAAATAAAGAATGAAAAAGGAGACATTAGGGGCACCTGGGTGGCTCAGACAGTTAAGCATCTGCCTTCGGCTCAGGTCTGGATCTCCCAGCCCTGGGATAGACGCCCACGTCGGGCTCCCTGCTCAGCATGAGTTTGCTTGTCTCTCTCCCTCTCCTTCTGTTACTCCCCCTGCTTGTGCTCGCTTTCTCTCTCTCAAATAAATAAATAAAATCTTTAAAAAAAGAAAAAGGAGAAGTTACAACTGAGGCTGCAGAGAAATAGGATTGTGAGATTAACAATTACATGCCCAAACCTCAGGTAAGTTAGACGAAACAGATCCATTCCAAGAAACAAGCAACCTACCAGACTGAATCAGGAAGAAATCAGAAATCTGAACAGACCAACAGAGACTAAAGAGATTGAATCAGGAATCAAAACTCTCCCAACACAGAACCCCCCCAGGGCCAGAAAGCTTCACTGGAGATTCTATCAGTCAAGGAAGAATTAACACCAGCTCTTCTCAAACTCTTCCAAAAAACTGAGGAGGGACTACTTCCAAGAATTATCTTATGAGGCTGCCATTCCCTGATACAAAAGCCAGAGAAGGACACCACAAGAAAAGAAACCTACAGACCAATATCTCCGATGAATCCAGTTACAAAAACTCTCAGCAACATATCAGCGAACTGAATTCAAGAACACATAAAAAGAATTACACATCAGGACGCCTGGGTGGCTCAGTCGGGTAAGTGCCTTCGGCTCAGGTCATGATCCCAGGGTCTGGGGATCAAGTCCCACATCAGGCTTCTTGCTCAGTGGGGAACTTGCTTCTCCCTCTGCCTGCTTCTCCCTCTGCCTGCCACTCCCCATGTGTGTGTTCTATCTGACAAATAAATAAATAAAATTTTTTAAAAAGAAGGATTATGTATCATGAGCAAGTAGGTTTTATCCCTGGAATGCAAGGATCATTAAACATGCACGAATCAATAAATGTGATACATCACATTAATAAAATGAAAGGAAAAAAATCACATGACCATCTGAGTAGGTGCAGAAAAAGCATTTGACAAAATACATCATTTCATAAAAACCCTCAGCAGATCAGGTATGGAAGGAACACACCTCAATATATTAAAAGGCCTACATTATGAGCTCACAACTAACAGTATATACTCACTGGTGAAACATTGAAAGCCTTTCCCCAAAGAGCAGAAAATGCTCACACACACCACTCTTATTCAGTTTGGTATTAGAAGTCCTGGCTAAAGCAATTAGGCAGGACAAAGAAATAACAGGCATCCAAATCAGGGAGGAAGAAGTGAATCTGTCACTATTTGCAAATAATATGATTCAGTATATAGAAAATCTCAAAGGCTGTTAGATTTCAGTCGAGTTGCAGGATACAGAATAAACTTACAGAAATCATTAACATTCCTATACAGTAAGAATGAAACATCTGAAAAAGAAATAAAGAAAACTGTCGCATTCACAATAGCATCAAAAACAATAAAATAGAGGCACCTGGGTGGCTCAGTGAATAAAGCCTCTGCCTTCTACTTGGGTCATGATCTCAGGGTCCTACGATCGAGCCCCACATCAGGCTCTCTGCCCAGCAGGTCACCTGTTTCCCACTCTCCTTCTGCCTGTCTCTCTGCCTACTTGTGATCTCTCTCTCTGTCAAATAAATAAATAAAATCTTTTAAAAAATAAAATAAAATACTAGGGGGGCGCCTGGGTGCCTCAGTGGATTAGGCCGCTGCCTTCGGCTCAGGTCATGATCTCAGGGTCCTGGGATCGAGCCCCGCATCGGGCTCTCTGCTCAGCAGAGAGCCTGCTTCCTCCTCTCTCTCTCTGCCTGCCTCTCTGCCTACTTGTGATCTTTCTCTATCAAATAAATAAATAAAAATCTTTAAGAAAAAAAAATAAATAAATAAAAAATAAAATACTAGGAATAAATTTAACCAAGGATATGAAAGTCCTGTGCAATGACCTCAAGACTTTGCTGAAAGAAATCAAAGAAATGGAAAAATAAGCAAATGGAAAGATATCCCCTTGTGTTCATGGGTCAGAAGATTTTATATTGTTAAAATGTCCTTCTTAAGGAAAAAAGAACAAAGTCAGATATCATACTTCCTCACTTCAAATGGTACTACAAAGCTTCAGTAATAGAAACAGTGTGCTACTACATGGACAGACAGAAACAGACACACAGACCAATGGAACAAGAAAGAAGTTCTCACTTCTCTGAGAAGTGAGAACACCTGCTTATACAGTCAAAAAATATTCAACAAGGAAGCCAAACACACAATGGGGAAAGGACAGTCTTTTCAACCAGTGAGTGGGGAAAACTGGGTGAGTACGTGCAGTGAAATTAGACCCCCATCTTACACCAGTCACAAAAATTCACTCAAATAGATTGAAGACTGAAACAGAAGGACCTGGAACAATAAAACTCCTAGAAGTAAATGTCAGGAAGAAGCTCCTTAACCTTGAATATGACACCAGGAGCACCAAAGACAAACATGAAAATGAACAAATATGGCGCCATGAAAGTTGACGCCTTCTGCACAGCAAAGGGAATAACAAAATGAAAAAGCACTCTACAGAATAGAAGGAAATTTTGCAAGCCACACATTGGATAAGGAGTTTATACTGAAAACATATAAAAAACTCATACAACTCAAAATCAAAAACAAACAATCTGACTGAAGAAACGGATAGAACTAGACATTTCTCCCAAGAACACATTGCAACGGCCAGCAGACACATGAAAAGATGCTCCACATCACCGACCGTCAAAGAAATGCGAATCAAAACCACAAGGAGATATCACGTCACACCTGTCAAAAAGCCTATTATCAAGAAGACAAGAGATAAAAATTGCTGGCAAGGGTCTGGAGAAAAGGGAACCCTTCCACACTGTTGGTGTGCATGTACACTGATCAACCGCAACGGGAAACAACATGAAGGCTTCTCAAAAAATTAAAAATAGACCCACCAATGACCCAGTGCAATTCCACTTCTGGATTTATACACAAAGGAAATAAAAACGGGATTTTGAAGAGAGATATGCACTCTGGTGCTTACTGCAGTGGCATTCGCAATAGCCAGTAAGTGTCCATCAACAGATGAGTGGATAAAGAAGATGTGGTACATAAATACAATGGAATATGATACAGTCATGAGAAAAGAGGACTCCTGCCACTTCCGACAACATGATGGACCCTGCGAAAGTTATGCTCAGTGAAATAAGTCAGAGAAAGACATATACCGCATGACGTCACTTACAGATGTAATCTGCAAAAGCAAAACTCCCAAAAACAGAGAGCAAAATGGTGATTACTAGGGGCTGGGAAGTGGGGGGAACAGGGCAGACGTCACCTAAGGGTACAAATTTATAATGAATAGTGAGCACAGACAACAATACTGTATTGTAATCAATAAACTTTTTGGAACCTGGAACTTAATTATTCTAAGGGCTGAAAAGACAGAATAATCATACAATATGATAAAGGTGCTATTTGCTACAGTCATATTATGAAATATCATGTATTAAGATACATAAATGTATCAACATGTACACAATGTTATATGTCAAATATATTTCAATTAAAAAAATGGATCAGGGTCAAGATCTAGGTGAGTCTATGGGGTGAATATCAGAGCAAGGCTGTGCAAGAGGGTCACAGTCTGGGACAGGGTAAGCACCCATGTCAGTTAAGGATGCGAGTAAGGTTCAGGGTCGAGGTCAGGGGTAAGTGAAGTTTCCTCATCTGTATGTGGCTGTATCAGGGTCATGAGGTTCAGGAGCAGGATCAAGTCCAGCTGAGTTTCAATGATCACTGTAGGTGGGAGGGTCAAGGTTAGTGTTAGGGTGCGAATCAGGAAGAGGGTGAGGGTCAAATTCACATCAAGTCCAGGGTCTGGGGTCTTGCCAAAATGAAGGTTGGGTCAAGGTCAGGGGCAGGGGCAGGTTGACTGTTGTCAGCAGGGTGTGAGGGTGTCTCGGGGCCTGAATGACAATGGGTCCAACCAATCCAAGGCTGTTGAGTGTTAGAATCAGGGCCAAGACCAGGGTTGAGTAGGCTCAGATCTGTGGGAGGGACAGTCTGGGTGATGGTTGGGTTTCATGGTTAAGGTCAGAGTCCAGTTTATCAATAAGAGATCAGGGCTACGGTCACATTTAAATGACTGTCAGGTTTATGGTCAAGGTCATGATCAGAGTCTGGGGGAGGATTGTGGTCAGTGTTAGAATTAGGATAAGGTCACAGTCAAGGTCGTGATAAGGGTCAGACACCACCAGGGTATTTTCAGAGTGAAGTCCTGACTGAAGACCAGGGTATGTGAGGGACACAGTCAACATCGGTGTCAGGATCAGACATGATCGGGGGGTGGGGTGGGGGGGTCTGGGTGAGACCCGCAGGTAAAAGTGAGGTTAAGTGAAGGCCAAGTTGTGGGTAGGATTGGGGAGAGCATGTCTGTTAGAGTGAGAGTAAAGCTTAGGATAGAATCAGAGTCAGAATAGTAAGTCAAGGTCAGGGTTGGGATTAGGGTGTGTGAGGCTGAGGTTCAGGGTTAGGTGTAACACGGTCATCGTCAGGGTGAGGGTCAAGGTCAGTGTCACAGTGAATTTGGTCAGCAATCCCTGCTCCACCACCTGCACCATGTGCAGGACTTTCGCAAACGCCACCTTCCGAAACGCTCTCCCACTGAGCTGTGGGTCTACCTCCCTCACCCGCCTGGAGTCCTCAGTGCTGCCTGGCCCTCCCTGTCCACCTCCATGGGGACACACGTGTCAGGAAGGCAGGGATCTCGGAACAGAATGTTTTGTACATGGACGGACTCCCAAGCACTCATGAGAACCTGTGGCACAGGGCAGGTGCTTCACTGAAGCTTGTTTAATAAGCAATGAGTGTCCATTAAGGTATTTCTGGAGGGAAAAAGAACATCTGGAAATAAACTGTCCACAGTAGTTCTCTCTGTGGAAGAATTACAAGAAACTTTCATGGTTCACTTGATGAATGTCCATACTGTTTAAAATTTTTTAAAATTAACATTTATTACTTTATTATCACCAAAAATGAATTTTTCCACTTTGAGAGAAAGCAAAGAGCTCCAGGAGAAGTTCCTGGTAAAGTGACAAGACACTCATTGCACCGTAGCTATTACCCAAGCCTCAAACAACTGGCAGCCTTCGGAGGAGCCTTGGAGCATCCTCGAAGGAACCCAGCTCTAGCGCTCTTCTCTAAGGAAGAAGAACAAACCAAGAGGCAAGACAACATGGAAGGCCCATTTATTCAACAGCAGCTTCGGGAAGGAATCCTCCAGACAGTGAGGGGATGCATTTCCCCGTCTTGGCTTCACTCCTCTCTTACATGCTTGTCCTTCGCAGGCTAGAGCCTGATGCAAACAAAGTGACTACGTATATCTAAGACCTTGGAAGGCAGAGTCTGGAGGTGCAGACGGACGTCACATTTGTAAAAGGGGGATAGCAGAGTCTCACCGCAGCCCACCAGGAAGTAGAACTTGTATGCAGGCAGCTGCGCAGGACCAGGGCACAGATCTGCAACTGGTTAGCCCGGTGCTTTAGGACCAGCGGGCAAGCCAGTCACCCCAGAAAGGTGCCCAGCATGAACTTCTGGAGGAAAACATCGTCCTCTGTCTGCTCTGCAGTGTGGTCCTCCCCACCCAGGGTCCTCCCCACCCTGAAAGGAGAAGAGCACCTTGAAGACCCAGGTCCAACTCCAGCAGGAACATCCAAGACCTGTCACCCCCAGCCTGGCTGCTTCTCTCTTCCTCTACAGATGGAATAAAAAGAATAACACTTAAAAGTTCAAAGCACATTATTTCATTACATTTACAAACAAATCCTGTGAAGGAGCTATTATCGGTTATCCTGGTTTTACAAAAGGGAAGACTGGAGCCTTAGCAGGGCATAAAACTCAGATGCTTATTTCCTGCCTAGCCCTTTCTCACCGCATCCCTTGGCCACCAGCTACTTCTGAGACTGGGACATGAGCGCTCTCACCAGCCAGGGTCATGGCCTCAACCTCAGTGTAGATCCTGAAAACTCCTATACCTCAAAAGTTCAGTATGTGTGAAGAGCCCCCCCATCCCCACATCCCCAGATCCTGAAACCCCTATGCCTCGTACTGTATGCCTGAAGTCTCCACACTGAGCCCCAGACCTCAGAACCAGAACCTGGAGAGGGTGGGGGACAGGAATCTGTATTTTAAGTTTTCTAGACAGATGGGTCTCAAAAGACCCAAGTTGAGAAGTCTCATACGGAACAAAACACAGCTGACCCTCATTAGTCCCCAGTAGTTCTGTTTTACGAAGTCAGCATGAGCAATGAGTTAGGGACACCAAACCCTCGCTCCTAGGGGATCTAAGGAGTGAGGTTTCTGCACGCCCTTGGTTAAGACACATCAATATATAACCTTGTTTCCTGTGTCTTTCTGCTTAAAGACCCCTTATTCAATACACATGACTGCTTAACCCTGACCCTTCTCCCCACGGCATTAGAACTCGGGCCTGTAGGAAGCTTACCTAACACGCGTATTTTCTCCCCAATGTACCTCACACCCTTCTTGTGCTTCACGCTCCAGGGTTAGGGCTATTTTTAAGGCAGCAAAATCACCAACAAAAGGCACAAAAATGTTGGAGCGCCTGGATGGCTCAGCTGGTTGGACGACTGCCTTCAGCTCAGGTCATGACTTTGGAGGGCCAGGATCGAGTCCCACCTCAGGCTCCTACTGGGAAGAGGGTCTGCCTCTCCCTCTGACCTTCCTTCCTCTCATACTCTCTCTCCCTCCTTCTCCCTCTTTCAAATAAATAAAGAAAATCTTAAAAAAAAATAAAAGCAAACAACTGTAAACATGGGGCACTCATGGATGTCAAAGTAACACTTGTTTAGGGCAACAAGAAGGTTTGGCAGGAAGGCATGTGTGGGGTGCCTGCCCCCCACACAGAGTATGAAATCCGAGAACAAAACCTCCGAATAGGAGTGAAACAAGCCTCTCCCGCGTGTCTACTGGTGTTCGTGCGACAGCCACGACGGAGAGCTTCATGCGCTGGGTCCCGTCATCTTCGCATGGGACAGCCAGGCCTTGTGGTCAGGGACGTGCTGGGATGCGTGGGCTTCCTCGTCAGCCACTGGCTTGTCCCCTTGCGTACTCTGACTCTGGCCACCGGCTCCGGGAGCACAGACGGGCCGTGACCGCCGCCACCCACCCACGCCGTGTTACCAGCACCTTCGTGCCCCGGTGCCTGCATCCCACCACCCAGGGTGTCCACACCCATCCCACAGGCCCCAGGCCCTCGACCCCTGGGCCTCCCACCACCATCCACCCTCGGACCCCACTCGGGCCCTCCCCTCGCCTTCCCAGCCCGCCGAGCCCAATCCCACCATCCCCAGGCCTCAGGCCACCAGCCCCTGTGCCCAGTGTCCACACTCGCCCCTCACCGGCCCAGCCGCTGGTCCCTCGCCCCCACCACCCCTCCTGCCTTCCCCCGGCACCTCTGCCTCTGGGACTCACCACCACGCGCCCCTTCCACCGATGCCCCGGGTCACTCCGCCCTGGCTCGGCCCCCAAAACGAGCACAGACCTAACGCACCACTCAGTGCCCCGTGGACACAAGCCCAGGCCCGGCCCTCCATGGCCTTAGCCCTCAAGTCAGTCCTCCGTGAAGGCGGCCACCGGCCAGCAGCGTGGACCCCCGGGCTCCGCGCGGCCCGGCTGACCCCAGGCCCCGGTCCACCTGCCGGTGACCTGGACTCCGACCGCGGCCCCACCCTCGCCTCCCGGAGGTGGAGAAGTGTTTCCCGAGCGTCCCCGTCCCCGCGCGTCCCCCGTGTGCGGCGGCGGCTGCGAGGGGACCGGCCTGTCCCCCGGGTCGGGCTCCCGGTGCCTCCATCCCCGGACACGCCGCGGGGCGCGGACGCTGCGGCTCGGCTCCGGGCGGCGGGGAAGGCCGGCCCGGGGGACACAGGCTCCGGGCACGGGGACACGACGCTCCGCCCCGCGCAGACCGTGGCGTGGGCCCCGCTGACGTGGCCTGCGGTCTGGGGGCCACGGCGGGCGCCGTCCGGGTTTCTTCACCGGGGGTTCCGTGCGGGTTCCGCGGGACCGGGTCGCTGTTTGGGGTCAAACGCCCGAAGCAGCCCGAGTCGCACGGCGGACGCGGTTGGAAACGACGGCGGGGTCCGGCGCCGGGACGACGCGGTCCGCGGTGACCTCGGGACGCGGCGGGACGGGGGCGACGGGTCCGGCCCGGCCCGCGGGGAGTCGCCGTCCCCGTCCCGCCGCCGGTGGCTGTCCCCGTGCCCCGAGCCTGTGTCCCCCGGGCCGGCCTTCCCCGCCGCCCGGAGCCGAGCCGCAGGACACAGCCGCGACCCGGGCGATCGGAGCCCGGACGGGGACCCCACGGCCCCGCGCTCAGCCCCGGGGAGCCGCCGCGCCGCACAGCGCGAGGCCTGCGGGGTGAGACGTGCCGGCGCGGACACGGCCCCACAGCGGCCCGGAGCCCACGGTCGGGCCAGCGGAGGCTGCGCGGGGCGGAGGCGACCCCGGAGCGCGGCGCGGGGAGGCGGCGGAGCGCGCATGCGCCGAGTCTGCGGCCGACGGCACTTGGGCGCCCCCTGCCGGCGGCGGGAGCGCAGGACGGGGGGCGGGGCGGGGCGAGGGGCGGGGCGGGGCGCGGGGGGGCGCGGGGGCGGGCGAGGGGCGGGGCGAGGGGCGGGGCGAGGGGCGGGGCGGCGTCCCGCTTCGGGCCCCAGACTTCGGGAGTTCGAACGGAAACGCAGACGACGTCCCGACCTCTCCGGAAACAGGTCACTGGCAGCCACGTGCCACGCGGGCACCAGGTTTGCTGCAGAGTTAGCGCCGCGGGCCCCAGCGGCGACAGCGCCCGCTCCCGGGGGCTGCGGCCGGCAGGAAACCCAGGGGACTCGGCTCTGCGCGATGACACCGGGTCCTCTGGAGACCAGCACTTGCGTCTGGGAAGGACCCGCACACGAGCCACCGCAAACGGAGAGAATCTGCAGAACAGCATGGGATAAGCCGTCGTGCCCAAAGCTGCGGAACGCCCCGAACGAACAGCAGGGTCACCTGCGAGAAGGCGCCGGACACAGATGCACGCGCCGGAACGGAACAAAAGGTGTTGGATACCCTCGGTCATCAAGAAATTACAGATGAAAGCACAGCAGCACCGGCGGCCCACCTTAGAAATGCGAAACTCCAAAAGCTCCAGGATAACGACTGCTGGACGGACAGGAGGACGGCGCTCTCCTTCCTGTGGGGGTGCCCCTGACGAGGGAACAGAAGGCAAGCTGGGGACAAACCAGAAGCTGGCACCCTCCACCCCCCATCCCGGACGGGGACGCAGGGGACATTCTTCCAGGAAGCTCCCAACTGTCCCGCAAGTTCCCGCCTTGCTAGAGGAGTAAACATCCTTACCTGCACAGTGGCAGGCGCTCCAGGATCCGGTTGGTCCTCCTGAGCATATGACAGTTCTTTCGAAAACTCCCTTTTCCCTACTTCCCCAACCCCGTAGCATATAACCAACCACCCCTCGCAACCCAGGGGTCAGCAGCTCTTTCCGCCGTAGGTCCTTTCCCCCGTGCTTTAATAAACCACCATTTTGCACCAAGGACGTCTCAAGAATTCTTTCTTCGTCGTCGGCTCCAGACCTCACCCCGCGGAACCTCGCCTGTATTCTAAAACCACGTCACACACATGGCCACTCTTACAGTTTGGCAGTTTTTTCCAAAGTCCCTAAATGAGTCCCAACTGAGGATCCAAAAACCAGACTTACAGTATTGAAAAAACTGTTTCCAAACAAAAACTCACATAGAGTTTTGCATAGCAGCTCTATTCATGGTGGTTAAAAAGTTAAAAGAGCTCAGAATGTCCTTCAGTAGAAGGATCTATAAGCAAACACGGGTGCACCCATGTGAGGAAAGCAGTATAAGTCACCCCAAAATATGCCTCTCTGGCACAAGGGTTATTTGGGAGTACTTAATTTTAACAAACATTGGACACAGGAGAATCTCCAAAAACTGAGTAGAAAATGCCCTTTAGTGAGCCAAGTGTATGTTTGTAAAGGAAAGCTCCATTTGTAAGGTGTCCTGGGAACAAGAGAAGGACGAAATCTCAAGAACTCTTATCAAAGGAGAAGGCCCGACTTAAATCTGCATAACAACCATGCCCTCTTTTTTTTTTTTTTGAAATATTTTTTTAAATTTATTTTCAGCGTAACAGTATTCACTGTTTTTGCACCACACCCAGTGCTCCATGCAGTACGTGCCCTCCCTATTACCCACCACCTGGTTCCTCAACCTCCCACCCCCCGCCCCTTCAAAACCCTCAGGTTGTTTTTCAGAGTCCATAGTCTCTCATGGTTCATCTCCCCTTCCAGTTTCCCTCAACTCCCTCTCCTCTCCATCTCCCCATGTCCTCCATGCTATTTGTTATGCTCCACAAATAAGTGAGACCATATGATACTTGAGTCTCTCTGCTTGACTTATTTCGCTCAGCATAATCTCTTCCAGTCCCGTCCATGTTGCTACAAAAGTTGGGTGTTCATCCTTTCTGATGGAGGCATAATACTCCATCGTGTATATGGACCACATCTTCCTTATCCATTCGTCCGTTGAAGGGCATCTTGGTTCTTTCCACAGTTTGGCGACCGTGGCCATTGTTGCTATAAACATTGGGGTACAGATGGCCCTTCTTTTCACTCCATCTGTATCTTTGGGGCAAATACCCAGCAGTGCAATTACAACCATGCCCTCTTTTACTGTGCTCTGCCTGATGACCTCCCTTAACTGGCCTTCCCACCTCCCGAATTCTTTTTGACTTGAACCAAAATGGCATATACGGTGATGGCTGAGTTATTTGGAGGAAGTTATTCAGCTCTCCTGAGTATCTCGCGTGTATACAGGACATACACATAAAATTAAGCTTCTGTTTGTTTTTCTCCTGCTAACCTGATGTTGCAAGAAGGGGTCTCAGCCAAAAGCCTAAAAGAGTAGAGGGAACATTATTTTATAAAGTTCTTTCCCATCAGGATGGGAGCTAACAGTTTTAAAGACACCATATCTATAATCTGGAATGGAGCAGTGACTTAAATCCATGGCAGGTGGTGGGATCTCGTTGGCCACTGTTGGAGCAAAGGGAGATGATCACTGTCCATGTGATAATGGACCACGCTGGAGACATCAGCATAAACTCATCTTTAGCTTAATACAGATACAGAAAATTCCACGTTAAAGTCTTTACAATTAGGCGTGCCAACATAGGTGGGAACACATGCATGCGTTGCCTTGCGTCATAGGCTGAGCACATGCCGTCCTACAGGAAGACTTTAAAATTTTTTTTTCATTATTTGACAGACAGAGAGCACTAGCAGGCAGAGAGGCAGGCAGAGGGCGGGGAGCAGGCTCCCCGCCAAAGCAGAGAGCCTGATGTGGGGCTCGATCTCAGGACCCCAGGATCACGACCTAAGCCGAAGGCAGTGGATTAACCCACTGAGCCACCCAGGCATCCCCCACAGGAAGACTTTAAACCACTCTCTAACAAAAGGAATTTGTTGAAGAAATTGCTGACACTAGGACTCAGACAGTAAACAGAGGAAGCAGGATAATCTTGAAGTAACAGAAGTAAGGAGGTACCAAGAAAAAAAACCCATAAAGATAGAAATGTGTCGGAGGAAAACAGAAGGCAATGGAGAGCGCTCTCAAACGCCAAAGCAGGAATGAACCCGTGGCCACATACTGAGGTAGCAGAGAAAACCAAAGGCCTAAAATGACTACCCTGGTATCTGCAGTGGTAAAAAATAAGTGATTTAGCTAAAAGAAATCATAAGCCCAAAATGGAGTCCCTTGTGTTAAGAGACCCAAGCCAGCAAACCAAGACTTAACTAAATTATCTAACTCCAATTTCACACACACACCCCATTAACATTTAACCAGTCAACCTGGAAAATATAGCGAAAGGCCCCTTCTGGTCCCCTGAGGAGGGTGACCTTGCCAAAGACAATGCTTCCTTTGCTAACAATTTCCTTTGTTCAATTCCATCTCCCTTTAAAAACCTTTCCTTCCCTGAAGCTCAAGGGAGCTCCTTTCTATTTGCTAGATGGGATCCTGCCAATTCATGAATTGTTCAATAAAGCAATGTAATCTTTTAAATGACTCAGTTGCATTTTTATTAACAAATTACATAGGTTTTTGCTTGTTTGGTTGGCTGGTTGGTTGGTTGGTTTGGTTTTGTTTGTTTTAGGCATGGGGTTGAAAAGACCTGTCCTATGCGGAATTCCGAATAACAGATGTAGACACTCAGCTGTCCATCAGGGAGGGGAGATAACTCCCTCTCCCACAGGGTGGGCTCAGCACTGTGTTTTCCTGCTCAAGGAGACACACCGTACACTTGCTAGGAAGAGGAATTTTATGGTGGGGAAGCCTGACCAACGTGCCCAGGCGACCAGTGTTAAAACAAACAGTGACAAGTGCCCTCCAGACCACGTTCTCTTGCTATAAAGTGATGAGAGATATAAAGTGATGATATAAAGTGATGACAGGTTATCAAAACCCATAACCCCAGTCTAATCATGAGGAAGACACCATAAATCCGAATGCAGGACTTTCTACAAAACATGTGATCAGTCTTTTACACTATCAAGGTCGCTGAAACGAGACAAGTATAAGGGACTGTCCTAGCCAAGGAGAGCCTAAAGAGACATGATGGCCGCATGTCATGCAGGGCCCTGCATGGGGTCCTGCAGCAGGAAGATAGAGTAGAGGAAACTGAATAAAATATGGACTTTAGGAGCGCCTGGGTGGCTCAGTGGGTTAAAGCCTCTGCCTTTGGCTCAAGTCATGATCCCAGGGTTCTAGAATCGAGTCCTGCATCGAGCTCTCTGCTCAGCAGGGAGCCTGCTTCCTCCTCTCTCTCTCTGCCTGCCTCTCTGCCTACTTGTAATCTCTGTCAAATAAATAAATAAAATCTTTAAAAAATATATGGACTTTAACTAAAAATAACATATCAATATTTGTTCATTAATTGTGACAATTCTGAAGAAAAATTTTAAAAGAGCAGAAGTCAAAGGTCAAATAAGAGAAACCTATTGCATCAGACTGACAACCTAGAGGAAATGGGTGATTTTGTAGTAAAAATACACGTGAATAAAATGAACCCTTAAATAAGGGGAAAACAGCAGACCAATTAGCCCTCCGGGGACTTTTTCCCTTGCTCCTGCTGGTTCTCCTCTCGCTGTTCTGAGGATTTCCTCTCCCGGGACAGGGAAAGAGCAGGGACAGAGCAGTTCTGGAGCTCCCCTGAGACCCGACCCACCACTGTCTTGTCTCCCCCACCCACACTCCTCCCAGGGAGGACACCTGCACGGGGAGTCTCAGGGATTGTCAATCCTGATCGCTCAGCTCGCACATTCTGGATGGGAAGGGACGGGATGCGATGAGGGAGTGGAAGGCTCGCTGAGGACAAAGCAGAATCTGGCACCCTACACCGCCCACTCCCCACCATGGGATATTTGTGACCTTCCTCAGGCCCTCCTGGCTGCCCTAAAGGAAAAATGAATACTTAACTTGTAGAAATCACAATCCTGTAATTTTCCTCCAGGAAGCTCCCAACTCCCTTGCAGTTAATTCCTTACTAGAAGGAAAAACAACCTTAACTTGACAAATAGCAAAGTCTCCAGGATCCTGTGTGTCTTCTTTAATACATGAAAGTTCTTTCAAAGCTTCCCTTTTCGGGGCGCCTGGGTGGCTCAGTGGGTTGAGGCCTCTGTCTTCGGCTTAGGTCATGGTCCCGGTGTCCTGGGATTGAGACCACATCGGGCTCTCTGCTCAGCGGGGAGCCTGCTTCCTCCTCTCTCTCTGCCTGCCTCTCTGCCTACTTGTGATCTCTGTCTGTTAAATAAATTTTTTAAAAATTTTAAAAAATAACTTCCCTTTTCCTTACCTCTCCAACCCCACAGTACATAATCACCTCACAACCCACCGCAGCTCTTTCTGCCCATGAGACCCGTCACCACATTTTAATAAAATCACCTTTTTGTGGGGCGCCTGGGGGGCTCAGTGGGTTAAGCCTCTGCCTTCGGCTCGGGTCATGATCTCAGGGTCCTGGGATCGAGCCCCACATCGGGCTCTCTGCTCAGTGGGGAGCCTGCTTCCTCACCCCACCCCCGCCTGCCTCTCTGCCTACTTGTGATCTCTGTTTGTCTGTCAAATAAATAAATAAAATCTTTAAAAAACTAAAAAATAAAAAAATCATAATGAAATAAAAGGAGAAAATCTTGGCATAGAGACAGAGAGGGAGAACAGAGTGTGAAGAGGGACGCAGACATTCAAACGATGCTTCTGCAGGAAGGCGTGACAAAGGTTGCCAGAAAACCACCAGAAGCTACAGGAAAGGCTTGGAACAGATTTTTCTTCCCATGCCCTTCAAAACGGAACCCATGCTCTGACACTTTGATCTCATACTTCTAGACTCTGAAGCTACACAATATATTTTCATTGTCTAAGTCATACAATTTGCAGAACTTTGTTATGGTAGACCTACCAAAGTAATACAGGGACTATCACTAAATCTGGAAAATTCTCAACTTTGAAGCCATTACCATAAAATATTTGACTTCTTTTTCTCTTCTTTTTCTGGTACTCCCACGGGGCATATATTATACCTTTTGAAATTGTCCCACGTCTCGTGGATATTCTCTTCTGTCTTTTTAATTCTTTAGTTTTTGCACCCCAGTTTTGAAATTTTCTATTAACCATTCTTCTAACTCACTGATTCCTTAGCTCAGTTCAGCCTATTGGTTAGCCAGTCGGAAGGCATTCTTCATTTCCGGTATAGTGATTCCTTCCTTCTGCTGAGTCCTAAAGGTGAACAGTTAGGTTATTGCTTTGAGATCTTTCTCATCATTTTAAGGTAGAAGTTTACAACTATGAATTTTTCTCTATGTATTGCTTTCACTCCATCCCCTAAATGGTGAGATGTTGCATTTTCACTATAATTTATCCCTATCGCGAGGAAGATTCCAAAGTAGCAGGAGAGCACAAGCCACCTTCTTCTGTGAGCTTTCAAGTCCTTATGCACGTTTTCCCTCAGACAGATGTTTAACTCTATCCTTAGTGAGGAGCGAAATCGTCATTTAATTCCACTGAGTAAAGAACTGCCTGGAGGAGGGGAAATATAAAGCTCTTTAACAGAGTCGTGTCATGTTAAGGGCATTCCAAAATAGTTAAGGGCCTGCTTCCCGGAATGGGCTGCGTAAAAGGGGATGAACGTGGCAGCATTATACGAGTTTGACGGATCGTGATATCCGGCCGGTCCTCTGCAAAGGACCGAGCGTAAGCCGAGGCCTTGGATACTCAGCAGAGAAGCCCACACAGTCTGCTCGTTTTTCACAGTTAGGAGCGTCCCCATGGCACAAGCAAAGTGTCCCTCCGAGAGCAGGGCTTTCCAGTGGGCGCGTCAGTGCCGCCGCCTTCCGGGAGGAGGTTTGCTGAGTTCTCTGCCTTGGATGACTGACCACCAGAGCAAATCACAGCCGGCACATACAGGGATTTCCGAGGCATGGGAAAGCCAAGAGGTACCGTCGGGTTGTAGCGCCAGGCCCTGCGGTCAGGGGCTGAACGTTAGCGCGGGCAGCTGGGCACAGGCCGTTCTCCCACAGGGCAGAGCAGTCTTCTACAGCCCTGTCTGACTACGTGAGATTAATAGGATTTTGAAGAATGACCGCCCAGTGGACGGTCACTATACATAAATATTTATCACATACATATGTGTTAATTGAAGTACAAAGTAACCAATTCTCATCCCTGCTATGACTATGGGTACAGTACAATTTATAATCCCCCTCTAAAGTCAACACTCAGTTGAAACTGATGGAATAAATGGAATAAAGGGCTACTGGGAAATAGTGCCGCTGCCCAGGGTCAAAGTAAGTCGTCCTCTATGACTGGGTGTCTCTATCCATTAGCATTGATAAAGACGACAATGAAAGTCCGGGGAAGGGGGCGAGAAGCTACTTTTTTTTTTTTTTTTACTTAGCTTAAGCATAGGATTTTAATATTTTAATATTTACAAATTTTCCCTATATGTCACCTCATTTACGACTTAGATGCTTACAGATCAATCTTCCAAGAAAATTTTAATTCATCAAGGCAAATGTCACACATCAGAGAAAAAGCTCTTGTCACAGTCATAGTAAATCAAAGCAAGGAGGTCTAAAGGGACACAGGAAGGTGAGGCCTCTATTTACTAATTTCCATAGTGTTTCAGTATCCCTTCCGCAGTCACTTCTTAGCCCACTATACTGTACTATCTTGTTTTCTTCACCTCATTTACCGCTACATTTCCTGTCTTTCCTCATGGTTATTTTCTGTCTTCCCGCACTAGAACCCAGGCTCCCGCCGTACAGACAGCTTGTCTCTTCTGTTCACCTCCCTCCTTAAATAACCTAGGGCAGCGATGGTGACGTAGACGGTCGTTTCCAAAACAAGCCACAGATTTTACGGTCATGGGTGTGGCTTTTGGAGTGCCTCTCCCTGTCATGAAGAGGGTAAATCAACAAGGCAGAGAATTCACTAGAAAAGCCAAGCATATTCATTGTCTGCAATCTCCCCATGCAACATGTTCTAGAGTTTCTAGTTAAGAATCAGCATGTTACCGAGTAAGCACTGGATTGAGGTCAGAAAAGGTGATTACCTCTTGGCTCTGGCACCTCCCTACTATGTAAACTTGGAAAAATCAGTTACAGCCTCTGTACCGCAGTTCCCTGGGGGCACCAGAACCTGTGGGAAAGGGCTGACAGGTCATCGGGTGCAAAATAAGCCTTTTTTTAAGTGTTTTTTTTTTTTAACTTGGCCCTATCTACTCAGTAGGTTTATCCAGACCATTGACATAACAGATTGAAGCTGTATAAAAACACGAAAATGCTTGTGATTTACAAGCTTAAACGGAAACAATTTTTCTTTTGATTTTTGAATTCTCACTGCATAGTATCTGCTCAGGATACTGTAACAGACAACTCGGGCGCCCCACACCACTTATTTCTTGAAATGTTTAGTGTGAAGAAACACTTTATCGTGGACACGGGTTTATGAGAGAGCAGCAGCTTTAAAATAAAACTACATGAAGACATCAATAGTGACAGCAGCTCCCTTTTAGGTGACCTCAGAACGATGGCTTTGCATGTCATACGCAAGCAGGTGGTTCGTATCCCTGCTGCTCGTGCCGGATGCACGCGGTACTGGACGTACTGATGCATGACCTGTAGGTCTTTGCAGAAAGTACATTAACAGCTGCTTTCCTGGATTTTTCATCTTTGAAAGTGATTACAAAGACCACCACTGTTTTCTGGACTTATGGTCTTAACTCTAAATAAGTTGGCTGTGTCTAGGTCCTCTAAATAAGTGTTTTTGCATTTAGACACTGTATTCTAAATATCCATCCCTTCACTCCTTTATCCACCAAGAAATACATTTTGCATTTACTGTTCACCAGACACATAGAGATGACTAAGATACAGCCTGTGCCCTTATGGAGATTACAGACTCAACATAAAGACGGACATATCAACACATAACTTCAACACATTAGTTAAAGTCATGCAATGGACTCCTACGTCTCCCACACACACTGATTGCACCAGCTCACCAGTTTGTAATTCCATAGGTGTCTGTTGTTATTCACCCTTCACAGATGTCTAGTCAGTGGTGTCATATTACAGTAAGAATCAGTTAATTCACAGATGAACCCTAATCTAACCTAAAAACAAAAAGAACCTTAAAAAATCTCTAATCTAAAAAATGGAGCTTTGAGCAATTATTATTAATTAATTTAAACATACACAGGTTTTAAATGTTCTCTCCAATCTAAAGATGGAGATTGACAACATGGGAAAACAACAGACGAGGCAGTGCATGCTGGCTACAAGGAACTCACTTAGAGCTAAAGACAGAAATAGGTTGAAATAGAAGCATGAGAAAAGATATTCCATGAAAATAGTAACCAAGAGAGAGCATCCAACTTGATAAGGAAGAATTAAAACTGTCACAAGATGACATGATACTAAATACAGAAAACCCTAAAGACTTCTCCAAAAAATTATATTAGAACTAATAAATAAACTCAGTAAAATTCCAAAGCACAAAATTAACATAGAGAAATCTGTTGCGTTTCTCTACACTAATAATGACCTAGCAAAAAGAGAAATTAAGGAAGCAATCTCATTTACAATCATATCAAAAAGAATAAAATGCATAAGAATAAGTTTCACAAATAGTCAAAGCGATCCTGAGAAAGACAAAGCAGCAAGTATGACAGTCCCAGATTTCTAATTACTAAAATTACTAAATTTTAATTTAATTTAAGTAATTTAATTACTAAAAAGCCATAGTAATCAAAAATATAGACAGAAGGATCAATGGAACAGGATAGGGAGCCCAGAAATAAACCCAAGCTCTATGATCAGTTATTCTACAACAAAACAGGTAAGAATATGCAGTGGGGGAAAGATAGTCTATTCAATAAATGTAATTGGAAAAAGAATGAAATGTGACCACTTTTTAAACACCATATAATAAAATACTCAAAATGAGTTAAAGATCTGTATGTTAGGCCTGAAACCATAAAAATCCTAAAATACAAACTTAGGAAGTAAACTCTTGGACATTGGTCTTAGCAATTTCTTTTGCATCTGTCTCCTCGGGCCAAGGGCAACAAAAGCAAAAATTAAACAATTGAGAGTATGTCAAACTATGAAGTCTTTGCCAGCAAATGAAACCAACAACAAAATGAAAAGGCAATATAATGAATGGGAGGAGATATTTGCAATGGTGTATCTGATAAGGGAGTAGTATGCAAAATACACAAAGAACTCATACAACCAGACACACACATTTACAAAAATTTAATTACAATGGGCAAAGGACCTAACAAATATTTTTCCAGAGTCCCATACAAATGGCCAATAGGCATATGAAAAGATGTGTGATATTACTAATCATCAACCAAGATGCTCTTAAAGGTGAACAGGTAGGGGCACCTGGGTGGCTCAGTTGTTAAGCCTCTGCCTTCAGCTCAGGCCCTGATCCCAGAGTCCTGGGATTGAGCCCTGCATGGGGCTCCCTGCTCAGTGGAAAGCCTGCTTCTCCCTCTCCCACTGCCCCTGCTTGTGTTCCCTCTCTCACTGTCTCTCTCTGTGTCAAATAAGTAAATAAATAAAATCTTTAAAAAAAAAAAAAAGGTGGATGGATAAATAAACTGTGGTCCATCCAGACAATGGGGTATGATTCAGGACTAAAAATAGATGAGCTGTCAAGCCGTGAAAAGACAAGGATGAGTTTTAAATTCATGTCATTGAGTGAAAGAAGCCAATCTGGAAAGGTCACGTTTTATATGATTTCAAGAACACAACCTTCTGGAAAAGGCAAGACTATACAGACAACAAAAAAGTTCAGGGATTGCCCAGGACTGTTTGGGAAGGAGGGTAAATACGTGGGACCCAGAGGATTTTAAGAATCATGAAAATCTGGGGCAGCTGGGTGGCTCAGTGGGTTAAGCCTCTGCCTTCCATCATGATCCCAGGGTCCTGGGATGGAGCCCCGCATCGGGCTCTCTGCTCTGTGGGGAGCCTGCTTCCTCCTCTCTCTCTGCCTGCCTCTCTGCCTACTTGTGATCTCTCTGTCAAATAAATAAATAAGTAAAATCTTAAAAAAAAAAAAAAAGACTCGTGAAAATCCTGTGTGATACTATGATGGAGACATGTCATTACACCTTTGTCCCAACACATGAAACGTACAGCACCAAGAGTGACCCCTAAGGGAGCAAGGACTCACTACAAGGTGCCTGTGCAGGTCATCAGGTGTGACAAATGTATGATCCTGATGACAGCCACCGATTACGCAGAGGCTGCAGGGATGGGGCGTACGGGAAATTCCTCTCCATTTTGCTGTGTTCCTAACCCTGACCTTACAAATGACTTTAAAGAAGGAGAAGAGGGGTGCCTGGCTGGCTTGGTCAGTGGAACATGGGACCCTTGATCAGGGTCAAGAGTTCAAGCCCCACATTGGTTGTAGAGATGATTTAAAAATAAAATAGAGAAACAGTCCTAGGAAGTTGCTAACTGTGAAAGAAAAATTAGATAGCACAGCTTAATGATACTAAAGTTTATAGGAATGTATAGAATGTATCTAGATATGATACTATTTTAAATTTGTTCTGACTTCTATTACCTAGTTTAAAGAGATCACCGCTGAACCCCCGACGTCACTAACTCCTTGTAGAAAATGCTAACAAGTGACCGAGGTCTGCTTCCATGGCACACCCTTGATTCCCCCACAATGACTGTGGGAACTTGAGAGAACAAGATAGGAAGTCCTGGTAGAAATGGAGACAGCCAGGCCCCCTCCCACGGTGCGTGAGGCTCAGGCCCGACCTCCCCGCCCCACTCAGACACAGGATGAGAACACAGAGGAAGGGAGTTGATGATTTAACCACTGCCGGCACATTTTAAATGATTGGTTTCAACCTTCACTGAACTTGAAAGCCATACTATTTTCAGTACTTTTCTGGTGTCAGTCAAGCTGGTTTAACCAGTTTTTCACTATTGGTAATCCAGGAAGGCCCAAACAGAAAAGGCCCTTTGCTGACACGTGTGTTCACACACGTCCTGGTGCTTATGGTCAAATGTGGATGACGACCGCAGGGACAGAACAAGGGAACACAGGTACTGTGAAAACCAGCAGGAGAGGCTCTGTTCAAGAAAATAGGGCAAGATATTAACTACAATAGCAGATAAAGGCGGTGTCTTTAGGAAATACAAGAAAAAAACCCAGCAGAATAGGGCTGTAACAAGACGGACCATGTGTAAGTAATTAATTGTTAAAGCTGGGTAATAAAACATAGCAATGAATCATTCCATTCCCTTGACTTTTGTTTATGTTTTAAATTTTCCAGAATGAAAAAAAGAGAGAGAGAACATCAGAAAAAAAAGTGCCCCCATTTGTGTTCTTTTTTTTAAACCTTCTTTAAACAATGAAATAAAAATTTATAAAAGTGGTTAGAATGCAAATAAAGACAAGATGCATTTGTGGTAAAGCTTCCTCAGGAAAAATAATGCAACACAGAAGACTGGATTAATGCCCGTGAAGGAAAGGCCGCCGGTTAACCAAGAACAGGTCGTGAGTTTAACGAAATGGATCAGCTCAGCCGTGTTTGCGTGTCATTTAAAGCTTTTCACCAGAGAGATGAGAAGCCTCACTTGGGAAAGTTAGCGTGTTGGTGGAAACACACACACAAACACGCGCACACTGTCCATTCCCCGAAATGAGAGAGAAGATTCATATGAGATTGTCACACGTGAGCAAGTAGTTGGAGATAAATGGTTTGAGAAAGTTGGTCTGAGTACCGAGTCTGTTGTTTCTTAAATCACTGAGTGCTAGGAAACAGTAAATGTTTCTAAAAAACAAATATGGTACCAATTCAAAGACAAAAGGGAGGTTTTTGTGAGAATGATACATTGAATCCAATCTTTTGCAAACAGAATCAAATTGAAAACAACAGTGAAGTTTTAAAGAGCCAGGCAGGCTTAACATTTAGTTATTTTTGTCAGTAAAATCACAGTATGGTGGAGGGGTGCGGAAACCTGTTACTCAGTATCCACTATTTGGTTTAACATAAAATGTATACTGTGCCTCAGGAAATTTTGTTTGGAAATTGAATCTGCATAAGGGGCTAGGTCCTCAGGGAAAGACCCGAACCTGGACAGTAAGTGTGGGTTGTTACAGAAATTATGAAGGGGCGCCTGGGTGGCTCAGTGGGTGAAGCGTCTGCCTTCGACTCAGGTCATGATCCCAGGGTGCTAGGGTTGAGCCCCGCATCGGGCTCCCCGCTCAGTGGGGAGCTTGCTTCTCCTTCTCCCCATGCCCCTCTCCCAGCTCTCTCTCTCTCTCTCTCTCTCTCAAATGAGTAAATAAAAATCTCTAAAAAAAAAAAAATTCTGATGAAGTTTTAGGCCTTAGGAAAACAATAAAGATCACAAGCATGCATATTTTGTCCTCATGCGTCCCCTTCTGAATGACAAAAGCACGAATTCCCCAGCATAGGTCCACCTGGTCTGAGTTACTATGGTCCCAGTTTCCGACCACCTTATCTCCCCTTAGCCCCCAAGGCCCTGTCTTTAGCCTAACATCCAGTTCCTATCTGAATTTTTTCCTCCTGAATCAACCCTGCTAACTCCTTAAATCTAGTTTTGCATAGAACAGAAGGTTTATTTAAACCATGTGTCTGACAAATTTTTTAAAGACCCCTAATTTAGAAGGAAGAAAAGCCCACTTAAGAAGCAACTAATAATGTGTGATTTTCACAGAAAGGCCTGAGGAGAACTTAGGAGTATGCCTGAGGATTTTTTTTTTCCAGCTTTACGGAGGTACAACTGAGACATAAACCTGTGGGGTGTTTGAAGTGTACAGCATGCTGGTGTGAGGGGGCTGTGCCCTGTGGAAGGTCCAGGGAGCCAACACAGCCCAACACCCCAGACACTCACTTCAGTTTTTCCTCTTAGCGAATTCCAGCCATACAATACAGCGTTTGCAGACTTATAGTCACTGTGTTACATGCGCAGACTTTGCTCCTCCTGCGGCTGACTTTATACCTTTTTACCAATCTCTCCCTCTTTCAACCACCCGCAGCCCCAAGCAACCATGGCTTTATCCCCTATTTCTGTGAGATCGACTTTTTATTACTCCCCACATAGTGCTAACATACTGCATTGTCTTTGTCTGATTTAGTCCACTTAGTACAATGCCCTATGGGTTCATCTATGCTACTACAAACAGTAAGCTTTCCTTCTTGTTTATTTCATTTATTTATTCTTAAAGGATTTTCTTTCTTTATTTGATCGAGAGAGAGCACATGAGCAGGGGTGCGCAGAGGGAGAGGGTAAAGCAGGCTCCCTGCTGAGGAGGGAGCCCAACATGGGCTTCTTCTGTTTCATAAAGCTGAATAATATTTCATTACACACACGCACACTATTTTTTCTCTCTTTTGTATTATGCTCGGTTAGCCACTGTAGAGTACACCGTTCGTCTGTGATGCAGTGTTCCATGATTCCTTAGTTGTGTATGACACCCAGTGCTCATCACAGCACGTGCCCTCCTCAATACCCATCCCCCTGTCACCCCATCCCCCCGCCCCTCTGTAACCTCGGTTTGTTTCCTGGGGTCCAGAGTCTCTCATGTTCATCTCCCTCTCCTCTTTCTCCCCCTGCGGTTTTCCCTCCCTTTCCCTGTGGTCCTCTGCTCTATCCTTATGTTCCACCTATGAGTGACACCATGTGATAATTGTCTTTCTCTGCCTATGTTTTCCTCTAGGATTCTGATGGATTCCTGTCTCACACGGAGGCCTTTCACCCACTTTGGGTTCATCTTTGCGTGGGTGTCAGAGAATGGTCCACACACACTGTGACCTTCATCCACTCACCCACTGAGACTTAAGTTGTTTCTACTCTTTGGTTATTATGAATAACGCTGCAAGGAACATGGGAATCGATATTTCTTTGAGATAATGGTTTCACTTCCTTTCGGTACATTTTCAGAAGCAGGATTGCTGGATTATACGGTAGCTCTGTGTTTAACTTTCTGAGGACCCTCTGCCCCGTTCTCCAGAGTGACTGCCCAGCCTGCATCCCCACCAGCAGGGCACGAGGGCTGCCCTTTCTCCACATCCTCACCAACACCTGTGGTTGCTTGTCTTTTTCTGTTTCTTTCTTGTCTTTTAAATAATAGCCATCCTAAAGGTGTGAGGTGATATCTCGTTGTGGCTTTGATTTGCGTTTCTTGGATGATGAATGACGGTGAACATCTTTTTGTGTGTCTGTTTGCCATCCGTATATCTTTCGCAAAGTGTTTATTCAGGTTCTTTGCCCACTTTTGACTTTGGTTGTTTATAGCATTTTTCATTGTTGTTGTTGCTGTTCTATTGTATAATATGACTTCGTTATATATTTTTGATATTAACCTCTTAATTAATTTGATATTAATCTCTTATTTGATATTGGGTTTGAAATATTGTCTCCCATTCATAGGTTGCCTTTTATCTTGTTGATGGTTTTCCTTTACTGTGTGGAAGGATTTTTTCCCTCACATTCCATTCACTGGCATGTATAGCAGCAGAAATAATACTGTAGTTGAGATTATAACAACTCTAAATTGAAAGAAATGTCTTCTGACTTTTAGCAACATTCTATTGGGAATTTCAGAAACTGAAATGTTTCTTATCAACTTTCACTAGTTTTCTGTATATGATTTAACTTTGTTTTCCTAGAACCTTGAGGTTCCCCAGACACACATAACCAACAAATGATGCTATGCCCCGTTTTTTCAAATTGCATTTACTATTTACCAAAAAAGAAAAAAATCATAAATTTACAAAATATTTCCTAAAACAAGTCTTGGTGTTTGACAAGGCAATTTTTAGTTTCCAAAAAAATTTATTTTTGTGGAATGTCTTATTCTCTCACAGGGTCAGAGGACGAGCTTTTTAGTTTGACATAAACCTGCTTGTTTATTTTTGCTCCTGTTGCCTTTGCTTTTGATATCATATCCAGAAAATACTTGCCAGAACCATTGCGGAGGAGTCTAACCCTGTGTTTCTGCAAGGAGTTGTATAGTTTCAGGTCTTAGGATCAAGTCTTTAATCCATTTTGAGTTGACCTTTGTGTATGGTGTAAGACAGTGGTCCAGTTTCACTCCTTTGCAAGTTGTAATTCAGTTTTCCCAATACCATTTATTGAAGAGATTGTCCTATTGGGGTAATCATATAATTGTGGTTCTTCATTTTGTTAATATACTATATCACTTTGATTTGTGAATGTTGAACCATCCCTGCATCCCTGGAATAAATCCCATTTGATCACTGTGGATGATTGTTTTAATGCACTGTTGAATATGGTTTGCTAATATCTTATTGAGGATTTTTGCACTGATATTCATCAGTGATAATGGCCTGTCATTTTCTTATAGTGTCTTTCTCTGGCTTGGTTATCATGGTAATGTTAACCTTGTAAAATATGTTTGGAAAACTTCTCACCTCTTGTATTTTTTGTTAAAGTTTGAGGATTGCCATTAATTCTTCTCTACATGTTTAGTAGAACTCACCAGTAAAATATATGGTCCTGGACTTTTCTTTGTTAGGAGGTTCTTGATTACTAGTCATTGGTCTGTTCAGATTTTCCATTTCTTCGTTATTTTGATAGGTTCTGTTTTTATAGGTATTTCTCTGTTCTAGGCTGTCCAATTTTTTGGTGTGTAATTGTTCATAGCAGTGTCTTAGAATTGTTTGTATTGATGTGGTTTCAGTCATAATGTCTCCTTTTTCATTTCTAATTTTATTTATTTGAGTCCTCTTTTCTGGGTAAGTCTAGCTAAAGATTTATCTATCTTGTTTATCTTTTTTAAAAACTCCCTTTTGTTATCATTGATGGTTTTTAGTGTCTATTTCATTGATTTATTCTCTGATTTTTTTTCCTACTAACTTTGGGCTTAGTTCTTCTTTTTCTAGTTCCTTGAGATGTAAAGTTAGGTTGTTTGAGATATTTTTTCTTTTTCTTTAAATATTTTTATTTTTAAGTAATCTCCATACCCAATGTCAGGATTGAACTCATGACCCTGAGATCAAGAGTCACATGCTCCACTGACTGAGCCATCCAGGCTCCACAATATATTTTTTTTTTCTTAATGTAGGTGTTTATGACTATAAACTTCATTCTTAGAACTGCTTTTCCTGCATTCCCTAAACTTGTGTTTATTAAAAGCAATTTTATTGGGGCTCCTGGGTGGCCCAGTAGGTTAGGTATCTGCCTTCAGTTCAGGTCATGATCTCGGGGTCCTGGGATCAAGTCCAGGCATTGAAGTCCCTGCCTCAGCAGCTTCTCTCTCTTTCTCTCTCCCTCTGTCCCTCCCCACCACTCATTCTCTCTCTCTCAAATAAATTGATATTTTTTTTAAAAACTCAGAAGTAGATATGTTAAATGAGATCATAAGGGAAGGGCCCTGATCTGATAGTATTAGTGTCTTTAGATGAAGTGACTGGAGCGCTTGCTCCCTCTCTCTCTCTCTCTCTCTCTCCCACTCTGTCATCCTAGCTCCCTCCCTCCCTGCCTCTCACTTCCTCCCCCTCCCTCTTCCCACCCCCTCTCTTCCTGCCATATGAAGACACAGTAAGGAAGCAGCTATCTGCAAGCCAGGAAGAGAGTCCTTACCAAGAAACTAATCAACTAACACTCTGATATGGACTTCCCTGACTCCAGAAGTGTGAGAAAATAAATTTCTGTCACTTTGTTAATAAATTCTAGTCTATGGTATTTTGTTATGGCAGCCCAAATGGACTAATACAATGAGCAAATTAAAAGCGCTTGTAAAACAGGACAGCTATATACAAAACAGGGAAACTGGACCACTTTCTTATACCACACACAAACATAAAATGAAAATGGACTAAAGACTTAAACATGAGACATGAAACCATAAAACTCCTAAAAGAAAACAGGCAATAATCTCTTGGATGTCAGCCTTAGAAACATATTTATGTCTACATCTCTTAAGGCAAGGGAAACAAAAGCAAAAATTAACTATTGGGACTGCATCAAAATGAACAGCTTTTACACAGCAAAGGAACCATCCAGAAAGCTAAAAGACAACCCACTGAATGGGAGAAGATATTTGGAAATGACATATCTGATAAAGATAAATATATGAAGAATCTGTACAACTCAACACCCCCCCCAAAAAAAGAATTTAAAAGTAGACAGAAGACATGAACAGACATTTCTCCAAAAAAGAAATCCAGATGGCCAACAGACACAAGAAAAGATGCCCAAACATCAGGAAAACGTGAATCACAACCAAAATGGGATTTCACCCTACACCTGTCTGAAGGGCTAAAATCAACAGCACAAGAAATGACAACTGTTGACAAGGATGCGGAGAAAGAGGAAACTCATGCACTGTTGGTGGGAATGCAAATTGGTGCAGCCGCTCTGGAGAACAGTGTGGAGGTGTGTTAAAAATTTAAAGTTGAACTATTGTGTAATCTAGTAATTCCACTATTGGGAATTACTTACCCGAAGAATATGGAAATACTAATTTGAAAAGATATATGCACCCCAGTGAAGATGGCAGCGGAGTAGCAGACTGAGATGACATCGGGTTGCAGGAGTTTAGCTAGACAGTTATCAAACCATTTCCAACACCTACAAACCCAACAGGAGATCAAAGAGAAGAATGGCAGCAATTCTAGAAACAGAAAATTGACCACGTTCTGGAAGGTAGGACGTGTGAAGAAGCGAATCTGAGACAACAGGAAGACAGACCATGGGGAGAGGGGCCGGCTCCCAGCAAGCGGTGGAGCAATGAAACAGAAAATCTGAACTTCTAAAAGTCTGCTCCCCTGAGGGACGTGGGGGCTAACTGGGGGGTGGAGCCCTTGTGGGGACACTGTGGTCTCAGGTCCCCTGGGGCCACAGAAAGACCGGGGGTGTCTGAGTGTTGCAGAGCTGCCAGGTATCATCACCGACTAAAGAGAAGGAGCTCTCAGCGCAGGGTTACCTTAAACTGTGATCCTCGGCACAGTCAGGCCACTGCTTCTTGAGCAGGGACCGCACAAGCGGCATATCCAGGGGGACCCACGTTCCTCAACTGAACAGCAGAGTTGCAGGAATCTTCGGGGTTTGGAGACTCCAAATGGGGATGTGCGTCTGAGACAGAAACACTCGGTCACAGGCCAGGTGAGTGCGGACCATGGCCAGAGACCAGGGAGATGGAAGGGACTGACCGCTTTTCTCCTAGGGCACACTGAGGAGTGTGGCCCCGAGCTCTTGGCTCCTCTGGCCAGGGATTAGGAGGCCAACATGTTCATTCCCGTCCTCCAGAATTCTACGGAAAGCGCTCAGGGAACAAAAGCTCTGAGCACAAACCTGAGCAGATTGCTTAGCCTGGCTTCTGGCAAGGACGGTGCAATTCCAACTCGGGCAAAGACATTTGAGAATCACTGCAACAGCCCTCTCCCCCAGAAGATCAGCAAGAACATCCAGCCGATCAAGCTCACTGATCAAGGGAAACATTGGAATTCCAGAAGAGGGGAAAGCAAAGCATGGAATTCATGGCTTTCTCTCCATGATTCTTTAGTCTTGCAAAGTTGATTAAATTTTTTAAATTTTATTTTTTTATTATTCTAATTTTTTTAACTTTTCCTCTTTCCTCTTATAACATTTTTAACAAGTTTATCTTGACAATACCTTTCTAAAAAAATCTTTTTAAACCTTCATTATTGTAGTCATATTTTATCCTTCATTTTATCTAACTTTATTTTTTGTAAACATTAGGGTTTTTTTCTTCTAAAAAATTTTGGGATACAATTTCTTCTAATACATCAAAATATACCCTGAATCTAGCACAAGGCTTTGTTCTAGTCTCCAGCCTGAGCAAATTCTCTCCACTTTCTTTTTCATTCTTTTTCCAACCAACTTATCAATTCTTTTTTTAGAATATTTTAGAATTGTCATCTTTACAGTCATATTCCATCCTTTCATCATGTTTACCCTTATTTTTGTATATACGTAAGTTTTTCTTTCTTTAAAATTTTGCTAAGTAGTTTCTTCTAAGTGACCAAATACACCCAAAATCAAATGGGTGGCTCTGTTCTACTCACCAGTCTAAGATATATACATATATTTTAATTTTTAATTTTTTTATTTCTTTTTACCCCCTATCTTCTCCCCCTGATTTGGGGGTCTCTTCTGATTTGCTTAGCGTACATTTTTCTGGAGACTTTGCCACCCTTTTAGTATTTTATTCTCTTATTCATATATTCTTAACTGGATAAAATGAAAAGGTGGAAAAACCAACTACAAAAAAAGAAGAAGAGGCAGTACCAAGGGCTAGGGACCTAATCAAAACGGACATTGGTAACATGTCAGATCTAGAGTTCAAAATGGTGATTCTCAAGGTGCTAGCTGAGCTCAAAAAAGGCTTTAAAAAAAGGCATGGAAGATATTAGAGAAACCCCGTCTGGAGAAATAAAAACCCTTTCTGGAGAAATAAAAGAACTAAAATCTAACAAAGCTGAAATTTAAAAAGCTATTACTGAGGGGCAATAAAAAATGGAGGCTCTTACTGCTATGACAATGAGGCAGAAGAGAGAATTAGTGATATAGAAGACCAAATAATGGAGAATAAAGAAGCTGAGCAAAAGAGAGACAAAAAACTACTGGACCACAGGGGAGAATTCAAGAGATAAGTGACACCATAACATGAAACAATATTAGAATAATTGGGATTCCAGAAGAAGAAGAAGAAAGAGAGAGGGGGGCAGAAGGTATATTGGAGCAAATTATTGTAAAGAATTTCCCTAATATGGCAAAGGGAACAAGCATAAAAATCCAGGACACACAGAGAACCCCCCAAAATCAATAAAATAGGTCCACACCCCATCATCTAATAGTAAAACTTACAAGTCTTAGTGACAAAGAGAAAATCCTGAAAGCAGCCCAGGAGAAGAGGTCTGTAACATATGATGATAAAAATATTAGATTGGCAGCAGACTTATCCACAGAGACCTGGCAGGCCAGGAAGAGCTGGCATGATATATTCAGAGCACTAAACGAGAAAAACATGCAGCCAAGAATACTCTATCCAGCTAGGCTATCATTGAAAATAGAAGGAGAGATAAAAAGCTTTCAGGACAGACAAAAATTGAAAGAATTTATAAACACCAAACCAGCCCTACAGAAAATACTGAAAGGGGTCCTTTAAGCAAAGAGAGAGCGTAAAAGTGTAGACCAGAAAGGGACAGAGACAGTATACAGTAACAGTCACCTTACAGGCAATACAATGGCACTAATTCACATCTTTCAATAGTTACCCTGAATATAAATGGCCTAAAATGGCCTAAAAGCCCGAATCAAGAGCCACAGGGTATCAGAATGGTTAAAAAACCAAAACCCAGGGGTGCCTGGGTGGCTCAGTGGGTTAAAGCCTCTGCCTTCGGCTCAGGTCATGATCTCGGGGTCCTGGGATCGAGTACCGCATCAGGCTCTCTGCTCAGCAGGGAGCCTGCTTCCTCCTTTCTCTCTCTGCCTGCCTCTCTGCTTCTTGTAATTTCTGTCTGTCAAATAAATAAATAAAATCTTTAAAAAAACAAAACAAAACAAAACAAAAACCCATCAATATGCTGTCTACAAGAAACTCATTTTAGATCCAAAGACACCTCCAGATTTAGAGTGAGGGGGTGGAAAAGAATTTACCACGCTAATGGACAAGAAAAAAAAAGCTGGGGTGGCAATCCTTATATCAGATCAATTAGATTTTAAGCCAAAGACTATAATAAGAGATGAGGAAGGACACTATATCCTACTCAAAGTGTCTATCCAACAAGAAGATCTAACAATTTTAAATATCAATGCCCCTAACATGGGAGCAGCCAACTATATAAACCAATTAATAACAAAATGAAAGAAACTCATTGACAATAATACAATAATAGTAGGAGACTTTAACACTCCCCTCACTGAAATGGACAGATCATTCAAGCAAAAGATCAACAAGGAGATAAAGACTTTAAATGACACACTGGACCAGATGGACATCACAGATATATTCAGAACATTCCATCCCAAAGCAACAGAATACACATTCTTCTCTAGTGCACATGGAACATTCTCCAGAATAGATCGCATCCTGGGTCACAAATCAGGTCTCAACTAATACCAAAAGATTGGGATCATTCCCTGCATATTTTCAGACCACAATGCTCTGAGGCTAGAAATCAATCACAAGAGGAAATTTGGAAAGAACTCAAATATATGGAGGCTAAAGAGCATCCTACTAAAGACAGAATGGGTCAACCAGGAAATCAAAGAAGAATTGAAAAAATTCATGGAAACAAATGATAAAGAAAACACAACAGTCCAAAATCTATGGGACACAACAAAGGCAGTCCTGAGATGAAAGTATATAGCAGTACAAGCCTTTCTCAAGAAACAAGAAACGTCTCAAATACACAACATAACAGTACACCTAAAGGAGCTGTAGAAAGAACACAAAAAAAGCCTGAACCCAGCAGGAGAAGAGAAATAATAAACATCAGAGCAGAAATCAATGAAATAGAAACTGAAAACAAACAAACAAAAAAACAGTAGAACAAATCAACGAAAATAGGAGCTGCTTCTTTGAAAGAATTAATAAGATTGAAAAACTCTTGGCCAAACTTATCAAAAAGAAAAGAGAAAGGACCCAAATAAATAAAATCATGAGTGAACGAGGACAGATCACAGCCAACACCAAAGAAATAAAAACAATTATAAGAACTTATTATGAACAACTATATGCCAGCAAATTTGACAAGCTGGAAGAAATGGATAAATTCCTAGAGACATATAAACTACCAGAACTGAACCAGGAAGACATAGAAAACCTGAACAGACCCATAACCAGTAAGAAGATTGAAGCAGTCATCAAAAATCTCCCAAGAAATAAGAGCCCAGGACCAGACGGCTTCCCAGGGGAAGTCTACCAAACATTTAAAGAAGAATTAATACCTATTTTCCTGTAACTGTTCCAAAAAATAAAAATGGGAGGAAAACTGCCAAACTCATTTTATGAGGCCAGCATCACCTTGATCCCAAAACCAGACAAAGACCCCATCAAAAAAGAGAATTACATTATCCTTGATGCACAGATGTGAAAATTCTCACCAAAATACTAGTCAATAGGATCCAACAGTACATTAAAAGGATTATTCACCACAACCAGGTGGGATTTATTCCAGGGCTGCAAGGTTGGTTCAACATCCGCAAATCAATCGATGTGATAGATCACATTAATAAAAGAAAGAACAAGAACCATATGATACTCTTAGATGCTGAAAAAGCATTTGACAGAGTACAGCATTCTTTTGTGATCAAAACTCTTCAAAGCGTAGCGATAGAGGGTACATACTTCATATCATCAAAGCCATCTATGAATAAACCCAAGGTGATTATCACTCTCAACAGAGAAAAACTGAGAGCTTTTCCACCAGGGTCAGGAACATGGCGGGGATGTCCATTATCACCGATGCTATTCAAAATAATACTACAAGTACTAGCCTCAGTAATCAGACAACAAAAAGATATTAAAGGCATCCAAATCAGCAAAGATGATGTCAAACTACCACTCTTCGCAGATGGTATGATACTTTATGTGGAAAATCCAAAAGACTCCACTCCAAAACTGCTAGAACTTGTACAGGAATTCAGTAAAGTGTCAGGATATAAAATCAATGCACAGAAATCTGTTGCATTTTTATACACCAAGAGCAAGACACAAGAAACAGCAATTAAGGAGTCAATTCCATTTACAATTGCACCCAAAACCATAAGATACCTAGAATAAACCTAACCAAAAAGGCAAAGAATCTGTACTCAGAAAATTATAAAGTACTCATGAGAGAAATTGAGGAAGACTCAAAGAAATGGAAAAATATTCCATGCTCATGGATTGGAAGAATAAATATTGTGAAAATGTCTATGCTACCTAAAGCAATCTACACATTTAATGCAATCCCTATCAAAATACCATCCATTTTTTTCAAAGAAATGGAACAAATAATCCTCAAATTTATATGGAACCAGAAAAGACCTTGAATAGCCAGAGGAATATTGAAAAAGAAAGCCAAAGTTGGTGACATCACAATTCCGGACTTCAAGCTCTATTACAAAGCTGTCATCATCAAGACAGAATGGTACTGGCACAAAAACAGACACATAGATCAATGGAACAGAATAGAGAGCCCAGAAATAGACCCTCAACTCTATGGTCAACTAATCTTCGACAAAGCAGGAAAGAATGTCTAATGGATAAAAGTCTCTTCAATAAATGGTGCTGGGAAAATTGGACAGCCACATGCAGAAAAATGAAATGGACCATTTTCTTACACCACACACAGAAATAGACTCAAAATGGATGAAGGACCTCAATGTGAGACAGAAATCCATCAAAATCCTTGAGAAGAACACAGGCGGCAACCTCTTCGACCTCAGCCTCAGCAATGTCTTCCTAGGAACATCGCCAAAGGCAAGGGAAGCAAGGGCAAAAATGAACTATTGGGACTTCATCAAGATCAAAAGCTTTTGCACAGCAAGGAAAGAGTTAACAAAACCAAAGACAACTGACAGAATGGGAGAAGATATTTGCAAACGACATATCAGATAAAGGGCTAGTATCCAAAATCTATAAAGGTCTTATCAAACTCAACACCCAAAGAACAAACAATCCAATCAAGAAATGGGCAGAGGACATGAACAGACATTTCTGCAAAGAAGACATCAGATGGCCAACAGACACATGAAGAAATGCTCCACATCACTCGGCATCAGGGAAATACAAATCAAAACCACAATGAGATACCATCTCACACCAGTCAGAATGGCTAAAATTAACAAGTCAGGAAATGACAGATGCTGGCGAGGATGTGGAGAAAGGGGAACCCTCCTACACTGTTGGTGGGAACGCAAGCTCGTGCAACCACTCTGGAAAACAGCATGGAGCTTCCTCAAAAAGTTGAAAATAGAGCTACCCTATGACCCAGCAATTGCACTACTGGGTATTTACCCTAAAGATACAAACATAGTGATCCGAAGGGGCACGTGCACCCGAATGTTTATAGCAGCAATGTCCACAATAGCCAAACTATGGAAAGAACCTAGATGTCCATCAACAGATGAATGGATAAAGAAGATGTGGTATATATACACAATGGAATACTATGCAGCCATCAAAAGAAATGAAATCTTGCCATTTGCAATGACGTGAATGGAACTAGAGGGTATTATACTGAGTGAAATAAATAAACCAGAAAAAGACAATTATCATATGATCTCCCTGATATGAGGAATTTGAGAGGCAATGTGGGGGACTTGGGGGGTAGGGAAGGAAAAAAATAAACAAGATGGGATCAAGAGGGAGACAAACAATAAGAGACTCTTAACCTCACAAAACAACCTGAGGGCTGCTGGGGGGAGGGGGGAGGGGGGAGGGAGAGGGTTGTGGGGTTATGGACATTGGGAAGGGTGTGTGCTATGGTGAGTGCTGGGAAGTGTGTAAGCCTGGTGATTCACAGACCTGTACTTCTGGGGCAAATAATACATTATATCTTAATTAAAAATTTTTAAGATAAGAAAAGATATATGCACCCCAACGTTTATAGCAGCATATTTACAATAACAAAGATACGGAAGCAGTCCAAGTGTCCATGGACAGATGAATGGATAAAGATGTGGTTCATATACACAAAGAGTATGACCCAGCCATTAAAAGGAATGAAATCTTGCCATTTGCAATGACATGGATGGAGTTAGAGTGTATTATGGCAATCAGAATAAGTCAGTTAGGGGCGCCTGGGTGGCTCAGTGTGTTAAGCCTCTGCCTTCAACTCCTGTCATGATCCTAGGGTCATGAGAATGAGCCCGGAATTGGGCTCTCTGCTCAGTGGGGAGCCTGCTTCCTCTCTCTCTCTCTGCCTGCCTTTCTGCCTACCTGTGATCTCTGTCAAATAAAAATAAATAAATAAAATCTTTAAAAAATAATAAGTCAGTCAGAGAAAGCAAATACCAAATGATTTCACTCCTATGTGGAATTTAAGAAGCAAAACAAACAAACAGAACAAGAGAGAAGCAACCAAAACAGACTCAAATACAGAGAAAAAACTTGTGGCTTCCAGAGGAGAGAGGAGGGGTGGTGAAACAAAGAAGTCAGGAGCACACTTGTGATGAGCGCTCAGCTGAGGGACATAAGTGGGGGATTACTCGTCACATTCATGCCTGAAGACAGTGTAACACTGTACAATAATTATATTTCATTTTCAAAGAGCCCCATCCCCTACTAAATTTTATTTTTATAGTCTTCCTCAAGCTAGCCTTTGTTAATTAATTTTATCTTTGTTAAATATAATTTTATTATATTAATTAGTTGTGTCAATTAATTTTATCTTCTCTTCCTCAATGCCAGTTTTATAAAGCCGTGTCAGAAGCCAAAGAGGGAACAGGAAGGAGCACGGATAAGACACTAGCTGTTCTCATTGTTTGCAGCCCTGCTACCCGTGAAACAAAGAGCACAGGAGTCAGAAGGACGTGGGCGTGTGATGTCTGAAGGCCTGGGTAGACATTCTAACCCATAGTTTCTTCGCTGTCAACGACGATGATAGCCACATCACGGAGAGTCCTGGCAATCCACAAATGGCTACTGGTGTCATGTAGAGAAAGTGTTTAATTCAGAGAAACTGCGGTTTGGCAGTAAAAGGCTGCACTGGAAACCCTCACTGCCTGGAGATCGGCGCACCTCAGCTGTACGTGGCACATAGAGATGCGGGGTCAGAAACAAGGACATGAGGCTGTCTGCGCATTATTTTAGGAGCTGAAGAGTCATATGCGGCTTCTGCTCCATGTGCAGAAGAACCACTACTTTGCTCGTTTCCTGTGGCCTTCACCTTGGTAATCTTTTGAGCAGCCCTTCGGTCTGCCCGTTGTCCCAAAGCCCCCAGATCTGCCTCTGGTAGTCAGACTTTGTGAATACCTCCTTGTGGTTCCTAACACTCGCGTGAGCTAGGAGTTTCCAGCTTTATTAACAGAAATGAAAATTTTTATCCTTTTCATTTTCAAAATCCATCTTTCTTGGATTAATCTCGTTTTCATTAGGATAATATAATTTCATTCTTATGACCAAAAATAAGTCGACGAAAACCGAGCCCCCACTTGGAAACTACTTGCTTATTGACAAGAAGCTTACAAGGTATTTCTTTCCTGTGGCACGGAAGTTCAGACACCCAAACGGGGCCCAGCTAAACCCGAGTTCAAAAGAAGAGAATTCCTTGACTTGTTGTAAACCGGCATTAATAGACCTAACACATGCAAAATTATAGTCATTTTCACGTATGTGCAAGCCTACATTTTACATCTCCTCTCCTTCATTACCCCACTACTTACATAATCCACCACGGTACTAGCCAAAATGCGAAAGGACACAGATTAAACCACCAATGAGTAACTTAGCATTCACCCAAAGTGATCAGAATCTTGAAATAAATATTTTGTCATAAATGAGGAAATAGATCTTTTTCAGATGCTCTATTTTGACAAAGCTTGCTTAAAATATTTCAGAAAGGTTCAGATATTTCCCTACAAAGTTTTAGAATAAGTTTTACACATGTTAAAATGGGGAGCACATTTATGAACTGTAAATACAAGAAAGGGCAAAAATTGAATTTTACATAAAAATATTAATTTATTCCCCTTTACTATTACTTGGTTTTCAAAAATAACCAAGTAACGCTATATAAGTGAATAAATAATACAAAGTAAGTTAGTTATTTTCACTTCTGTATTAAGCCTGTCATGGCCCTTCTTAGACGTCTGTGTGTGCGTGTGCGTGTGCGCGCGCAAGAGACTTTGTCTGCGAGTGTGGCATAGGCCGGCTCGGTTCCGGGAAACCTCCCCGCGGCCCGTCAGTATCCTGAGCCGGGAAACTGAGAAAACCGCGTGGCTGGACACAATGACACGAGAGCCTTGAAGATAAAATTCTCGGTTCTTTAATCCTCAGGCTTTTCTCAATTAAAATAAAGAGGCAAAGAAGGGACGACAGAACTCACCGGCGCCCAGGAGAGAAAGAAGGAAAAACACACAACACAACGCAACGCAACGCAACGCAACACAACACAACGCAATACACCCAGAAGGCGGAGCGTGCGGTGAGCGGCGGCCGCCCCGGGGGCAGGCGGTCGTTCGCGACCCTTTCTGAGGAGAGGCGGCCTCTGCAGACCCTGGGGTGCGACCGCGATTCTGGGCAGGTGCACTTCTTTGTGGGGCGGCTCCCCTCCCCCGCGCGGCTGGCGGCCCAGCCCAGGGCACCTGCTGTCGGGCGCGGCCCGGGCTTCGCGCGCGGCCCCGGGAGCTCAGCCACGCCCGGGAGGAGCGCGAAGGGCCGCGGGGGGACCGGCCCGCGCCGCTCCGCAGGTCCCCGGGGCTCCGCTCGGCTGCTCCTCGTCCGGGTCTCCACGGAGGCTGGCGCTGAGGGGAGAGGCTGCCGTGGTGACCTGCCCGCACGCCCATGGCGACGACAGAACAACCCGACTGTGCAGCGCAGCGGCCGCGCATCGTTTGTGTGCCCGTGCACCGCTGTTCCGTCACCACAAAGCGATGTCTCGGCCACCGCTGCCCTTAGGAGAAGCCTCCGAAAAGAGGAACATGGGGAGGGACCATGGGCTCAAGGACGATTTCCTCGCGGTGCGGCCCGGCCTTTCTTAAAATGTGAAACTCCTTTGACTTGGTCCCCTGAGAAGAGACAGGGGACTGACCTTCAAAGACGTGTTGCTGATCCTGTGCGCAGCCTTGCTGTCGCACCCCAGGTGTACGCCAACGAGACGCAGAGAGTTTTCGGTTATTTAAAATAACTGATTTTAAACTAACAACTGATGAAGGCATAAGGAACCTAATGATAAGAGACAGGCTGGCAGACGCTGAATTTAACGTCTTAGCGGCCTCTTACATATTTAGGGCGTCCTGTAACAGAGAGCATCCATAAGCTGTGTGAGCCCCTAAAGGTCTCTGCATGACCGAGGCCGGCTGCTTCTACACGGCTGCTGCCCCGGTTCCCATGAGCACAATTCCGGGAAATAGAACAGAAAAAAGAAACATGCTTCCGTTGAAAACTTTAGCACCTAGAGGAGACAATATACTTGCACTAAAACACAGTCAGAACCGAGAAAAAAAGCCACTTACTTCGGCGGAACTGGTACAGAACAATGATTTTTTTTTTTTAACGGAGAGAGAGAATGACAGTGAGAGAGGGAACACAAGCAAGGGGAGTGGGACAGGGAGAAGCAGGCTTCCGGCTGAGCAAGGAGCCGGATGCGGGACTCCATCCCAGGACCCCGGGATCATGGCCTGAGCCGAAGGCAGATGCCCAAGGGCTGAGCCACGCAGGCGCCCCCAGAACAATGATTTTTATGAAGAAAGATTTGTCCTGGGCCAGAAACTCCCATGTGTCTTCCTAGTGCTGCCAGACAACTAGAGGTCTGTGCCCTCAGAGCAGAAGTACCCCCTTCGGTTCAGAAAGGACTGCAGCCAGTGTACCGACATAGGAAATCCCTGTGCGCTCACATCTGTGTGTGCGGGTGGGCGTTTTCACGTGTGAACCCAGGGGTTCCTGAGGAAAGAGCAGATCTGGGTGGGACCCTGCGGAGCGTTGGTGACTACTCTGTCCTGCTCACTTCCTCCTCCTTTCCAGAGGAAACGACAGCCACAGCACCCGCGGGCTGAAGAAGTAAGAGAACAAAACAACAACAAAAGGAAAGAAAAGAAAAGACAACACAGAGCAACTACATCAACCTGGAAAGAGGTCACAAAAAAAGCAGGTGCGTGTAGCCAGAAAGAAAGAAAAACTATGTTTTCTGAGTGAAAAAGAAGAAGGGTAATAAAGATGAGATCAGACTTCTACCCTTTCCACCTTAATAAAAAGAAATTAAAAATTTGACCCTTTTAAAGATTTTATTTGTTTATTTGACAGACAGAGATCACAAGTAGGCAGAGAGGCAGGCAGAGAGAAAGGAGGAGACAGGCTCCCCACTGAGCAGAGAGCCCGATGTGGGACTCGATCCCAGGACCCTGAGATCATGACCTGAGCCGAAGGCAGAGACTTAACCCACTGAGCCACCCAGGTGCCCCCCTAAATTTAATCCTTTTAATCCCCTCTGGAAATTGGCATCGTTCCTTACACATAAATATATATTAATTTTCTTGGTCGTATGGGTATAATCAGCATAGTGCATCCTGAGTTGAATATGTGCTCCCCTTAAACTGAAGAAAGGAAATGCGCACCAGTGCACAACACCTCCGTGGAAAGCAGGGTCGGGCAGCAGGGGAAACTGATTCGAGTACTTCCTCGTTAGAACGGCTGCTACGGGAACTCGAACGACACCAGCTATTACTTCTCCTCAGAGTTTTTGACTAGTCCTTGTCTCTAATTTGGTAGAAGTGTGTGGTGTTGAGAGAGACTTAATTTAAAAATTACGTTCTTGTTTGTAGATCTCTAGATCTACAAACATCAGTTGGAAGAGAAAGCCGTCCTCATCATAACGGCTGTCTGTGTTCCAGACCCGACGGAGATTCATTCCCACAGCCTGAGGGGGACGGGGACAGACTCCTCCCCCACGTTCTCAGGACTTGGGTACTAGAATTCCCCACTCCGGGTGCTGGGCGGAAACCACAACCCTTCCCCTGCCCACATCCCTGCATGCACACTGGCCCCAGATTTGCTCAGACAACACACTCGTGTCCACGAGAGAGATCGGGGAGGTGACCAACTGGGCAAACAGGCTTCAAGCAAATACTTCTCTCGTGAGTAACAACTGCGGCACAGGACTCAGGGCCTGCCGGTCCCCCTGCTCTTAACCTCCTGACGTGGATCCTTCATACACACGAGATGATCCGAGTTTCCCAGAGATGTAACAGGAAGGGAACGAGGCAAAGTCTTTTAGGCTTGCCTTACATCCTTTCCCCGTTTCATGGCTAGGAAGAGGGAAGGGGGGAAGACCGGCCGGCAGGCAAAACTACGGGGGCTGTCCGCGTGTCTCTGTGTCTTGGGTAAGGAGGGCTGAGCCCGTAGGAATATAGGGTCCCGGGGAAGGACAGCCACCAGCTCTGTGAATGTGTCACCTAAGGAACTATTTGGGGCCACATGGCTTGCCAGGGGGTATATTCATTCGAAACCAAAACAGGCATAGCTAATCCACTCTCCCAGCAACCGCACAGCGGGCTGCGGTGACTGCCGGGCCATTATTCCCTCCAGCCAGGCATGAAAGTACAGGCTGAGTGTACAAGGAGGTTTGTTTAATGGCTACAGTCAGGGCTCCTGTAACCAAGACTCACAAGGAATCAAAAGGGGGAATTCTTTACAGTACTCAGAAAGTGCCTTCAGCGGGCAAGATCTCATGTGTCGCCCGTACACACAGAGATTTTTTTATTCCTTTGTCTTTGGTGAATCCACTACAGAGTCGTTTCCAGGGCCAAGTAGATCTGCTAAACACCCCTTTCACTCTGATGACTTTCAAATGAAGGACTTGAAATTTCACTTTACCCAAGTACATCCCCATGCACGATAAGCACATCGATTTCCTTGTAAAACACATCACTTGACAAGAACATGGTTTGGGAGAGAAAGTACTTCTGGTTCTGCATCCTTGCGGACAATGCCAGCCAGCTGCAGGGTTGACGCAACCTCCCCATTGGGGTCTGTCGGGGCACAAGAGGCTCACTCACCACGTATGGATCTCAGCCACACACCCTGATAACAGGCTTGTACAATGTCCAGATCCTACAAAAGGAACAGAAGGAAACTTCTGGATAGGATGAGGGTGTGCTCAGGTGATCGGCAATCATGAGTAGCTATAAAAAGCCAGCTGCTTATTTGATCTCTTCTGAGAAAGGAATAAAAGAACCTTCATCATCACCAGAATAGAGTCAGGTCAAATAGGGGAATTTATTTCTATTTCATGTTGTTACATTGAAAAACATTTAGAAAATATTACCTGAAATGAAACAAAGAGTATTTGCCTATTTTGTGACGAGTGCAGTTTAATACAAGCACCTTTCTTTGTAGACAAGGCATTCGCAGACTACGCCTTGTACATGCTGGGTCGAAAATGCTTGGCTTTTCTGAAATTAGTACAGTAGTAATTAGCACAGTATACCAATAAGAAGCCTTATGCTCATTTTGATACTTTATCAGGCGTATTATGGAATCTAAGTTCAATTATTAGAATTATTATTCTATGGGGGAAAACGTGATTTTATTTTCTAACCTACATAGAATTATGTGTCTTCATACATTGATTTAAAAATTTTTGTAATGAGGAGCACCTGGCTGGTTCAGTCAGTGCAACGTGTGACTCTTGATCTCAGGATTTTGAGTTCGAGTCCCACACTGGGTGTAAAGATTACTTAAAAAATAAAATCTTTAGATTTTTTGTAATGATGTCTGATAATACCATTTTTCAAATGAGCGCTAAAATTAATTACTGTTCTTTTTCCAATGAAAATTATTGAAATTCTGCATTTTCCAGGGAAAGAAGCGAGCACTAAAATACTTGTTGACCTTCGTGATTTTGTAAGACACAGATTATATTGTTTCTAAAGTAGTTTTTAAACACTTCCCCTGAAACTGTTACAAAGATTTAAAACTTTGGTGCAGAGGTGCCTGGGAGGCTCAGTCATTGTCTGCCTTCCGCTCAGGTCATGATCTCAGCATCCTGGGATCCTGCTTCTCCCACTCCCACTCCTCAGGCCTGTGTTCCCTCTGTACTGTCTCTCTCTGTCATATAAATAAATAAAATCTTTAAAAGGGTAAAAAAAGTAAAACTTTGGTCCTAATCTTTTTTAAATTACCAAAAAATTGGCCTTAGTAAAAATTAACAGATGTTAAACTCATGTCTGAACACAGGTTTTATTTTAGGGGCTGTCTTCACATCCAGACAAAGATGGGGTTGCTAAAAGCATGAGTAAAGCCCCCCTTGCCGCCGGCTGGGAGTGGCAGCCTCGTTCCTCACAGAATCCCCCTGGGTCCGTCCTAGGAGATGAGGTCTGAGACCCTGGAAATCAGTCCCTAGAACCCAGACCTTCGGTGGGTGAATGCAGGGCAGGCTTGACGGCAGAACCACACAATTAGGAGGCCTCCACAAGGCCTGCAGTCTTAGAAAAGTGGGACTGTATGTGTGAGTCATCTCAGTTACAGTGAGGAAAGCATAACAAAGTGACCATTGAAAGAAAAAAATGTTTTCTCTTCTCTCTCATTTTCCATGAAGGGCACAACAGGGAATTCTGTTCATTTTCTTACTTAGGTTTTAGTAGGCATTTTGTGTACTCCCTAAGACTGAGATAAGGAAGCTTGGTAAGTGAACAGAGCAATCTGAGTGAGCCTCCCTGGAAATGGCGTCCCGGTGGACTCTGGTCGCCATTGTGTCCTGGGCCTCGCACAGACACACGTGCACATCTCCCCAGACCCAGCAAATCTCCTTGGACAGTCACGCAGCCCCCCACACACTCTGGCCACCCTGCCCCAAACCCCAACTCCCTGGCATCCCAGATCTTGCACTAAATGAGGGCAGCTAGCACAGAGAATGAGATAAAAACGAATTGCCTGTTCAATTTCAGCCTCATTTTTACAAAATTATAAATTAAGTATATTGCACAAGTACGTCTATTCATGAAATACACCTGCTCAGCATAAAGTTATACCAACTAAAGTCTCATTTAGTGCCTGCCCAAGATTACTTCTCCAGCTCCAGCCATTAACAAAAACAATGATTTCTAGATGTTCCCTTGGGTGTTCAGTAACTGTCCTGTGTTGTTGCCATTGTTCGCCTTAAGGCCATGAATACACACCATTCAAAGTAACTCCAGCAAGTATAAAACATATAAATACAAATGGGTTTGCTAATATGAGAATCTGCTTCAGCCCTTGGTAAAATAATAAATTAAAATGAGTAAGTTCAAAACACATTTTTTTTTTCTTATCTGTGTCAATGTCTGCAGACAGAACAATCCCCTGATGCCGGCCATGAAAGACGACATACTGTTGATTTGGAATGCCACTGTATAGAAGTAAAAGGAAATTTCCATACGAAAGTGAACTCCAAAGGTTGGAGAGGAATTCCCTTATTAATTGATTCCAGTAATGAAATGCAATATTATGAAATGTCTTCTGTTATATTGAATTCTACTCAAATATAACATTAGATTCAGAATAAAGTCTCTACGACAGGATTTCAAAAGTAATGGGACTCTACCAAAAAAAACAAAACAAACTTCCGTCAAATGTCATTCCCAATGCACTACCTATCAAGACAACCGTGGAAAAAATGGTGAGGACATTCCCAGCTGCTTTATGCAGACAGGAGAGTCAGCCTTCTACCCTCCACAATGATAAATGCCCTAAAACCTTTGTTTTCCTTTTTAAGGCAACTTAACACCCAGAAATAAAACCCTCAGGTTTGCGAGAATCTATCATGTAATTTGAATTAATCCATTGCGGGTTTAGAGTCACTTAAAGTAGTGAATAAGTACTTCTCTGGACTTGTGTTACTGCTCATTCATCTGCATATATTTTAGTTTTACTGAGACATAGGAGGAAGTTAGCAGCTACACCAAGAATTTCATTTTGTTTTGTTTAAGATTGCATTTATTTATTTGAGAGATTACAAGCACAAGCAGGGGAGCAGCAGGCAGAGGGAGAGGGAGGAGCCGGATCCCCGCAGAGAGGTGGACCCCAGGATCATGACCTAAGCTAAGGCAGCCGCTCAACCGACTGAGCCACCCAGGCATCCGATTTAAGAATTTTAACCAGAAATCAGGAAAGGCAGATACCAGCGTTAGAGCAGCTAGCCTATAGAAACCAGCCCCCCACGGTGTCCTGTTGGATTCAGCAGAAACGGGGTCCCATGCCTCAGGAACACTTTCATGGTCTTTTGACTCGCAGGCCAGAGCCCCCAGGGGATGACACTTCTCCAGGAGAGGAGCACGACCCGTGAAGAGACCCCCTCCTCGCGCCCTCTCACGTTCGACAAACCAAACCACCTGAAATCCCGCGGAGGGCTTACCTGCCACAGCAGAAAAACAAGGGTGGGGGGAAAATCACTTCTGTTGTGTTTTTAAGTTAATTTAAGCAAAATAAGGATTTAATTTTGCCGTGCCTGGTTTGCCAATGTTTAACCTGCGATTAGCCCCAGGAGCTCTGCTTTGCATTAATCACACAGTGACAAGGAATCTAACACAAAGAAATTCCATTTTCTCCCATTTCTTCCTGTGTTCTGTAGAGGTGCTTCTAGCTGAAGAGCTTAGCCGTTTCGGTGAGAAAATGAAATTGACAGGGATTAATAAGGAAATACCATTTTGTCTATTTATCACCTTTTAAATGAACATGTCTTTGATAAGCACTTATTATTTCCCAATAATTCCAAGAGCTGCTGTTTATCAGGTACCTAGTAGGTCAGGTACATATACGAATTACATGTATGAGTCCCCCGTACACTGATGTCACACACAGGGTGCAGAACGTGTCCCCACCCCACCGCATGGTGCAGTGTGACAGGCATTACACGGCGGGTCCCGAGCTGTACTCGGAATTACAGTCCTCCAGGTGAGAGAGTCAGATCAAACCCAGATACGGTTTTCTCAAAGTCTGACTAAGCTCAGACTGGCATCCCCCTGTGTCTGTGATAGGTCCTCATGCTCTCTGGGCGTGCTAATAGTCGGGATCATGAAGAATGAAGTCCAGTTTGCCACTAACAATTTTGAATATGCTTAGGAACGTGGTTTCTGGTTCCCCATGAAAGGAGTCTGGCACTTATCACTCCACCCTAACAATAAGTAAATGCTAACTGGAGTGAAAGATTGACTATTCTCCTAGGATCTGTAGGAGGAGAGGACACAGGACAAATACCCAATGCCAGCCCACTCCAGCCATCCTGTTCCAACTAAAAGAGTAGAGGAAAAAATACCAAAAAGAAGCACTTGTAAGGTTCACAGTCTGGAGGTCCAGGCCCAGCCAAGACCCAGACCTGACCTTTGGCGTAACACTTCCCCTCCCCCACCTCAACACATGACTGACGGCACCTTTTACCCTGTACATCGCATCAGGTCTGGCTACCAGGAAAAAATGAAAAGCCACACTAAAAGGCAAAAACACAATGTGAAGAGACAAAAAGTGTCAGAATTAGCTATGGCAGGAATGTTGGAATCAGTCTGGAAATTTAAAACAACTATGTGAACGGATCAAAAAGACAGGATTCAAGAATGTTGGGGAAAGTAAGCAGAGAGGCGGAGGCCTAAGAAAGAACCAAAAAGAAAAACTAGACACCAAAGACGCTGTAACAGAAATGACGAATGCCTTGGGTCGGCTCATTGACAGACGGGACAGCGGTGAGGAAAGGCTCTCTGAGCTTGAGGATGTGGGTAGAAACCTTCCAGTCTGAAAAGCAAAGATGCCAAGGATAGGAGACAGCTAATATGCGTATCATGGGGATGCCAGAGCGGAAAAAGAGAAAGGAGCAAAACAAATATTGAAAACAAGGACAAAGAATGTCCCCAAATTAATGACAGACCCCGAACCACAAGTGCAGGAAGCTCAAAGAACATCCCGCAGGAGAAATGCCCCCCTAAAAAAGGAAAGAAAGAAAGAAAAGAAAAGAAAAGAAAAGAAAAAAACACAACTATGCAACTATGTCCAAGCACATCATTTTCCAACTATGGAAAATCAAAGATAAAGAAAAACCATGAGAAAAGCAAGACGTGGGGCAGGGGAGGGGTGGGGGACGCCTTTCCTATGGGGAGTGAAGATAGAAATCACATCAGACTTCTCAAAAGGCATGTGAGCAAGAAAAGAGGGCTGAAATATTGAAAGTATGAGAGAAAAACCCACCAATCTATAATTCTCTGCCCTGTGAAATTATCCTTCAAAGGTGAAGAAATAATAAAGACTTTCTCACACAGACAAAAACTGAGCATTTTGGGGGCACCTGGGTGGCTCAGTGGGTTAAAGCCTCTGCCTTCAGCTCAGGTCATGGTCTCAAAGTCCTGGGATCGAGCCCCGCATCAGGATCTCTGCTCAGCAGGGAGCCTGCTTCCCTTTTTCTCTCTCTCTCTGCCTGTCTCTCTGCCTACTTGTGATCTTTCTCTCTGTCAAATAAATAAATAAAATCTTTAAAAAAAAAACTGAGCATTTTTGTTGCCCCAGACCTGCCTTGCAAGAAATGTTAAAAGAAGATTTTAGAGAGACAGAAAATAATATACAAATATGTAATATATAATTATAATATTATATAATCTATTATAATACATAATATATTATTATATTAATAATATATAATGTGTGATAATAAAATAATAATAAATGTTAAAATATAATACATAATATATTTTATGTATTACTTTATAACATATATTAATATAAAATATAATGATAAATCAAATAATACATGTCAGAAACTCAGATTTACATAATGAAAGGAAAAGGATCAGATCAGAGAAAGAGTAAGAGAAGGTAAGATAAAACCTTTTATTTTTCTTATTCTTAATCTAATAGATAACAGTTTATTCAAAATATTAACAGTAAGAAGGTATTTGCTTATGTGTGCTTGGGTATTCCATATACAAGTGTGCTTATACGTAAGTGAAATGAATGACAGCAATAGGGTGCGAGAGAGAAATTAGGGTTATTTCGTTATTATAAGGTACTCACACTACCTGTCTAGTCTTATTTAAAAGTAGAATGGGATTCGTTATAAATGCATATTGTAAACTGTAGAGCAACCACTACAAAAAGCCAAAAAAAAAAAAAAAGTAAAAGTTAAACTGTCCCTGCTCCCCTTCCCCCCAGGGGATTTACTTAAAAACAAGTCCCGGAAACCAGCCTCAGGTAACAAAGCCCAGATACAGGGGTGGGTCAGGCCAGGTGGAGACATCCGATCAGTGGGGGGGTTGCATACTGTCTCCCTGGTTACCAAGGAGTGTGGGTACCGCCCTTTGGGAGCCTTTTTGGCGCCAATCCTAATCAAGGTCTAATGTCTACTAGGGTAAATTGTAACTCAATTGGTCACCTAGCATCACTGAGGAGTTTCCTGTGTGTTACAATTTCATTGGCCACCTGTGCGTGGCCAGGCCCGACCGCATGGCCTTTGCCCTTAAAAGCTAGTCTGTGAAACAGAGAAGGGTCGCGCTCTCTTGTAAGAGGTGCGGCCCGAACTTTCAGTTAGATTCTTGATGCTTGGTGCGAAATAAAGCTTTGCGTGACCTTCGCTTTATATCAGTCTTGCTCCTTTAATCACGGACCCATTATTGGGGCATAACAGTCATGATCTCAGGGTCCTGGGATCGAGCCCCGCATTGGGCTCTCTGCTCATCGGGGAGCCTGCTTCTCTCTCTCTGCCTGCCTCTCTGCCTGCTTGTGCTCTCTCTCTCTCTGTCAAATAAATAAATAAAAATCTTTTTTTAAAAATGGTCACTTTAAGAGTCAATGGTCTAAACACACCAATTCAAAGACAGGGAATGTCAGAGAGGATTAAAAAGCAAGACTCAAGTATACATCGTCTTTAGAAACCCGCTTTTAAATATAAAGATGCATAAAAATCGAGTGCAAAGGGACGGAAAGAAAGGACACCAAGGACATGGCTCTGAGTAACCCAGAGAGAGTAGGGGCAGCCGCGCCAACGTCAGAGGGCGCAAGAACGGTCATCGGGACGAGGAGAGAGAGGGCACCGCATAATGACAAAGGAGTCGTTCTCCGGGAAGACACAGCAATCCTCGCATGTGTCCGCAGCCCACGAGAGAGCATCAGACTAGGCGGGGCAGACACCCACAGGCCCACAGGAGGAACGGAGACTTCGAGCCCCCACTTCGGGCCACTCCAGTGGGCACAGCTGAGCTCCCGCGCGGGGCCCACCGGCAGGATCCCGCCGACCTCAGCCTCCTGCAGGAGACCCTGGAGCGGCGCAGGTGCGCGCGGTGCGGGCGGCTTACACGCAGATGTTTCCGGAAGGACCCGGCCGTCCATGCGTTTTTTCTCTTGGGATTTTCTTACCTTTTTCTCTTCTCTAGCTAAATGTACGGCAAGAACACAGTATTCAGTAGCTATGATCCACAAATTATGTGTTAGCCGACTGTGTATGTTATCAGTGAGGCTTCTGGTCAACAGGAGGCTGTTGGTGGTGAACTTTATGGGGGGTCAAAAGCAGATTTTTCCATTGTACAGGGGGTCAGTGCCCATGAGTGTTTGAGGCTCAGCGGTCTGGCATCGCACAGCCGCAGAAAACACATTCTTCTCTAGCTCATACACAGCTTTCACCCAAGTAGACCAGGTCTGGGCCAAACAACACACTTCTAAATGACGCATGGGGCAAAGAACAAACCTCAGGAAATATTTTAAAATATTTCGAAGTAAATGATAACGCAAACACAACTTACCAGAATCTGTGGGATGCGCAAAAGTGGTGCTTGAAGAAAGCATTTTAGCACTGAATGCATATCCTAGGAGAGAAGAAAGATCTAAACGCAGTCCTCCACTTTGGAAACTAGTCTTATGACTGCAGAAGATACAAAAATACGAAGATTTTCATATCTAAATGTCATATATACTGTCCCTGTGAAGAAATAATATATATCACTCTGTAAATATATTATTTATACATCTACATTTATATGTTTCTATATGATGGGTTATGGACGCTACATATATACAAGTATATACTAAGTATACGTGTTATTTACATAACTGCTATGTTAATCATGCTTTAGTGGACAGAAAGGGATATTATTTTCCATTGTTCAAATAATGGAGAACAGACATATGAATAAAACAAAATGTATATTAGAAGTAATGGCAAAATAAATGGGTTGCTACTTTTTTTTTTTTTTTTGGTATGTTTTTATCTGCAAAATAGCAAAGTCTTGACTCGGAATGAATCAGGAAGAGAGTCCTGAGTCCCCTTTACCAAACATCGCTCTAGAATCTTGTATCCCTGTTGACAACAGATTATTCTCAAACATGTTAAACCGTTATTTGTGAATTAAGGAAACTAACCAGTAATAACTCTGCCCCACACCAGTCTGGCTTCCACGGTGAGAATGTTTTCATGAAGGTCACCAGTGAGGTGCCAGTTCCCCAGCTGGACACGTGTTATTTGACCTCTCAGCAACTTGCCCTGCCCCCAGAACACTTCCTTCTTTCTCCTTGCTGACAACACAAAGAACCAGTTTTCTTCCTTTACTCCACAAAGAGGAAGGAGTAGCTTTACATGAGATAAAAGAAGGAAAGAGGGAGGGAGGGGGAGAGAGAGGAAAAACAAATTGCTAGTTTCAAAATATTTTGTAAAATTCAAATATCAAGTGAAAACACTCTTCCTATTTTTCTCTGGGATTAAGAGCAGTATTCTTACATCAACTTTTAAGAGTACATTTAGCAAATTTAATGTAATAGAGATGAAGAAGGAGGGCCTGGGTGGCTCAGTCGGTTAAGCGTTTGCCTTGGCTCAGGGCCTGATCCTGGGGTCCTGGGATTCTGTCCCTCACCCTGCTCGTGCTCTCTCTCTCTCAAGTAAACAAATAAAATCCTTAGGAAAAAAGGGAGGTGAAGAAAACATGATTTTAATGAATTTCCTTAGCTTGGTTACGTGTGATGCAGATATATAAGTTATTTCTGACTCTCCCTTCATTGAAAAGTTAGCATTCTTTATTCATTGTACTTCAAATTTTAACAATTCTTTACATTATAGATAATACTGGAAAAGAAATTGGCAAACCACGTAGATTCTAAAGAAAATTCTCTAGTATAAAAATGGGGTAGCCCACAGAATTGTACACAAAGAAAGTGATTTTATGAAAGTAGCAGTAATAAAAATATTTCAGTTAAAATTAGAATTTAAAAACTTGTCATCCAGACTAAATGTTTAATGCTTTCATAAAAGGATTATTATTAAAAGAACATAATAGTTGTAACTGTCACACCTGCCTCTAAATCTGGGATTCCTTCCCCTTATCCATCATCATCAACCTGTTCTTGCCAGAACCGAGTCCAAGCATCCTATTCTTCTTAAAGGAGATAATAAATGAAATAACCAAGATGGGCTGAATTGTCTATTTTATGGTCCTGTGGACTAGATGGTCAAAGGGAACACATTTTTTTCACTTTGATTGACTCATTTGAATACAGCATTTCAGGTTTCTTTTTCCTTGTTTCTTGTAGAGTTTCTTGCACGTCAAAAAGCCCTCACTTAATGAAGGTGCATCTTTTATTTGAAAAATTTAATCTTTTATTCAGATGGAGAGAATAGAAATTTAAATGCAAGGCAGAGAGGGGTGTGTCTGTGCGCGTGTGTGGCATTACAGGTCAATACTGAGGAATACGTTTGAAATGATACCTGAACAGTCCACACTTCAGTGTCTATCAGCAGATGATCCTGAACTAAAGTTTGTCTTGGGTTACTTGTCACCTCTGAGTCCAGGCAAGACATTTTGTCTTTCTAAACCCCAGTCTCCTCCCGAGGACGACGTGAGGCATGAAGTCCTGAGCTGTGTGGGACGAGAGGAGCTCATGCAGTGAAGGGCAGCTCATTCCCCACTGCACAGAGCTCAGGGTGTTTTAATTTGGTGAATAAAGGTCCTTATGGTGCCACAAACAACCAAGGGCATATTGATAGAAGACTTGAACCTGGTGGCTACAATTCCTCACCATCACATAGAGACTTTCTGACTTTCATGAGATGTATGAGCACTGTCTTCTAACGGGCCTCCAGCCCCTTGTGTCGGGTTACCATTTCCCTAAAGGGCACATTTATGTCTGGCTTCATTTTTACTTCTGTTTTTCAAAAATCCCACTCAGGGAATCTAAAGACAATGCTATCAGGTTAAACAATATGAAAGTGTTAATATTCAGTGTCTTTGACTGAGAAAAATGGGTTCAATTTAATATTACTATGAACAGTAGAGTTGTTCTTATTTGACAGAATAAATGTATCCATAGAAATTGTGATTGAAAAGAAATGTTCTGTTAAGTGCCTTATACGCGATTTTTGAGCATAGTCTCATTACCGCTAAATACCATTGACAGCAATACAGCAAATACTCTAACATCAAATATTTTATTTTCAGAACAATTTTTTAATTGAATACAGGACCCAGAAAGCAAAAATATAAAAAGGAAAAGTAAATCACACATTATTTTATTTTTCAGAAATTAACATATTTAGTGACTTATGTGGTTTTTTTATTAATATGTATATTTATTTTTCTATGCTGTGATCATTTTCTCTAATGTATACCTAGTTTTTTGTTTAACATTAAAAAACCCTTCAGCAACAATTTCTTTAATGGTTACATAAACCCTGTCTAGGAATAAATCCTTTTTTAGCCTGGGGGTGGGTGGGTGGGTGGGTGGGTGGGTGGGTGTGTGTGTGTGTGTGTGTGTGTGTGTGTGTGTGTGTGTGTGTGTGTGTGTGTGTGTCTTGCTGATGTAATAGTCTGTCCACACAAAGGATACACAGAAACTCCTGGTTAAATACTAAATGAGTTAACACTTCCTGACAACCAACGGCGAGCGCGGATTTCAGGGACACGTTTCCCTCGGCGGAGGTACACGTCGCGGCCTTCCCAGGAGTCCGCGGCGCCCTGGTCAGAAATTCTGTCACTGTGCCCTCGTGTCCCGCGTCTGCAGACGGGTCACTCTCAGCAAGTGTCCTTTAACCGAAGGCGCAGGCGCCAGAAGCCGCGAGAACGCGCGCCGGGTTTCCGTGTCCCTCCCCGTCCCCGTCGGCTCTGCGGGACCCTCCCGGGGCGGAGAAGAGAAACGCCGTCGAGAAGGAGAAGCGGCGCTGCCCGAGCGGCCGCGCGAGGGGCGCGGCGACCCCCGGGGCCCGGAGAAGCGGCGGGGCTCCCGCGGCGGCCGCCGGGGGACGCAGGTCCCCGCGTGGGAAGCCGCGAGCGCGGGCAGGAGGGGCCGCGCCGCCGCGCTGGGACCGGACCGCCGTGGGCAGCCGCGCCCGCCGACGCAGGGAGGGACGGACCGCGCCGCGCCCTGCCCCTCCGGCTCCTCGTCTCTCCGGTCCCGCTGCGCCGGGGCGGACGTCTGCGAGGGGCCCCGCGAGCCCTGCGTGCTGGCGCGTCCTCCTGGCTGGCGCGGGGCTGCGGCTCCGGCTTCCGCGGGGTCGTGCGCTCCCCGCCGCGGCCGACGAGGACACCGAGGGCCGCCGAGCGGTCAGCACGTGCACGACCCAAGTTCCCGCGTGTGGGAGTCGCGGCCTCTCGGTGCCTGTTCCCCAAGGGCTCCAGCGCTCCTCTGCGGCCCGCGGGCGTCACCAGACTGAAACCGCGTCCAGATAACCCGCTTTCAGTTTTACGTCCAGTTGCGCAAAGACGAAGGGAAGCTCCTCCACGGAGAGCCGGGCCCCTTCAGAGCGAGAAACGACTCCCGAGTGACGCGAGGGGGACGAAGAGATGTTCCCCGGAACACGACTTCTTGCGGGAAGAGGGGAGGCCCCACCATCCGGACCGCGGCGGGGAGAGAAGCGGAGGGCTCACACCGGGCGTGGACCCGCCGAGCTGTCCCCACGAACACGAGCCAGCGGAGACCATTTCTGTGGCGCCCAGCCCGGGGGAAGGCCTTCTGCTCGCAGGCGCGTGGGGTTAGCGTCCTCACCCACCGTCGCTGAGACTCCGAACCTCAGCCAGCGAGGGCAAGGGCAGGGTTTCCTGCCCCGATGTCAGCCCTCTCCCTGAAACGCTTCACAGCAGGCTGCCGCAGCAGGGGACTAATTTTTGTCCCCCCCCAAGGTGACAAGGGGACAGGGAGGAGGGAGAGAAACACAGGAGCTTTCCCTGGTCTATCAAACGGAGTGAAGAAGAGGAAGAGGCCCTACCTGCAGCCGGCAGGCCTGCTGCGGCCTGTGCCGGCGCTGAAATCACGCAGACCCAGACCCAGGGGCCACCAGCAGGTGCGGGGTGAAGACGAAGCCGGGTGAAGAGAAGGACGCATGAACCAGAAAAAGCACCGGGTGCAGGAGTAGCCAGGAGGGATCCTCCCCGGGGCAGGTGGGAGCAGGCAGGGACCCCTGGCTTTCCAGGAACAGGCTGGGGATCGGACTGCCCGGCAGTTCTCTGTAGAACTGTAGCTCTCACGGGAAGTTTAAAGTCAAGTTAGTAAACTTCCTCACTTGCAAAGGAAATGATGATGCCTGGAGATGTTGCCTTTTGCCAAAATTATAGGACGGCTCAGAGGCCTGTTTGGGAGTGTGGCTGCTGGGACCCGTGCAGGCTGAGAGGGAGAATTCTGCGGCAGTTGTGGCAAGCGGCACGTCAGGAACAGTGGAAGTCCCCGGGATCTGTCCAAGGCTTGGCTGCGGCAGCTGTGGGTGAGGAACCAGGAGACGCATCTGGGACTCACCGCCTCCTTCTGTCCTCGGCGTTCTCAGCTTCTCCTGTGTGCCCATCTGGAGGTCATGGTGACAGGGAAGCCTATTCCGCAATCTTTAACCATTTGTCATCTGTGTTCACCTGGTAAAGTGGGTATTACTGTCCCATTTTACAGGTGACGACAGCGACTGCGGCTATGAACTGTGGAGCGGTTTTTCTGGTCAGGCGTCGATATGCAGATGACACATTTGTGTTCCCGTTTACTCCTCTCCGTGACTCGATGAAATAGGGTAGTGATACCATTCCTCTTTTACAGATGACGGAAGTGAGACAAGAATTCCTTGTTCAAGGTCGGCTGCTAGAGAACGTGGCAGTTAGGATTCTAATCCAAGCAATATGATGTCGGCACTCCATGCTCCGGACAGGTACCAGAATTTGAGGCCCTTGCTCAGCCCATCTCCTGGCTAGTTGGAATGTGAAAAGGTTCGGAGGGAACTGGGAGAGAATTTGGGAGGGAAAAAGACACATGCCTGCACCAACAACCTTGTCATCTTGCCTGACGAGCTTCACTGAAACACGTGGGGTCCTGCTTTCCTTTAAATGCCCCAAAGCAAATTAACCAGTGTGTGGTAGGTCCTACTTCAAGCCGGTCCTGTCTGTTCACAGAGGAAGAGGAGGAGAGTTTCAGGAGGCGCAGGAAGGACCCTGAAGAAAGGCCTAGACCTGGGGCTGAAGCCCAGGGCCCCAGAGGAGTGGGTCTGAGGAGGGCTGCCCCAAGAAACCGCACAGGCGGTGGGGATCTGGCTTTCCAGGGAAACGGATCTCTTGATCTGGAATGTTTTTAAAATTAAAATATGCACAGTGCCTGCTTCGGTCTGAGCCACAAAGGACAGCAACTTCAGTGAATAGTAATCGCTATTACAAGGTTCAGTCTGTGGCTTCCCACTTTGGAAAACAGGATTTTTGATCATCCACAGGCTATTAGGCACTTGGATACTCAGCAACACTAACTAAACTCATTATATAGCAATTTAATATCAGAATGCTAATTTTCTTGTAGGGAAGATAGGGAGAAACTATATTCCAATCTAAAGCATCAGTATCTAATGTGAAAGACTGGCCACATCTGATCAGGAGCCAGAAAGGTACAGAAGAAAAACAAAGTTTGTAAAATCAAGGTACAGTCTTCGAGAACATTTTACTGGCCCCAGAGAGACACGGTCCCTCTGCCATATGTAGTGACCAGCACATGGACACTCACTTTAGTTTCTCTCTTTTATTATAAAATGGTTCTTATCCTCTTGGTGGAGGGGCCAGCATTCACTGGAGAGACGGCGTTCGCCTGGACTGCGCAGTCCCACGGGTGCAGGTGGGACTTGCCATCCCTTTCTCTCCGGCATCGGGAAGTGTCCCTGAAGGCGGGCGAGTGACAAGGTGCCGTTACAGGGAGAGCCTGCAGGCTGGCTCCCAGGCCACAATTTATTGCTGGTAACTCATTGCCATGCTAACATCTTACACCGCAAAACTCCGTGTCCGATGGTATCGAACACGGACAGGTCTCCCTTCTTGATCCCCTTCCTGGTCTGGTGAATTTTGAAGTAGGTGCTACAGACCCTGGGGTGTCTCAGAGATGACACAGGTGCTGTCTATCTCCGAAGGACATTCCTCCTCTGCTCCTTATCTGTCTTCTACAAAGCAGGTCTGGATAAGATCTCTTTGCCTGGCAACTGGGACAAGGTACTAAGTGTGAAGCAGGAATGGCTTAAACACACTTTTGGTCAGTTAGAGTAGTTCAGTCTCATTGGTAAGTAACACATTTCTAAGACTTTTCTCAGCATGAGCGACCCCGGACAGATCCGTTTTACACTTTGTTTCATCAGCTTCAGTTGCCCAATAGTTGCATTTTTTTTTTTTTTGGCTTTTCATATAAAATTTGGGATTTGAGCTATGTCTAGATTTCAGCCTCAGATCTCTCTATACATTAAAGAAATCAACAGAAAATAAGGTTCTGTACAATTTAATTTTGTAGTTAGTTTCCTGAAAAGTCGATATTCTTTTAAGCGAGGGATACCTACACAGAGTCATTCCATAAATGGGGAACGGCCAGTCTCTTAGACTAGTATTACCAGCTTTTCCCCCCTGATTACAGGCAAAGATTTTTTAAAAAGTAAGATACCTGTAACCCAAAGAAATATACGTTGATATTTTCTTCCATGGTGTTTCCTTCCAATATTTAAACAAAATAGAAATCATACCTATATGTGGTTTTATTTCTTTTTTCTTTCAAAGATCGTATTTATTCATTTGACAGAGATCACAAGTAGGCAGAGAGGCAGGCAGAGAGAGAGGAGGAAGTAGGCTCCCCGCTGAGCAGAGAGCCCAAGGCGGGACTCGATCCCAGGACCCTGAGCTCATGATCTGAGCCGAAGGCAGAGGCTTAACCCACTGAGCCACCCAGGCGCCCCCTTTCTTTTTTTTTCAATGAAAAGTTTCTAGTGCTAGATTTTAAAAATCTTTCCATTTGACTGTACTGATACTGCAAAAAACATTGTGATGAACCCCATTCATTAATTCACCAAATATTTCTGAGTTCCAAATACTTGGAAAAACTGTCCAACCCTGAGCAGTTGCACGCCCCACTACCAGCTTCCTGCCTCTTCCCCCTGTACCCCGTCCCGTTTCTCCCCCAGACCTCTCCTTGGGTGGTGAGATTCAGTGGTCCACTATGTCAGAGCTCTTTCTCTCTCTCTTTCTTTCTTTCTTTCTTTCTTTCTTTCTTTCTTTCTTTCTTTTTAAGATTTTATTTACCCCGGGGTGCCTGGGTGGCTCAGTGAGTTAAAGCCTCTGCCTTCGGCTCAGGTTATGATCCTATAGTCCTGGGATCAAGCCCCACATTGGGCTCTCTGCTCTGCAGGGAGCCTGCTTCCTCCTCTCTGTCTCTCTCTCTCTCTGCCTGCGTCTCTGCCTACTTGTGATCTCCCTCTGTCAAATAAATAAATAAAATCTTAAAAAAAAAGATTTTATTTACCTGTCAGAGAGAGAGCACAAGCAGGAAAGTGTCAGGCTGAGCAGACAGAGGGAGAAGCAGGCTCCCCACTGAGCAAGGAGTCCCATATGGGACTTGATCCCAGGACCCTGGGATCATGACCTGAGCCAAAAGCAGAAGCCAAATGACTGAGCCACCCAGGTGTCCTCAGACCTGTTCATAAATATGCTAAAAGTGAAGAAAAAACAACCTGTTGGAGAATTGTATTCTCTCTCAACAGAGCGTGCTTGCAACCCTATTGTCTTGCAGCGGATTAAAATGTCCTATTTGGGGTGTCAGCAGCTTAGTATTAACTCTTCTTGTGTGTACATTCTTGCGTAGACAATCCTGATGCCCTTCGAGGTAGTGAGCCTGGGGCTAATAGGGACCTTGTGCTTGGAAGAAAACACATTAATGTGCTTCAAGACTATTGGCTCAGGTATACAGGCCTTTTCTGTTTTACACACACAAACACGAGCGCGCGCACACACACGCACACACACACGCGCGCACACACATGCGGACACATCCATGGATACAGAGAACACCGCACAGCTCCTCTCAAAGTTTGGGAGACTTGCATGGACAAGATTCTTTATTTCACAACCCTTGAGCTGTTAGCCTATGTACAACATGATCTAATTAACATGTAGTTTTAATTAATGTGTTAAGAAGGACTACAATACTTGATTGACAGAGCCATAGTATGTTATTTAAAAGCAAAACAGCAGGGGTGCCTGGGTGGCTCAGTGGGTTGAGCCTCTGCCTTCAGCTCAGGTCATGATCTCAGGGTCCTGGGATCGAGCCCACATCCGGCCCCCTGCAGGGAGCCCACTTCCTCCTCTCTGTCTGCCTACTTGTGATCTCTCTCTGTCAAATAAATAAAATCTTATTTTTAAAAAAAAATTTATTTATTTATTTGACAGGCAGAGAGAGATCACAAGCAGGCAGAGAGGGAAGCAGAGAGAGAGGAGGAAGCAGGCTCCTCACTGAGCAGAGAGCCCGATGTGGGGCTCCATCCCAGGACCCCGAGACCATGACCTGAGCTGAAGGCAGAGGCTTAACCCACTGAGTCACCCAGGCACCCCATAAAATCTTACTTAAGAAAAAAATGCAAAACAGTAATATCTTGAGGCAGCTCTGTCAAGGGCAGGGAGATCACCCATTTTATCTGTGGAATTTCTTCCACTTAACCATTTTTATTGAGTGCCTGGGTATTCTGTAGAAAACAAATCTTTTCACCAGTCCAAAACACTAACCCTATAAACACTGTACGTAACTGAGGTAAATGTATCATTAAAAATAATGTTGTGTTATGGGGATAAACAACAAGGGTGGTTTAGAGTGAGGGCTCAGGAAGGTCCTTTTGGAAGAAGGGACATTTGAACAGATAGATACCTCAGGAGATAAGTGCTTGAGGATAGATACCCAGGAAGGTGGGGGAAAGTTGTTCTACAATGAGGCGACAAACTTTGCATCATTTGAGATGGGACAAAGGTCAGGGAGACAGGAGAGAAATGCATAATGAATTTAAATTTAGGAGCTAAGTAACTGCCAGAAGGTGCCAGGCCATGTGTGCCTAAGAACAGGGTTTGATTTTATTCAAGATACAGCAGAAAAATTGTTGGTTTTAAGTAGGGGCGAGCACGAACAATGTGCTCATACATTTTTGCCTGTCTCTCAAAGAGAATCTTTACGATAGGGTTCTACATGTGGATACCCGGGGTCAAAGACAGGACTGTGTTTCCGGCTCTTTCTATGGCAAGAGTTCATACCATGTCAGCTCAGCGGTGGGTGAGTGACCATTTCTCTCACCCTCAATAATAGCGTCACTGAAGAACGCTGTCATTTGAAGAAAAGCAGTGTCCTGTTGTTGTCATTATTTTTTAAAGATTTTATTTATTTATTTGACAGACAGAGATCACAAGTAGGCACTGAGGCAGGCAGAGAGAGAGAGGAGGAGCAGGCTCCTTGCTGAGCAGAGAGCCCGACGCAGGGCTCGATCCCAGGACCCTGGGACCATGACCTGAGCCAAAGGCAGAGGCTTAACCCACTGAGCCCCCCAGACTCCCTGTTGTGTTGTCATTTTATTGTTAACTTGGATATTGGTCAATATTTGCTAATAGGTTATGTTTCCTCTTTTTTAAACTACCAATGACATTTGTCCCTTTTCTGAGGGGGGTAATGTTGGTATATATCTTAATGATGTGAAGTGGGTTCTTTATTTTTTAAAGATTTATGTTATTATTTATTTGAGAGAGGGAAAACATGAGCAGGAGGGGCAGAGGGAGAAGGAGAGAGAATCTCAAGCAGGCTCTGCACCCGTGCATGGGCCCCAGACCACGACCTGAGCAGAAATCAAGAGTCAGAGGCTCAACTGACTGCGACGCCAGGCACCCTGCTTTGTGCCTCTAAGGACTGTTTCCTCAGCCCCCATTTCTTACAGATGTATTTATATATACGCATTCTCCCGGTTTGCTTTTTACTTTTACTTGTACAGTCTTCCCACTTACAAGGGTACTTTGCTGTTGAAAAAAACATTCTTGTAGGGGGCGCCGGATGTCTCAGTCAGTGCGGCAACTGCCTTCGGCTCAGGTCATGATCCCAGGGTCTTGGGATCGAGCCCCACATCGGGCTCCCTGCTCAGCGGAGAGCCTGCTTCTCCCTCTCCCTCTGCCTGCCGCTCTGTTTACTTGTGCTCTCTATCTCTCTGTCAAATAAATAAATAAAATCTTTTTAAAAAATTCCTGTAAGTTAAAAATGCAGTTGCTATTACTTTAAATCAGAAGAAACGCTATCTGTTCCGGAGCCACCATTCATGAAAAGCACTGGAATGGACCTGTTTATTTCACTTGTTTATATTACTTAAGGTAACACAATGTAACACTTTCTATTTACCAATTTCTCTATAATGTGCTGTTCATCTGCATTCCTGAAGCTTTTTCATACTGATTCTGCATTACATGCTGAAGACTATGTTCTCAAGTCAATCTTTAATGCAAAAACAAGAATGTAACATCAAACATAATAGCAAGGGCAGAACAAAAGTGTCCCATTTCAGTAGCACCTGCCGTGAACTCATTGCTACATACTAGCAAAGCAGGAACACACCGAGGGGAGGACTCAAGGGGAGTCCCCAGCACTGTAACTATGAAGTATCCCTCTCCAACAGTCCCAGGACATCTGAGTTGATCCTCACATGTGAACAAAGCAGGAGGGAGGGTGTTAGAAGACCCCTCTTTATAAAGGGTCAAAGTTGTAACACCAAACGTACTTTAAACTCGGTCTGTATCTGGTTTCGACTTATAGGATTCATATATTTTTATACAGCCAAATTTATCACTCTTATCTTTTGTGATAAAAACCATTGCTTTAGCGCTTAGGATGGTCTTCACCTCCAATATTACAACTATCCACCCACATTTTCTTCTAACCTTTGGAAAATGATTTTTAGTTTTTACAATATTTAGGTCGTTGGATTCTTTCCAGTGGAAGGTAAGGATGCAATTTATTTTTTAAAAAATATTTTATTTATTTATTTGACAGACAGAGATCACAAGCAGGCAGAGAGGCAGGAGGCGGGGTGGTGGTGAGGCAGGCTTCCCGCAGAGCAGAGAGCCGGAAGCAGGGCTCCATCCCAGGACTCTGGGATCATGACCTGAGCCAAAGGCAGAGGTTTTAACCCACTGCGCCACCCAGGCACCCAATAATTTATTTTTTAAAGAGACATATTTTCCATATCAATTTGTGGGATAATTCATGTCTTTTCTATCTAAGTAACACCTCTTAAAGCAGAAACTGGAAAAAGTAGTCTGCTAATCAAGCCAAGCATTCAGTTAAGTGTAGAAAATGCTGGTGGAGTTTGGGAAGAGCTAGGACTGTTGTGGGTCCCTTGTCGGGTGGTGCTAAGTCTTCGAAACAAGTGCTCATTGATGCAAACTCCTCTTCGTGCCCCACCACTTCCGTTTCCTCTCTTCTCTGATACACTTGCCGTCTCTTTGCCCTCTTGCAGGTAATTTCGTGGTACAACCTGAGTTGTATGGAAGTAACTATTTTGGTCTTCTGGGCCTTCCCCAACTCCGCACCCCAAATCGTGGGCCCCAAACCATTGGCTCAGACTACGTCCCCTCCTTCATATTCACTAAGCTAAGGAAATGAGGTGAATAAACCCGTTCTGGAGGTAAAATGGAACCAAGGGCTAAATTCTAGGCAAAACAAATAGGAAATCCGGGAATAAACTAACTTACATTCTATAGAATGAGAGATAGTATCTGGATACAAACATTGAGATGATGCCTGTACAACTGAATTGGAGAAAAATGGGGAGTTATGTGGTCGCTTCTTTCCTAAAGGTAAGCTTCCTTTTATACTTACATGAATTTGTCTTACTTGAGCAGCCTCCATGAAATAAATACACAGAACCATAAAGTCTTATATTTTATAGATGACTTTATTTAAAAAAAAAAGGTAATTTACTTAAAGCTGTTCATTGCTAGAATTCCTGGTCCAGCATTCAAACCAGGTAGGGCTTGGTTTTTTCTGACACCCTTTCGCCCATCTGTTGTATTTTAATGACATGTATTCATGTGTAAAATGACTTAACATTATTTCGTGACATGTCTTGATCTAACCAAAAACTCTCTGAGATGTGTCGGGAGCAGGGCTGCGTTGAAAGGTTGTCTTCTTTCTTGACTGGGGTGCATCACAGAACACCTGTGCAAGTAGTCCCCATTTCTAAATTCTCCCTCTTACAGAGCAGCGATGGAAAGAAGATTGATGAGTTGGACTGGAATCCCAAAATTTCCTGCACAGTCTCTTCCCAGTGATTTTCAGGTGCATATGCCCAAGGAGAACCAGAGTAAGAAATCTGGGTTGACCGGTCTTCCTTCCGAACTCCCAGTGGAGAAAGGTCTTCCGGGGAAATGCGTGACATCTGTCCATACCAGTCCGCTTATCTGAGACTTAGTAAACCAGACGCTGGGATCTTCTCTCGCTCGAAAACCAGAGAAGCTGCTTCTCCTTGCACACATTTGTGCCGTTTCTGCCAACGGATCCTGGGCGGTCCCGGGTGTGCGTGCATGAACCGGGGAACCCGGCGCCTCTCGGCCGTTCTTTCTGACGACCGCAGTAACGAGACCTCCCAAGCCGGTGACCGGTTTTGCTCGCCCACACCCTGACGGCCGCCCGGGCGCGGCAGCTCGGGGGCGCACGGCGGCGCACGGCGGCGCGGGGCCCGGCCCACCCGCAGCGCCCCCGGCCCCGCAGGTCCGAGCCCGACGATGCCGCGAGCGCCGGGGGCTTTGTGCGCTCGGCTCCCGGCTCCGCGCGCCCGCGCCTACGTAGCCTTCACGTGTGTGCCGCTGTCGAGGGCATGTGTGCCGCTGTAGGAACATGCTGAAGCCCGGTCGGAGTCGGGCGCCGAGCACGGGACGGAGGGAAGGTGGGTGTGGGCGTGCGCGGCGCCGGCCCGGCCGGGAGGGAGCCGGAGCCCGCGGCCCGCACCCCGCGCCCGCACCCCGCGCCCGCGGCGCCGCCCGCCCGGCCACACAATAAAGTCCGGGGCGGGCGGGCGGGCGGAGGGGCAGGAGGCCGGGCCGGGCGAGCGGCCGCCCCGCGCACACACCGCCATGTGAGCGGCGCCGCGGCCTCGCAGGACGCAAACTTTCCCCGGCGGCGGCGGCCCAACTTCCCGGCCCGGCCCCCGGGGCTGCCGCGCGGCGCCGAGACCCCGTAAGTGCGGCGGCGCCCGGCCCCCCGCGCCCCCGCCGCTTCCCTCCCTCCCGGCCGGGCGCGCGGTGTCGGCGGCCGAGGGCCGTCAACATGGCGCCCTGGAGCCCGCGCCGGGGAGGGCGGCGGGAGCCGCGGGGCCGGGCGGGCGGGAGCGGGCGCGGAGGCCGGGCCCGCGGGGGAGCGCCGGGAGCCGGCGGAGGGGGCCGGGAGGCGGGGAGGCGGCGCGGAGGCCGGGAGGCGGGGAGCGCCCTCCCCCCGCGCGCCCCGCAGGCCTGGGCCCGGGCGGCGGCGGCGGGAAGGAGGCGGCGCGGCGGCGGGGCCGGGCGCGGAGGGGGAGGGCGCGGCGGCGGCGAGGACCGGAGCAGAATGGTGGGAGACTCGGCCGAGCGCGCGCGGGGCGCGGGCGGGGGCGTCCGAACGGCGGCGCCGTGGCTTTGTGGAGCCCGAGCCGGCTGCGTCTCCGGCCGCCCGCGCGGTGCGCTCGCCGCCGCCCTCCCGCCAGCCGCCCCGCGCGGCCCGCCGGGCTTTGTGTAGGCGCGCGGGGGCGGCGGGGCCTGCGGGGGTCTCGCCCGCGGCGGGCCCGGGAGGGGCGGGCCGGAGGCGGCGGCGGCGGAGGACGAGGGCCGCGCGGGGCCTGCTCGGGCCGGAAGCCGGGGAGTCGCGTGAGCGCCGCCCGCCGGGCCGGCCCTTCCCGCGCGGCCAGGCCTGGGGCCCGCGGGTCGGGGTCGCCGGATCGCGGGCCTGTGAGTGGGGGAGGGCGGGGGCGCGGGCGCCGGCGTGGCTCGCGGGGTGAGGGCGGCGGCCGCGGCCGGGCAGGGCGGTCCGCGGTCACCCAGGCGGGACCCGCTGCGCGTCCCCTGGGGCCGGGCTCGGCGGCGGCGCGGCCTGCGCCTCCTCAACAGGTCCTGGCGGGGCCTCGGCGCGCGGTGCGGAGCGGAGCGGCGGGGCCGGGGCCGCGGGGCTCCAGGGCAGGCCCGGGCCCCCAGCTTCCACGTGCACGGCCGCTGGCGCCGGGGTGCGGGCGGGCTGCGGGCCGCTGGCGGTGCGCGTGGGGCCCGGGGGCGGCGGGGGGTCGGGGGGTCGGGGGGCGCCGCGCAGGTGCCAGGTGGCCTGTGCGGGGGCGGCCGGCTGCGGCTGGGCGCGGCCATCGGGCTCCCCGAGGTTTGGGTCCTGGGTGCTCGGGTGCCCCGCGTCCCCCGTGAGCCTGCTGGGGAACAGTGTGTTGAAAGGCAGAAAGTGAAACGCTAACTTGTTTTCGTTTCAGCGGAGGAGCGGAGTAGTTGTAGCTTCCTAATTGCGGGATGCCGAACCTTTTCAGGTGGGGGGGGGGGGTCCTCGATTCTCATTCACGGTTGGAAGTTAGCAGGGAAATAGTCTTGTGGTGCTTTAAAAAGTTCGAATGCTTTTTGGTAAGCAAGGTCACCTTTGTGATTTTTCTGAGTTCTCGTTTGTACAGTAAGGAGCTGGACTATGAATTTGTGTTCAGGCGTGTTACTGCCCGCGTCTTTGGCTGACTGCCGCAGGTTGCAGGGGTTATTTGGGGAGACTCTGTATAAGATGGCTAGGCTAGAGAATCAAAGACCAGAGGATGTGGGATGTGATTATGACGGAATGAATACGGGTTTTTTCCTTGCTTAGAAACTCTACTTGCAGTTAACAGGATTTCTGTCTCACATGGTACTTTTGCCCCTAGATGTTGTGCAGGTGAAAACTGAGTCTCCCATTTACATTGTATAAAGTGGGCAATTCATTTTTACAGTTACCAGTTATAAGGTGTTTAAATACACACGAATGTAGTTGCTTTACAAAGAAACATCACTGGACATGCTGATGTTCGCCCCGGAGCTCACCCTCAGTATTCCTGGGGCATGGTTATGTGGGGGCTTTGGATGTCCTTTTGCTTGGATGTTTCCTTGAATTGACACATGTTTATGTAAACTCTAACCCTTTTGTAATTCAACCCCTTTTCCTTTAGGGGTTGTTCAAAATAGTGTGTAATAGAGACCCTCATACCCTTTGGCGTACTTGAGACATGAACTGAAATTCAGGATTTTAACATTTGTGTTAGAGGTATCACTTGCTGTCCTAGTAATGCTTCAAGAGGTAAACCTCTGGTTGTCCTGTTTTCTTTACCTACCTTTACCATCCTTCAGTTGAATTTTAATGGGAGACATCATTTAAGCAAAGAGGTCATATCTGGAGGGAAATCGAGTAAAGGGTCAGACTTTACCTTATGGTAGTTAAAAACTTTTCACTGTTTGGAAACCTTCACTTGCACTTCACACTGACTTTTTTTTTTAAACAGTGATTAGATTTTTTTTTTTTTTTTTTGTCATTTAGATTAGAGAGGTAGCATATAGCAAAATGATTTTGAAGACTGCAGGCCTAGGTCTGAATCTCTCCTCTGTCAATTACTAGCAAAGGCACAGCAGGCAGATTACTTAAACTCGCCTGGTCTCAGTTTCCCTATCTGGAAAACAAGGACAGTAACTGTACCAACTTCATAGGGCTATGTGTGCATGGCCACTAGTAGACTAATTCAGTTCAGTTGAATCAGATTCATTTGGGTTGATAAATGAAACGTGTGGAAAGGAGCGGCCCTCTGAAGTTGCAGCATGGAATGCTTACGTGTGCCTTGGTTACTAATTTGTGTGTGTTGGAGCGTACCTCTGCATCCCTTCGTGTGTTCACGTTAGTTATACCAGAGTTAGAAAAGAAGCATTTGTTATATTCCTCCGGACTTACGTACTTGAAGCAGTTTTTAAGGATCTTTTTGTCATTACTTTTTTTGCTTTTATTCTCTTTATGGGTAAAATACGTGTAACAAAATTGACAGTTTTAATTCTAAAACGTACTGTCTCGTGGTATTAAATAAATTCACACTGCTGTGCAGAGATCGTCACCATCCGTCTCCAGAACTCTTTTCATTTGGTAAGACTTAAACTCCATAGTCGTGTCACACCCACTCCCTTCCTCCTCCCCCGGCGCCCAGCACCCACCTGTCATGACTTGGGTATCTTGACGAGGAGTCGAGTTGGGGTGACGGAAGCACGTGGTGTGAGAGTTCTCACTTTGCCGTTGGCTGTCAGCGGATCTGCTCTGTTCCCACGTCGTTATCAGGTTATGTGTTTTGTATTTACTTAAAGCAGGAAGACTTTCTGAAAAAGGAATCACTGCCTGTCCCCTTATTTTGATCATTGTGGAATTCATAATCCCTCACCAATATTTTTTCTAGGAATTTTGACGAAAAACAACGCATTTGAGTTTAATTTCTACCTGTATTTCTTGCACAACAACTTCGAGTTGCTTTTTTGCAGTGGCATTGTTAAAATCTCAGAGCGACTTAAATCTGCTCTGGTGCAGTGATTGGAGATTGGAGATTGGAGATTGGTCGCGATCTGAAAGTTCTCTGCTTCTTCCGTGGTCTGTCCTTTGGTCTTGGTTTTTTGAAATGTTTTGGTATTCAGGAGTTAATACCATAAGTGAGTACCGTGATGCCGTGTACCAAATAGTGTATGTTCACCAACTCTTCGCCGTTGTGCAAAGTTCTGCACATACGCTGTTGCACTGTGAGGAACCCTTGCGTGTGACCATCTTAACCCTGCGTGTGACCATCTTAAGAACGTTCTTCCTTTTAGTATGGAAGCCCCCCCTCCCCGCATACCCCATCCAAACACACTCTGCCAAGTGGACCAGCCAGTAGCTTTGTGGTAGAACTTGCTCTGTAGAACCTAAAAGTTTGAGGATTCCTCTGATAGGAAGTAAAGTGATAGAAACAAAGTTTAATGGGTTGGAGAGAAAAGTCAAGTCTAAATATCCAAGAGTATGTTGTTGTAGTTCTTTTTAATAATCAAGTCTTAGCTATAGTATTATTTTTTAAGATTTTATTTATTTATTTGACAGATCACAAGTAGGCAGAGAGGCAGGCAGAGAGAGAGAGAGGGTGAAGCAGACTCCCTGCTGAGCAGAGAGCCCAATGCAGGACTCGATCCCAGGACCCTGAGATCATGACCTGAGCCAAAGGCAGAGGCTCAACTCACTGAGCCACCCAGGGGCCCTTAGCTATAGTATTTTAAACATCTTCTACTGCCGTAAGGAAAACCTCATTGCACGTATGTGTGCCTGTTAATAAGTTTCTACTCAGAAAAATTTAAGAAGTTACTTAGTTTTATTGTGAAAATGCTGTATAATACTTAATGTACCAAGTCATTTACAAGGGCAAATAGTCTGTATATTGGACGTTAAAAAAAATTTGTGTACTTCATTATGTATTGGTAGGGACATTTAGGAAATTGTTAGATATAGATACTTAGATTTGTAAAATTGAAGTAAATATCTTTGTGGAATAGGAAATATTTAGACATTTAACTAATCTTTCATTGTACTTTTTAATGATATTTTCTATTTGATGGCTAAAATGCTAAATATTTGCCTAACTTTACATTAAATTAATGGAATACTGTTAGATCCACATTTTAAAGGCATCATACGGCTTGTCTGTCCAGATGAGAGAAGTCTGATTAGCAGATCCCGTTATGCTGGAAAGATGTGTATTGATGAAAACTTGTGTGGTGTTTTATTTATTTTGGAAACTGAGTAATATTTATAGTAGATGAACTAGTTTTGTTTTAAATAAATGCTTTTGTCATTCGTTACTCCATAATTACTGATTCATAAGATTATCTTAAAGTATTGTGTTTTCTTTTAATAGGTACAGTATGTTTTAATACCTTGAGTTCGTTCATTAAACATTGTTATTTATGGAAACTTCTGTGTACTAGACACTTGCCAGGTAACAGTTACTGAAGCAAGGGGGGTGTGGCAGAAGAAAGTAAGTGCTGTGGGACGGTGTATGTGAGTTACAGTATATTGCATTTAAATTACGAATACTTTTGAGGGTTTAACACTGATTTTTTTTTCTCTTTTAAGATCTGTTCATTTCAGAGAGAGAAAGAGCACAGTGGGAAGGAAAGGCAGTGGGAGAGAGGGGTCAAGAGACAGGCAGACTCCCCGCTCAGCACGGGGGTAGGGGGTTAGATCTCAGAACCCTGAGATCATGACCTGAGCTGAAATCAGGTCAGACCCCTAACTGGCTAAGTCACCCAGACGCCCCCTTAACACTGATTTCAAATTTATTCTGATTTGTGACTTTGATTTTATTAAGCTTACCACTAAAAACAGCTTTGTTGTGATTAATAATTTATGTCTCCAGATGTTATCTAAACATTTAAGTGACATGTAGACCCACTTAAGATTTTTAGTACATTCTCCACTTTAACTTATATGTGAAGCAAATATAAAATATAAAGAGGGGAGAATTTTCTTCCCTACTTAGGCATTTATTGTGTAAACACAGAAGAAATATATGTACAAACCTTTTTTTTTAAGATTATTTATTTATTTATTTGACAGAGATCACAAGTAGACAGAGAGAGAGGAAGTGAAGCAGGCTCCCCGCTGAGCAGACAGCCCAATGCAGGGCTCGATCCCAGGACCCTGGGATCATGACCTGAGCTGAAGGCAGAGGCTTTAACCCACTGAGCCACCCAGGCGCCCCTGTACAAAAGTTTTAACGGATATGTTGAGAGCTCGTCACCTAATACTAATTCTCACAGTTGGTAATAAAAAATGCTAAGTTTTGGGGCGCCTGAGTGGCTCAGTGGGTGAAGCCTCTGCCTTCGGCTTAGGTCATGATCTCAGGGTCCTGGGATCGAGCCCCTCATCGGGCTCTCTGCTCAGCAGGGAGCCTGCTTCCCCCCTCCCCCGCAACCCCGTCTCTGTCTGCCTCTCTGTCTGCCTCTCTGCATACTTGTGATCTCTGTCTGTCAAATAAATAAATAAAATCTTTTAAAAAAATGCTAAGTTTTTCAAAACCAGGAAGATACTGTCATTTATAGGAAGAGAATCTGTCATATGTACATTTTAACTTGGCCGTGTATCCATATTAGGTCCCTTGAGAAGCTTGCCCGGGAAGCAGTTCCAGCAAGCTGGGTTTCTTTGTAAACATCCTGTTTGTGGCAGCACAATTTTTTTTAAAAAGGGTCACTTAGTGGGGTGCCTGGGTAGCTCCGTGGGTTAAACGTCTAAAACGTCAGCCTTTGTCGGGGCACCTGGTTGGCTCAATGGGTTAAGCTTCTGTCTTCAGCTCAGGTCATGATCTCAGGGTCCTGGGATCGAGCCCCACATGGGCTCTCTGCTCAGCAAGGAGACTGCTTCCCTTCCTCTCTCTTTGCCTGCCTCTCTGCCTACTTGTGATCTCTGTCAACTAAATAAATAAAATCTTTAAAAAAAAAAATAAAAAACGTCTGCCTTTGTCTCAGGTCATGGTCTCGGGTCCTGGGATCAAGTCCTGCATTGGGCTCTCTGCTCCGTGGGGACTCTCTCTCCCTCAGCCCTTCCCCCTGCTTGTGCGTGCTTATATGCGCGTGCGCTCTCTCTCAAAAAAGTAAAATCTGAAGAAAGGGACGGGGGGGGGGGGGGGGGGGGGGGCGGGGGGGGGCGGGGTGTCCGTGAGCTGCTGCTCTACCAGGCAGTTGTGTTCTCGCTTTAGTTTTTGCAACAGCCCAATAAGGGGCCTGTTACCGCATAAGATAACGTGACAAGTTACATTGTTACAACAGCTGTAAGTATCCTGTTTACAAGACCATGGACCAAAGGGTTCAGTTAGCAGTGCGGGAGGTCGCACAGAATAAATACCTGATCAAGAGGGTTTTGAGTCCAGGTGCGTGGCTAGCACGCCTGTATTTTACTGGGCTGCTGTTTTCTCAAACCCACCAGCTACCGGATCTTCATACTGATGTATCTTCATCCTCCAACGTACATGTATAATCCTGCGAGAGCACAGAATAGTAAAAGAATGTCGCTATATCTGCTCTCCTTGCAAGAAGTAGGAGGTGGGAAGAAAGGAGTACTAGGTACCTCCTAGTCAGAACGTCCAAATGCAGAGTTCGTGTCGTCGGTTCACTTGTAACAACAGCTGGTGATCTAAGGGCGGCGAGCGTTGGTGGTCGGCTCTTTGTCCTGCTGCTACTCTGGGCAGCCCGCAGTGCAGGTAACTGGCACAGGTGTTGGGGACCTACGGTCTTCATCTTGGTCCTCAGGTGTATAAGAGAAAGGTGAGCGCTTTCAGGATGAAGTCCTGCGCTGGAGTGTTCTTGCTGCATTAGGGGAGGGCATTGTCTTGAGGAAGCTTTTAGCATTCTTTTTGCTGAGTAAGTTCAGCTTGGGTGGAAGTAGCTGATTTCTTGAAAGTAGCTCCGAGTGCTGAGGCTTCAGAGTTCAGTAGGTGTTTCCTGTTCCCTAAAATAAACGAATGTGAGTGGCATACGGTGGAGAGAGCTGATGAAGTGAGTCGTAGCGCGCGGACCCAGACCCCCGGTGCTCCTCAGAAGGGATGCTGGGATGGGGTATTAAGTACGTTTTTCTAATTTCATAGTTGTGGCAAGATTTTTAAGAAGTCTTTTAATGGAAGGTAAACACAGAGAAGGCTCTGGGTGGGGAAACTATCTCATCTTAAAACCCATTATGAAGGTCTCAGGCTTCTTGTGGATTTTTTTTTTTTAAAGAATTTATTTATTTATTTGACAGAGAGAGAGAGATCACAAGTAGGCAGAGAGGCAGGCAGAGAGAGAGGAGGAAGCAGGCTCCCCGCTGAGCAGAGAGCCCTATGTGGGGCTCGATCCCAGGACCCTGGGATCATGACCCGAGCCGAAGGCAGAGGCTTAAACCACTGAGCCACCCAGGCGCCCCTCTTGTGGATTCTTGACTTACCTGCCTGTTGGTGGTTTTTCCGTCTCCGAGCTGCACCTGAGAAATGGTATCTGGGAGAACAAGTCCTGAATCTGCGGTCGGTTTTGACGCACAGCACATCTGCTTCCTGTGGGAACAACTGAGATTAACTTATTTGGGATTTCCGTTCATACTGCATTTAAGAGATTTTTCAGGCATTTTACTAATCATTAGAGGTGTTGTCTTTTTAGATTCTGGACGATCTAAAGTTCAAGGTGATTCATTTCTCTTTTGTACTTTTTTTTTTAAGATTTTTTTAAGATTTATTTATTTTAGAGAGAGACAGCGTGAGTGGGACGGGGCAGAGAGTACTAAAGTAGACTCTGCGCTGACTGGGAGCCTGATGCCAGCTGGGTCCCAGGATCCCGGGACCGTGACCGAAGCCGGGCACCTCTTTCTTTTGGACTTGTAATTTAACATTTCTTATGTTTAAAAATTCACATTTAATATATAACATAGAAATGCCTTCTTTTATTCTTCTGTGCACCTACATTCTAGACACACAGTCTTAGGAAGCCTCTGCTTGTGACGTGTTTTCCTGTTAGATTGTTTCAGGTAAGAAACTTCGGTCTGAGTCATTAGAAAGTTAAATTTTCTTTCTTTTTTCTTTTTAAAGATTATTTATTTATTTGACAGAGAGAGATCACAAGCAGGCAGAGAGGCAGGCAGAGAGAGAGGAGGAAGCAGGTTCCCCGCTGAGCAGAGAGTCCAGGACTCAATCCCAGGACCCTGAGATCATGACGTGAGCCGAAGGCAGAGGCTTTAACCCACTGAGCCACCCAGGCGCCCCTAAATTTTTTTCTGAGGGTTACTGAGTGCAGCGTTCAATCTCTGTTACTTTCAGATGTCTTAAATTGAGCAACCACTACTCCAGTTTCAGGCTGGGCCGCCTCCCGGTGCTTGGTTCCGCAGAAGCCAGGGTGGGTAGCACGGGGGCTTGAAAGGGGAGGCAGTGGCCCGGGAAGCCTCCGCTCGTGCTGGTTGCCGGTGCGGGCACAGCCCCGTCCACACTTCGTCCCCTGCTGCTGTCGGTCCTCTGGCTTTTTCTACTTGTGCCTCATGTGACAAACACAGTTTCTAGACTGTGTCCTCGCATTTTCTGCCTGTGCACAGTAGTCTCGGTTTTAGATTATTAGATACATTCAAACGTTGTAGTACTTGCTGCTGTTTAAACTGCATTTTAAATGGAGTGGCTTTTTTTTTTTTTTTTAAGATTTTATTTATCAGAGCATGAGTAGGGGAGGGAGCAGCGGGAGGGGAAGAAGCAGACTCCTGTGGAGTGTGGAGCCCCCAGGCCCTGGGATCGGGACCTGAGCTGAGGGCAGGCGCTTCACTGACTGAGCCCCCCCAGGGGCCCCTACATGGAGTGTTCTTGGGAATTTCACGTTGGAGAGGAGCATGGGAAACTGTGGGTGGGCGTCAGCAGGAGGAGGTGGTCTTTGTTCTTCAGTCGAGGTGCCGTTTCCTAGAATGAGTCTCAGTACCAGAGGCAGTAGGGTCACAGGAAGTCTGACTTACAGGAAGCCGTGGAGAGAAGTTTGAATTCTGCCAAATGAAAGGCTGACCTGAATGCTGGCCTCCTGAGGCTAGGCAGCCACGGGCTCTGTGCCGTGGCCTGGACCCTTGTGGAGCAGTGAGTGGAGGTACCGGGGAGCCCTCCTCCTTCCGCTCTTCCCGCCCGGGATTCTGATCACCCTGGCCTTCGGGCCTTCTGCAGTCTGCTCTGCTCTCCTGCTGTCCCCAATGTAAAACTCACTTCAGCCAGTAATTCTGTTGACCCTTTTAGTAGTGATTTATTTTATTTTTTTTTTAAGATTTTATTTATTTATTTGAAAGAGAGACAGAATGAGAGCAGGTCAGAGGGAGAAGCAGACTCCCCATGGAGCTGGGAGCCTGATGTGGGACTCGACCCCAGGACTCCGGGTCCTGACCTGAGCTTCAACCACTGAGCCCCCGCGGCGCCCTAGTGCTCTATTTGTTAATTGCAGGTGGTCCTGGTTGTATGAACGTTTGCCTGGGCGTCCACCTTTCCCTCCCCATCCATCTCCAGTGCTGACACCAGCTCAGAATGTGCTGTTTCCGGGCATTTTTGTCCTCTGCCGAGTTCCATCTTCTGCACCTTACTGCCGACCCTAGGAGATCCGTCCCCTCCGTTCAGCTGCTTTGGCCTCTGCTAGTTCTCGTATTGCTTATTATTGAAGCTCTACCCTGGGGTCGTCTTCCAGGTTCCTTGGCCTGGGAGCCCTGAAATCCCCATGCGGTTGTAGGGTGGGCGAGAGAACCCTGCTCTCTGGCTTCGTTGCCTTCACGGTGTAGGTGCCGCACACTCTTGTGGGCCCCAGATCCTACTTGATTTCTCGCGTCCACTCATCTTCTGCTTTCCAGAATGACTGACTTGCCTGGGCGAGAGAGGGCCTGTGCAGGGAGTCGGTACCCGGGATCTGCAGACAACCTGCCCTCCCCATCTCCTCAGAATCCTTAACACAGCAGCTGGGGCAGTCAGCACACGTTGAGGTGAAATGTAAAATGGGACTAAACCTTCTCCTACCGTTTGCTCGAGATTACAGAGAACACATTTTAACCAAATTAAAGCTTGAAGTACTTTAGAAACAGACATTGTATTGAAGTAGCAGGAATTTGGCAGTTTAGCTGTAGAAAGTGCCAGATTCATGGGCAGACTTTGTCAGTGTCTGCTTTGCCTTACACTCTGCAATGGAAGTTGGGGAAGGTTTCAGATTGTCTTCACAGTGTGGTCAAATATTTAATACATTTTCAAAGGTAGCGTAAACGTTGATGTGTGCATCCATCCGTTCGTCGAAGACTGTGTGAGAGACAAGTGCGGACTGTGTGTTATACAGTCCTTCTTGGAGGTCAGACGTCCTCATCACGGTGCTCACACCTGCTTACGTCCGTTCTGAAGACAGGATGCTTACTTGTCCTTATTCAAGCTTAACATTTAGCAGTATACAATCTGCAAATTATGACAAATTCCTCTTCCAAAAAAATGCGAGAAATGAACCCTTTCTGGTGGACTTCGCATGGGCTGGTATGTCGCTGTGTAATGAGTGGCCACTTCGCGGTGATTTCCAGCACAGACGTCGTGTGCCCTATTTCGTAGATTTTTAAGTTCCTGAAAGACCGTGGTCGTGTCGTTGTACCGGATGTGCTGGGGATCCTGAGAGGAGCACGCCGTGGCGGAGCGGTGCGCCTTCTGCCCGGTGGCCGCTCCGCGCCCGGCCCCTGACGGCGGATACAGTGGAAGCTTTGCTTTCCTTCAGATCCAGCTTTCAGTGTTTGCGTCACAAAGTCATAAAAATGACTGTCTAAAGCATTTAAAAAGTAAAGACGACATACTGTGAACTGCGCTGGCTGGCAGCCACAGAGCCGTGCCGTCCGTCACACTTCTTGATCTGTTATCCTCTCCTGGGCCCACGGATGTTGCTGCGTTTCCGTCTTCTGTGGATGGTAGATGGTCCTTTAGCACCTTCCAGACTGGCTTCAGGCACAAATGGGTGCATCTTCTCCCTGGTCCTGGGTGACAGCCCCGTAACCACAACCCAGTGCCTGCACGAAGCCTGCTTGACCCCGGGAGGCAGCGGGGGGCTGCCGGGCTCAGCAGAGCATCTCAGCACTGCGCTGCGCCTACTCACACCAGGAGGTCACCAGCACGCAGCACAGAAATGCGAAAAACGTGGCAGAAAGGACACTGTTGACAGTCTGAGCGGGAAGGGGCAGCCCGGGGTTCCCCTGCAGCTGGGACGGTGTCCCGTCCTGAGCGATGGCCTGGATTTTAGCAAGCAGGTGAATTCACAAACGTGTGATCTGCACATAATGAGAATCCGAGTTGATTTTCATGTTTGTATCTTTTATTTCATCCGAAACGTCACAGCTACAGGTGAAATATGAGAAAATTGCTCTTATTTTGACTTCTGTTAATGGGATGCTTTCCCCCTATCGTTTTCTGTCTTTAAAAATAGAGAACACAGAGCAGCACTTGTGTTTACGAGGGTAACACGTAAAAAAAAGAAATCTTGGAAGCATGTTTGGCCTCCGTGGCGGTCTCAAGCAGACTAAGACAGGATACAGTGTTTGCATTTTTGGTTTTGGTTGAACGTGAGCAAGACCAGGGGCACCTGGCTGGCTGGAGTGTGTGACTCTTGATCTCAGGGCTGTGAGTTCAGGTCCCTCGTTGGGCACAGAGATGCCTTTAAGAAGACCAAAGAATCTAAAAAGGCTAATTCAACCCGGTGGCCAGACGTAAAAACCCGACCCTTCATTCAGAGAAGAGCTCCTGTGCTCCTGCGCCGCGCCTTGTGAGGGTGCCATCGGGTGCTGCTCTGATATTTGATGGATGGACATTTAAACGTCTTTTTTTTTTTTTTCAGCGTAACAGTACTCATTGTTTTTGCACCACACCCAGTGCTCCATGCCGTACGTGCCCTCTCTATTACCCACCACCTGGTTCCTCAACCTCCCACCCCCCGCCCCTTCAAAACCCTCAGGTTGTTTTTCAGAGTCCATAGTCTCTCATGGTTCACCTCCCGTTCCAATTTTCCTCAACTCCCTTCTCGTCTCCATCTCTCCATGTCCTCCATGTTCTTTGTTATGCTCCGCAAATAAGTGAGACCATATGATACTTGACTCTCACTGCTTGACTTATTTCGCTCAGCATAATCTCCTCCAGTCCCGTCCATATTGCTACAAAAGTTGGGTATTGGGGCGCCTGGGTGGCTCAGTGGTTTAAGCCGCTGCCTTCGGCTCAGGTCATGATCTCAGGGTCCTGGGATCGAGTCCCGCATCGGGCTCTCTGCTCGGCAGGGAGCCTGCTTCCCTCTCACTCTCTCTGCCTGCCTCTCTGCCTACTTGTGATCTCTCTCTGTCAAATAAATAAATAAAAATCTAAAAAAAAAAAAAAAAAAAAAAAAGTTGGGTATTCATCCTTTCTGATGGAGGCATAATACTCCATTGTGTATATGGACCACATCTTCCTTATCCATTCGTTGGTTGAAGGGCATCTTGGTTCTTTCCACAGTTTGGCGACCGTGGCCATTGCTGCTATAAACACTGGGGTACAGATGGCCCTTCTTTTCACTTCATCTGTATCTTTGGGGTAAATACCCAGCAGTGCAATTGCAGGGTCATAGGGAAGCTCTATTCTTAATTTCTTGAGGAATCTCCACACTGTTCTCCAAAGTGGCTGCACCAACGTGCATTCCCACCAACAGTGCAAGAGGGTTCCCCTTTCTCCACATCCTCTCCAACAATCGTTGTTTCCTGTCTTGCTAATTTTGGCCATTCTAACTGGTGTCTGGTGGTATCTCAATGTGGTTTTAATTTGAATCTCCCTGATGGCTAGTGATGATGAACATTTTTTCATGTGTCTGATAAGCATTTGTATGTCTGTCTTTGTTGGAGAAGTGTCTGTTCATATCTTCTGCCCATTTTTTGATATGATTATCTGTTTTGTGTGTGTTGAGTTTGAGGAATTTAAACGTCTTTTTAAAGGGAAGGGGAATCTTGAGAAACATGCCTGCTGAAAGAGGTGAGTGTGTCGGTGACAGGTGAACAGTAAGGGGACAGACAGTTACAGAAGTCAAGTCCATAAATTTAAGGTGCATGACTGGTGTGTAAAGTACGTTTGCTCCCTGCAGGACCTGCGCAGCATCTGCAGGCAGGAAGCCCCGTGCCGGACTGTCCTGACAGCCCCACAGCACAGACGTCCGGTGCGTGAGAGGGTCCGGGTTGGGATCGCCCGGGCGGGACAGACAGGTGTCCGTGTGCGTGACGATGGCCCTGGCTCATCAGGAGAATGCGTGTGTGTGCTCTCTCTGCTCGGTTGAAGCAGGAGCTTCTTGCTTTAAGGAAATTTTAATGCTTAAAATAATTACTTGGAAGACTTACACATCTTTAAATTTTTAAAAGTTTTTAGGTTCCAGTGTAGTTAACACACAATGTCGTATTAGTTTCAGGTACCAAAGGTAAAGGTTCAACAATTTTTATGTGTCTTATTCTTAAGTAAGGATAAACTAAGTATTTGTTTCTTAGCGTTTTTTTTTTTTACTTACATTAAGTCCTGTTACAGTAACTTTTTCAAAAGCTTTTTTCGTTGTCATATGATTAATTTCTTAACATAAATGTGGTAATCAGACATGTGCATACTGTAGCTTAGAGGCCCTTACTTAAAAAAAAACACTCCAGCGCGCTCGCCGTTAGGTAATGTGAAGACCATAAATTTGGAGGCAGATGAGTAGCTCATATTTCTTTGAGAGCTTTGGTATAGTTCTGCATTTTCATAAATTTCCATGATGTGATTCAGAGTCCTTATTAGTAAAAGCATGGGGAAGTTTGAGTCAAATTAAGAACACAAACAAAAAACACCTTTGTATTAATATTTTAAGTTATGCAGGCACAGATCTTTTCATTGATACTTGAAACTTGGCAGGATGTAATCTTTGATACTTTTTGCTGCCAGAGGACAGGAGGATATTGTAGAGTTAAGTTTTTTTAAACTTAATTTTATAATTTATACTCACTGTTATTTTCTGTTGAGCATTACCTACTATGGGAACGCCTGGGGGGCTCAGTGAAGCGTCTGCCTTCTGCTCAGGTCATGAACCCGGGGTCCGGGGATTGAGACCCCGGTCAGGCTCCTTGCTTAGCGGGGAGTCAGCCCTCCCCCCCTGATAATGCTCTCTGACAAATCAGATCTTAGGGGGAAAAAAGGATAAGCTGCTGTGTACAGTATTGAATGTTTGCTACTAGGCTTCGGGAACTGCAGGGAAATAATTTAGATTTTTTTTCTTTAAAAGGGTTATTTATTTATTTATTAATTTGACAGAGAGAAATCACAACTAGGCAGAGAGGCAGGCAGAGAGAGAGGAGGAAGTGGCTCCCCGCGGAGCAGAGAGCCCGATGCGGGGCTCGATCCCAGGACCCTGAGATCATGACCTGAGCCGAAGGCAGAGATCCAACCCACTGAGCCACCCAGGCGTCCCCCTAATGAAGTTTTATAAAAATGTTTTCTTGCTTCAGAAAAAATAACTTTGAGCATTGTAATTGAAATTGTATTAGTTTATAAACTAACATAGGCCTAATTGGCATTTTGATGATATTGAGCCTTTCTACCCAAGAACATGATAGATCTTTCCGTATTCCATTATACATTTATGTTTTTCAAGAGCATTTTATAATTCTCACCATACTGGTTTCTGTCAGATATTTCAGCTTCTTTTATCTTTCGTTTCTGTAAATGGGATGTATTTTTGTGTTCCTTTTAACTTACTGTTCATGTATATGAAGGCGTTGATTGCTACGTTACTTTTTTTATCCCATTTTTATTAAAGTATTTTGGTTGTAGTTTTCATTAATTTCTTTTGACGTTTCTGGACGTATCACCACACAGTCTGCGTCGTGAGCAGACGAGGTCGTGCTGCCTCGCTGACCCCCCACTTTCTCTCCGGTTGCTCCCAGCCGTGTCCCCGCCTTGGGAAATATGTCCACTGTAGTACTCGGGGAGAGTGGACGTCGTGAGGACCCATAGGTCTTTGTTTCAGCGGGAATTTTGTAGTATTTCTTCAGTAGTGCTGGCTTCGCCGCTGTGTACGTGTGTGTGTACGTGCAGCGTCCCTCAGGTGGCGTTTTGCATGAATGGATGTTAAATTTCGTCAGGCCCGGTTTCAGAGGTGATCGTGTTCTCCTAAGCTCTTCTCACATTATTGTGTTCACGTGTTTTCTGATGTCGAACCGTCACCTCGTTGCTGGAAAACTGCATTTATTTTAATGTGCTGTTCGGTTCTGCTTGCAAAAATTTTATGTAAGCTTTCTGCAAGGATGTCCATTCGTTTACATGTATTGTTCATTGCCTCTAGTATAAATTTTTGTGTTTATGAAGTCTGAGATATTCCCCGTTCCAGTAAGCCTTCTCATGCTCTCTCTGCCCGGACAGCGCTCTCCCGGCGCCTGCCGTAGGGACCGCACTCTGTCCCCGGAGCCCTCTGCTTCCTGTGTTCAGGCCTGTCGTGCGACGGCACCGGGTTCCCGGGTCTTGGTGGTTATGGTGTATTTATTCCTATTGGTGATCTGCAGACGGAAAGTCTCCTCACTAAAAATTCAACTTCACTAGTTGATCATCTGAGTACTTATGGAAATTTGTGTTGAAACGATTTTTCCTCGGAATTTAGGAGGCACCCACCCATCATTTCCTGGTCTGCACACTGTGGTTGAGAAAGCAGACGCGTCCCACCGTGTGGCCTCTCCCTGCAGCGGGGGCGGCCTGGAGGTGCTGCTGCCCCTGTCCTCCGCCGTCCCTGTGCCGGGTGCCTGCACCCGAGGGCTGCGAGCCTCTCCACAGTGTCTCTCTGAAACATTCAGATAGCGCATCGCCTGTCCGTCTGTCCTCTGGTCTCCTGGTTTGCATTTCTTGTCTTTTTGTTCTACTTTACGGGACGTTGCTCCACTTTGTTTTCTGTTCCTTCAAGGGAAGGTGTTACTTATCATCCTTCGAAATGTTCTCGGTCGTCAGGGTTACCGTATGCTGTTGATGGGTTCATAGGTGCAGTTCCTCTCCAGGCTCTGGGGCGATCTTAGATGTGAGTCTTCTGAAAATCTTTACTATTTCTGCATCTGTTTCAGTCCTTTGTCCTCCCGCACCCCATTTTCTGGGTGCATGAAATGACCTTTCTCTCTTTTACTGAGAAGCTCTTCTCTAGCGTCTGGTGGTCCTTGGCTGTCTGTCCGTACGGAAGGGTGAGGCACTGGAAAGCCCGTGAATCTGTGTAAGGCTGTAGTGTAGGGATATCAGGGGCCAGATGGCTCTTAGGTTCCCTCAAACGTCTGTGTCTAGAGGTCGTTTCTCTGAGGTAATTTAATTTCTCCAGAAAGTTCTCCTTTAGGTTCTTGCCTGAGCCTGAGATCAGGTATCTGAAATTTGTTCGTGGGAAGGAGATGCCGGGTATTTACAATTCATCGAGTAGATTTTTATTTAAACGGCCGTTTGCAGTCTGTATCTCCCCGGCACCCTTCTTGTTACTGACTGTGCTTTCTGATTCCACGTACTCAGAGCCCATGTGCCCTGTTTGCTCAGGGATGAGGAGGGGTAGCCATCTGACCAGCCGATGACACAACAGGTGCACGAGTCTCATTGCTTCTCCCCTGGTCTGTTACATCAGGCGGTTTACTCGGCATCCCTGATTACCCCAGTACCTGCCGCTTCCTGTTCCCAGCTGTTTCCGGACTTGTAGGCAGGTGGCTTGCTTCTCATCATTACACCCCTGTGTAAATTTGATCTCTGCTTGGCCAGAACATTTGTAGTTCCTCTATCTTTTTCCAGTTTTTCTTTCTTCTTCTTCTTCTTTTTTTTTTTTTTTTTTTGTGGAGTACATGTTCATCAAAGATGTTTGTTTGGCTTTGTTTCTTTTAGAGAAGGGGGAGAATAAAAAAAATCTCTATTTTGCCATCTAAGGATTACTTTCTTTTTTTTTTTTTTTTAAAGATTTTATTTATTTATTTGACAGAGAGAGATCACAGGTAGGCAGAGAGACAGGCAGAGAGAGAGGAGGAAGCAGGCTCCCCGCCGAGCAGAGAGCCCGATGTGGGGCTCGATCCCAGGACCCTGAGATCATGACCTGAGCCGAAGGCAGAGGCTTGACCCACTGAGCTGCCCAGGTGCCCTCTAAGGGTTACTTTCTTAAATCTGCTTCTGTTGCCACTCTGCCCTACTCATGCTTACACCCCTCGCAGCGGCCGCCTGCTGAAGTGTGGACGTCTCTGCTGGTGGTTACTCTGGCCGTTGGACCCTGTGTGCCGTGGTCTTCACTGACTTGCCTCTGCACAGTCCAGCCACTGTCCCTCCTGTGTCCCCCTTCTCAGGCTTTCCCATTGTGGCCTAAAACATGCGTTTTCCCTTTGCATGGCTGGTTCTTTTCCATCGGTCAGGTCGTACCTCAGGTAGAATCTCCTTAAATTTTCTGGGAGAGTTGGGGTTGGTTAGGTTATGCTGCAGTAACAAGTGACCGCCACATCCCAGTGGCTCAGGAGGACAGTGGTTCCTGCTCGTCCGACTCATCCCTCACAGACTGGCCGGGAGCTCTTCTCTGCACAGTCCTCATTCTGGGACGGGACGACACCACAGCCACCGTCTGGAACACTGTCATTACCTATGGCATAAAGAAAAGAGGGCATGGCAGATCATAGATTCTAAACCTTCCAAAATTGAATTGGCATAGATCCTTTTCACTCCAAAGCCACTTGCTAAATCTAGTCCCATAGCCAAACTGAGTTTTAGGACAGTGGGGAAGTACGGTCCTACCAGTGTTGGGGACAAGAACTACAAGCGTTTGGTGAACACACACGAAGGACTGCCACGGGACTTGACCAGCCAAAGCAGCGGGAGCTGGGTTAGGCCGGGTTCTCCAGAGAAACGGAACCAGTGGGATGAGCTTGCCCACAAGTGGAGATTTATTGTGAAGGCTCTGCTGTGTTTATGGAGGCTGGGAGTGGGCCCCAAGGTCTGTAAGCTGGAGATGAGGAAATCTGGTGGTGTGCTCCTGGCCAAGTCCAAGGGCTTGAAAGCCAGGGGAGCTGATGGGGTAGATCCCTGTCCCAAGTCAGGAGAGGAGATGAGATGGCCACCTTAATAGGCAGGAGGAAAAAGCACCTCTTCCTTCCTCACCCTCCGAGGATTGGGGGAGGCCCACTCGCCATGGGAAGGGAAATCTGCTTTGCTGAGTTCACGGATTCAGGTGTTAATCTCGCTCAGAGACGGTGTCTGCCCAGCCATCCAGGTGCCGGCCTGTGACGCTGATACACACAGTTAACCACGCCCAGACCCTCCCCGTGTTTCCTGTACAGGACTTGGTACTGTCCAGATTCATTTGTGTGTTTCTTGTCTGGCCCCACCTTCTGAGTTGTCCATAGTGGCCCAAATACCTAGAGTGGTGCTTGGCAAGGAGCAGGTGCCCAGAGACCATGATGCCATGAAAGCACATCACGAAAGCCTTTTCTGTTGAAGAGACTTGATCATAGAGCTGCTTCTCTGTTGGCTTTTATGCCCATTAAACGAAATTAGGCATGCTTTTAGCGTGAACTGTAGAAGCTTGCAGTAGTTTTCTTTAGTATTAAAGAGTTACAGTTTAGGTATTCAGAATATTTTAGAAAAAGTAGTTAGGAAATCACCTCCCATCGGCAAAGTAGTGGATGGAGCTGGGGGTGTTGTTCTAGTCAAAAATAAGTTGAGAAAGACAGATGCCATATGATTTCACTTAGGCGAAATTGAAGAAAAAACAAATGAGCAAAGAAAAAAAGAGAAAAACTGAACTACAGAGAACACAGTGCTGGTGGCCAGCGGGGAGGGGGAGTGGAAGTGGGTGGCGGGAGGAGGGAACGCCCGGTGCCGGCGGAAGGCGAGGCTTGCTGCGTTGCTGAAGCCGATACTGCACTGTGTTGATGGAATGGAGATCTTGAAAGATGATCTCAATAGAAAACGAAATTATGGCAAAGATACAACGTGTGTGCTTGTAATTTCATAAATTTTGAATGATAACATCAATTTAGATTACTGGTTAAAAAAACTTCCTTGGCTCAACGATACGGAAATGCAAAATTAGGAGTGTTGTCTAAAGGCAAATATTTGATCTCTGTTCCATATTTTCATGATAGATTTGTGTATTTTTGTTCTATAAGGAGAGAGACATTGGTGTTCTTTTTATTTATTTATTTTTTTATTTATTTGACAGAGAGAGAGATCACAAGTAGGCAGAGAGGCAGGCAGAGAGGGAGGAGGAAGCAGGATCCCGATCCCAGGACCCTGAGATCATGACCTGAGCTGAAGGCAGCGGCCCAATCCACTGAGCCACCCAGGCGCCCCTGGTGTTTTTTTTAATTAGTTTTACGTTACAAAATGTTAACAAGAAAACCTTTTTGTCTTTTTACTCCTTCAGTCTTTGACGTCTTCCTAGTTCTTTCTGTCCCCACAGAGGTGAGTAGTTACTGGCTTTACTCCCTTTGATTGCAGATGACAGTTCTTACGCAAGTTTGTTTCTTCTTTGAATAAAACATTTTCACATTTTAGAAAGTTCAGGCTTTTTATATTTGTGCTAGAAGTGTAAAGTGTTGGAGTTCATAGAAGAATTTCGGTACGTTAATACTCATTAGAGTTGCATAGATTCCCACTTTACTTAAAACTGACATTGCTTAGGGCAAAGCAGGAGAACTAAGTTTGGTTTCACACGGCGGTTCCAGAATTTTTAGGTCAAGACGATATGCCCATTTTGTGTTTATTTAATCAGTTGTTGGTAGGAGTTTACAACCCAAATCCCTTTCAGAATTTGATTCTTTGCAGACTTGAATTTTAGGACGGGACCTTAGCAGATGAAGAGCTGTGTGCTCAGTGACTGTGTGTGCGTGTGTGTTCGAGGCGTTCAGAATGCACAGAGACGTGTCGGTGTAGACAGTGTATCCGTTTGAGGAGCACAACAGAATGAGTTGGTTCATTGATTGTGAAATGATCACCCCAGGAGGTTAGCCTCTACCGCCTCACGGACATGGTTTTTCTTTGTGATGACAACGTGTAAGGTTTTCTCTTTCTTTTCAGATACACAATAAAGTATCGTGAACCGTGGTTACTGCGCTGCACTCTGTAGGACTTGTGTGTCTTAGAGCTGGGCGTGTGCGTCTTTGGACCTGTGACCGCCTTCACCCCTTTTGTGTTTCTGAGCTTGTTTTTTTAAGCTTCCACGTGTAAGTGTGATCACAGGGTACTTGTCTCTGACCTAGTTCACGTAGCAGAGTGCCCTTGAGGTCTATCCATGTTGTCCCAAATGGCAGGACTTCAATCCATTCTGTTTTTTTAAAGATTTATTCATTTGAGAGAATCTCAAGGAGACTCCATGCCCAGCATGGAGCCCAGACAGTTCTCGATCCTCGGACCCCGAGATCACGACCAGAGCTGAAACCTAGAGTCGGTGCTCAAGCAACTAAGCAGTCTAGCGCCCCTCCCTCCATTTTTATAGCTGACTCATTGTCCGGGGTGTGTGTGTGTTTGTGTGTGTGTGCGCATGTGTGTGTCCCATTTTCTTTACCCATCTTCCACGGACACACAAATCCTTTCCGTGTCTCGGCTGTTGTAAATAGTGCAGTCGTGAACACGGAGGTGGAGCTGTCTCTGCGACCACTGTTTTCTCTTACCTCTTTGAGACCGCGCTGGCCGAGTGGCCGCAACCTTTCCTCTTCGGAGCGCGCGATGTGGGAAGCGCAGTGAAGGCCAGTGTGCCGGGCGGAGGTGCGCCCGTGTCGGTATTCTCGGACGTCAAGGTTGGATTGCTGTCTCTTGGGTTGCATGAATTCTTTTGTATTTTGGAGATTAACCCCAAATCAGATGTCTGATTTGCATCTGTTTCCTCCCATTTTGTAGGTTGTCTTTTCTTTTCTTTTCTTTTTTTTTTTTTTGGTGGTTTTGTTTGCTGTGCGGGAGCTGTTTTACTTTGAGGTCCTGCTTGTTAATTATTGCTCTGGCGTCAAGTAAAAAAAATTATTACCAAGGGACCCATGTCTGGGAGCTGAACCTCTGTATTTTCTTGTAGGAGTTTTATGGTTTCAGGTCTTGGGTTCAAATGTTGAATCATTCTGAGTTGATTTTTGTGTGTGATGGAAGATGGTGGTGTCTGCGTGTCACTCTCTTACTTCGAGGCTGTCCTTTCCCCCTTGTGTATTTTCGGCTTCTTTGCTGTAATTGAGCAAAACCATGTGGGTTTTTCCCGAGTTCTCTGTTTCATTGATCTGTGTGCCTGTCTTTGAGCCATCCCGTACTTTCGGACTGCAGTAGTTCGGTAAGACGGTTTTTGTCTCTGAGATGTCTCTTCCTCACGGAGAAGTAGTCGACACAGTGCTGTGCCGTGTGCCGCGGACACGTAGTGGTCACACTGACATGGCGAAGCCGCTGCTGCAGAGTTAACCCCATCCTCTCACACAGGTATGAGAAGAAGTAAAGGAAAAAGAGAAAAAGCTGGTTTTCCTTGCGATGAGAACTCTGAGAATCTGCTCTCGGCAACTTGCAAACGCTGTGAGCAGCCTTCGCCGTCCTGATACGGTCTGAAGTCAGGAAGTGTGACGGCTCCAGCTTTGTTCCTCAAAATGCAAAAGTTCTAATTCCTCAGTCTGCACCCCAGATTTCTATTTAGCTACGCTTATTTATTTGCCTTCACAGGCTGTTGTATTTGCACTTTTGGAATTACTACATTCAGACGTAGTCCTACAACAGATTCTTGCCGAACACCTCCCGTGTGTCAGGCTTGTAGGACACGGTGCTGGGTGCTGATGGGCCTCGTCCTACAGAACGCATGTCGTGGAAGGGACCAGAAATGTCCTATGTGAGAACTGCTCAGATGGGTAGAGTGTGGGTTTCGTGTGAACACACAGCAGTGGTTTTTATTTTTCAAAGACTTCAGGCTTTTTTTGAGGCCCTTATTTCTTCCCTTCTTTTCTTGATTAAGCAATAGATAGTTGAGTACTGTCCTTTTACTAATCTTTTGTATTGATCTTAGTAATATGGGATATTCCCAAGTAATGAGTGGGTTTTTTAGTATTCTCTAGATTTGGAAGTAGTCATCTTTTCAAATCTGACTGCAATTACTGCTCATTTGCATATGCTTTTTCTGTTCATAGTAAAGGCTAATTGCTCCTTTGCTGGTTTGGATTCATCTTCTGGCTTTCCAGAGAGGTTATCTCTTCCTTCTCTCTTGGATAGTCAACCTCAGCCTTTCAAGTGAATCGTCTTCCTGGGTCTCAAACATTTTTAAGTCTTTTGCATTTGAAACAAAAGTTCACATGTGCGTTTTGGCAATGTGTGATGTACTGGAGTGTGTTCTTTCCTGAGACCCTATTAAGAAGAGGACAGAACCGAAACCTATGAGGACAAGAGGTGAACTAGAGTGTAGACGAGATGTCACGAGCATTTTGTAACCGGGAAGGAAGTGTGTGGTGTTGGATTTAGCAGGCAGCAGAGCTAAGTGCCTACAGAGGGATCAGAACGCCAGTTCGGACCCCACGCAGTGGAAACCGCGTTAGAAGTAGCAGGTTTGCTCTGGCAGCAGGGTGGATGGCGGAGGTTCAAGACCAGGGTGATTCGCCCTGGTCTGTGTAGCCCAGCACCTTCCCTAGTCCCTACGCACTTCTATCCTACAGAACTCATGCAGTCTGCTATCTGCAGAGGGTGGACTGGGGCAGTTGTGATCGAGGCCCACTGGAGATGGGCGATGCCACACGAAAACGGGTATTAGGAGGTCTAGACTCCCATCTGGCCGTGATGGAGCGCTGGCTCCTGGGCTTGCGTTCCCTCTGTGAACCGCAGGGATGGTCTGTGAACAGTGGTTTGCAGGCCCCGGATGGTCTCTCTGCCTGGGGAGGGTCTTGTTGGAGCCCCAGTGGTACACGAGGGTCCTGGGGGAGTGAAGGTGTGGGGCACATTTGGGAGCATTTGAATGTGTGACAGGTCAGAGCATGGCGGCGCCGTGGGTGTGGGGAGTGTGACGGGAGGGACGGCCTGGGCGCCCGGCGTCTGCGGTCCTGCCGCGGGAAGGCCCCACGGTCCTCACGCCTGTGTCCTCACTCGCACAGGCCGACGTCATGCGGATCCCGTGTTACTGTCCGCCGGGACCGCCCGGGGCTTTTCTCACTCAGCGGCCAGGTTGAAGAAAATGCGCGTGTTCAGATGCGGCAAGACACGCCATTTAGAAGGGTCTCAGCATCTGTGTAAATGCGTGTCTGTGGTTAAGTGTTCGGATTATTCCTCCTGAAAGCGGATTGTGAAGTAGCTAAAATCCCATGAGGCATAACATCAGGAACAACGCTTCACTTGGCGCTGCTTACGTGTTCTCTGCAAAGACTGCCGCGTCCTTTGCAAATCTGCGGGCTGAATCCCGCGCTGGCTCCGGGGCTCCTTGTTGGCTGGTGTCGGATGCCGCGTCTGCCAGAGCTCGAGTCTCGGTGTTGCTGGCTCTGAGGCCGATATATGTCAGAGATCATCCTACTTTAAAGTAGGATTTAAAAATTCAAGTACAACTATCTGTACCTTTAACTTCATAGAAAAAAATAGTCTGCTGGCCGGAAATGGCTTCGTGGTCCTTTAGGCACCAATTCAAGTCTGAGAAAATAGAACCAGAAGACTGCATGAATCCAAAGCACCTTGGTTTGATGTTCTCCAACTGTGAGCTGTTCACTGGGCAGGCGAGAGTTTCTAGAGCTTCCTGCCGCCGTCACTTCCCACCTCCCTTCTTCGAGGTGCGTTTTGGTTTCAGTGACTGAACTAGGGAAGTACCACATACCGTTTGCTTGTTTGCTTCTTAAGATTTTATTTTAAAGAGAGCAGAAGGAGGGGGGAGCAGCAGACAAGGTAGAGGGAGAAGCAAACTCCCCGCTGAGTGGGGAGCCCACTGCAGGACTCAGTCCCCGGGCCCTGGGGTCACGACCTGAGGCAAAGGCAGACACTTAACTGACCGAGCTACCCGAGTGCCCAGCACCACATAAATTTAGGACTGATGCACTATTATGCTAATTCAGAATTTCTTGAAAATGGAGTTTGCATTTCCCTTGAGCGAGTATACAGCACATGGAGGAGGACAAGCAACCGATTTGTCTTCACATCCCACAGCTGCCCTTAGAAGATCTCCATGGAGCTTCCTTTCCCCTGTCTGATTGTCACGGTGTCCTTGGACTTTGTCCTGTGGCAGTCCTTGTCTTCGTGAAAGCTCAGTCTGGCTTAGCTTCAAGGTAGTGAGGCCCACAGACTCACACTTTTGTGGATGGTTCAGCACTTTTCTTTAATTGTAAAATCATTTGGCAGATACACAATCTAGATGGAAATGGTTTGGTGTGTTTTAAGTTTTTAAGGCAGTCTATAAAGAATACAGAATTATCAGTAGCTTTTCAGGACTTCTAAGTCCCAGTTTGTTTCCTGTAGTTATATGCAAAGTGATATGTGTGCATAGAACGATTTGTGACTTACTTAAATAACGTTATTTTTCAGTGAATGAAGGTTTTCAGTGGATAAATATAGATAAGGATATTGTTTACATTGTGTTAACCTTCTCCCTCTTAAAAATTTTTGGAGGGAAAACATAAAGGAATGTGAGCTTGGCAATTTTAGCATAATGCATGGCTCAGTGAATTGTCACTAAGTAAATATACCCATATAATCACAATCCAGGTGGAGAAACAGATTCTAAGTTAAAAAAATTTTTTTTTATCTGAAAGCACATGAGCTAGTAGGGGGCAGAGGCAGAGGGAGAAGCAGGGAACCTGATGTGGGTGGGACTCGATCCCAGGACACTGATATCATGACCTGAGCTGAAGGCAGACGCCTCACCAATTGAGCCACTCAGGTGCTCTGAGAAACAGACTCCTAACAGCATTACAGAACGTATCCTCACCCCAGAAAGGAGAATTCCTCCTTGTCCTCACTTCTCTGGTCTTAGAACTTCTCTGATCAGCCGTGTTTGAACTTTTTGTGTTTAGTTATCATGTATTGTTTTCTGAGTGGCTTTCTGTTACATTTAGGTAGTTCATTCAGTTTCACTGTTACATAGTTGTTACTCTGTTTCTTGGTATGACTAAACCAGGGTACTGGTATCCAGTCTGCCCATAGTGGACGGAGTGGATGTGGACTGACTTCCAGTTCCAGGCTATTACAAATACTGCGGCGGTGAAATTCTTTTTTAAATTTTATTTAAGATTTGTTTATTTTACAGTGGGAGAGTATGTGTGTTGGAGGGTAGGGGCAGAAGGAGAGAGAGTCTTTTTTTTTTTTTTTAAGATTTTATTTATTTATTTGACAGACAGAGATCACAAGCAGGCAGAGGCAGGCAGAGAGAGAGGAAGGGAAGCAGGCTCCCTGCTGAGCAGAGAGCCCGATGCGGGGCTCGATTCCAGGACCCTGAGATCATGACCTGAGCTGAAGGCAGAGGCTTTAGCCCACTGAGCCTCCCAGGCGCCCCAGAAGGCGAGAGAGCCTTAAGCAGAACTCTGTGCTGAGCGCAGAGCCCCAAAGCAGGGCTGGGTCTCGTGACCCTGAGATCACGACCTGAGCTGAAACCAAGAGTCAGATGCTTAACCTGACTTAGCCACCCGAGCACCCCCAGTGCCTTGAAATTCTTTTGGTGACTACGTGCATGATTTCTGTTGAGTGCGTATACCAGCAGTAGAACGTTCGTCTTTAGCATAAATTCCAAACTGTTGTTGCAAGCAGTGTACAGTTTAGGCTTCAATTAGCAGAGTGTGTCAATTCCTTTGGTTCATTCCTTGCTTGTCCTTGGTCTTGTCTTTTCATTTCTACTGCCCTAATGATACTGCTTTAACAGGAAATTTTAAATTTTAATGCAGTCCTGTTTAGCAGGTTACTTTTGGTGGGTTTCCATATAAGAAGCTTTCTCCACTTCAGGATCATGAAAAAGTCTGCCACACTTCCTTTAGAAGCTTATGTGTTTATATAATCCCTTGGGAATTAGTGTTGCTGTGTGTTGTACTGGTTGTCTGATTGTCCTCTCCCCGGGTGGGTGTCTGATTGACTCGGCACTGTTTCTGGAGAGCCTCCCTCACATCCAGGGCTCTGCAGTGCCCTCTTCATCACGGATGTCTAGTGCCCATGGACGCATGAGTGTCTTCTTGGGTCCTCTGTTACTTTCCATGAATTTATGACCCTTTGTCACCAAATCCTTTTTTGACACAGTCTTAATTGCTGTAGCTTTACAATAAATTTTTATATATGGTATCAGATCTTCCAATTATATTTTATTCATTATGTTCTTGTTACTTACTTGTTTATATTATGGGCCATTTACATTTCCATATAAATATTCTTTTTTTTTTAAGATTTTATTTATTTATTTGACAGAGATCACAAGTAGGCAGAAAGGCAGGCAGAGAGAGAGGAGGAAGCAGGCTCCATCCTGAGCAGAGCCCAATGTGGGGCTCGATCCCAGGACCCTGAGATCATGACCTGAGCCAAAGGCAGAGGCTTTAACCCACTGAGCCACCCAGGCACCCCTCCATGTAAATATTCTTGAGCATTTATATTTCCATATAAATTTCAGAACCCTTTTGTTACTTTCCACACAAAATTCTACTAGAATGTTTATTGGATTTGCACTGAATTTTAAATCAATTTGGGAAAGAACATTTTTTTACAATATTAGTCTTCTAATCTGTGAATATGAGGTATTTTCTCATTATTTAAGTCATTTTTACTTGAATGTTTTGTGGCTTTCTGGATAGAAATCTTGCATATCTTTTGTTAGATTTATTCTTAGATCTGACTTTTTTGGATGATATTGTAAATGATGTATTTTTAAAAAATTTTTTATTTATTTGGGGGCCATAGGGGCAGAGGGAATCTTTTTTTTTTTAAACTTTATTTTTTCAGTGTTGCAGATTCATTGTTTATGCACCACACCCAGGGATCCTCACAATCCCTACACTCCTCAATACCCACCACCAGGCTCACCCAACCCCCTACCCTCCCCCTTCAAAACCCTCAGTTTGTTTCTCAGAGTCCACAGTCTCTTGTGGTTTGTCTCCCCCTCCGATTTCCCCTGATACCCTTCTCGTCTCCTTCTCCCGATGTCATGGAGAGGGAGAGAGTCTTAAGCAGACTCTCTACTGAGCATGGAGCCTGGTGTCAGACTTGAAGTCAGGACCTTGAAATCACAACCTGAGCCAAAGCCGAGTCTGACTCTGAACCGACTATACCATCCAAGCGCCTCTGCAAATTATATCTTAAAATTTTTTTCATTTATTCATTGTTACTAGGGTTGACCAATGAAAGACAAAACTGCAACCTGCAAATTAAAATGTGTGCATTTATATGGAATCTCAAGGATTGCCAACTGGGAGATAGAGTTGACCAAATCAGTATTGTGCTCCGGAGAGATAAAGGAGGTTAGAGTTTTTAAAGAGGAAAGAGGGAATTTATATAAGTTGTTTTAAATGAAATGTGGTTGGTGCTGGTGTGGCTACAGTTAAACTAATCTAAACCTGATTGGTTGCTAGGGCTACTGCTAGTCAAGAAGTGCATTTAGGCCCAATTTTTTTTTTTTAAGGATTTATTTATTTTTAGAGCGAGAGAGCATGTGCCCGCAGGGAGAGGGGCAGAGGGAGAGAGACGGAACTCTCAGGCAGACTCCCCAGTGAATGTGGAGCCTAATGCTAGCCTTGATCTCAGGACCCCAAGATCATGACCTGAGCCAAAATCGAGAGTCCTACGCTCAACTGACTAAGCCACCAGGCTGTCCTCACTTATGTCTGTTCTAACATGCAACACATGCCTTGGCTTTTAGCTGCCTTCAGCAACAGTTCTGAGACTCAGAGACAGGAGATGGGCATAAACCCCACCTCCTCTCCGATCTCCTGATATTATCGAAGACATTTATTAATTTAATAATTAATCTGTAGATTTTGGGGGGTTTCTCTAGAGATAGAAGCAGCTCATCTCCAAATGACAGTTGTAATTACTCTTTTCCAGTCTCTATATATCTTATTTCTTGTCGTATTGCTCTGACTAGGTCTCCAGTATGATGTGGAGTACAAGCGGTGAGTATGGGTGTCGTAACTCATTCTCATTTGTAAAGCTAAAACTTTCATCTTTTTTTCATTGAGTCCACTTTTTCTGGTGTTGGTTTTATGGAGGTACCCTTTTTTGGATTAAGGAGTTTCCAATCTATTCCTATTTTGCTTTGAGTGTTTGAATGAATGAAGAATTTTACCCAATGTTTTTCTGCATTATTGATCTGATTTTATTATTTCCTTTACTCTGTTAATGGGTGAATTGCAAGGATTGTAATAAGCTTGGTCACACTGTATTGTCTTTTTTGTATTTCTGGACTTGATTTGCTGTTATTTTTATTAGGATTTTTGGATTCATGAATATGAATGACATAGGCCTATAACTTTCTCTCTGTGTCCCTTTCAAGTTTTGATATCAGGGTTACATTGATGTCACATAACAACTTGGGATATATTTCCTCTTTTTCTATTCTCAGAAAATTTCTGTAAGATTGGTTTGGGTTTTTTTTTCTTCTTGAAATGTTTCGTAGACTATATGATGGAAGCTCTGTGGTTCTAGAGTGTTTCTTTGTGGGAAAAGTTTTAATCATCAGTCTAACCTTTTTTAATTGATACAGACTTGCTCAGGTTCTCTGAACCTGGGATCACGACCTGAGCCGAAGGCAGAGGCTTTAACCCACTGAGCCACCCAGGGGCCCCTTTTTTGGTTTTTTATTTTAGATTTTCTCAAGATGGATGTTTAGATTATTGCTTTTTTGTGCCCCCTCCCATTAAACGTGCAGTTAGGCTATGAATTTCAAGTACATCTTAAAACTTTTGATGATTAGTATTCATTCCTTTCATTATATTTTCATTCTTTTTGTTGTATTTCTTGATTTTTATTGTGACTTTTTCAGTTATTCAGTTATTTATATTCAGTTATGAATAAGAATAACTTATTCAGTTATTTAAAAGTATGTTTTTTATATACCACATTTTTATCCATTCATCCATTGATGGACATCTAGGTTCTTTCTGTAGTTTGGCTATTGTGAACGTTGCTGCTATAAACATTCGGGTGCACGTGCCCCTTCGGATCACTACGTTTGTATCTTTAGGGTAAATACCCAGTAGTGCAATTGCTGGGTCGGAGGGAAGGAAAAAATGAAACAAGATGGGATCAGGAGGGAGACAACCCATAAGAGACTCTTAATCTCACAAAACAAACTGAGGGTTGCTGGGGGGTGGGGTGTAGGGAGAGGGATAGGGTAGGGATAGGGGGATGGACATCGGGGAGGGTATGTGCTATGGTGAGTGCTGTGAAGTGTGTAAACCTGACGATTCACAGACCTGTGCCCCTGGGGCAAATAATACATTATATGTTAATAAAAATAATTAGAAATGGAAAAAAATGTGTTTTTTAGCTTCCAAAAACATAGGAACTTTTTTTTTAAATTTTTTATTTTATTTATTTATTTATTTATTTGACAGAGAGATCACAAGTAGATAGAGAGGCAGGCAGAGAGAGAGAGAGAGGGAGGCAGGCTCCCTGCTGAGCAGAGAGCCCGATGCGGGACTCGATCCCAGGACCCTGAGATCATGACCTGAGCCGAAGGCAGCGGCTTAACCCACTGAGCCACCCAGGCGCCCCAACATAGGAACTTTTGTGTTCTCTTTTGTTGCTGGTTTTCTTCGGTTCTGCTGTGGGCAGAGAGCAAACTACGTCATCTCAGTCCTTCGAAATTGATGAGGCTTGCTCTCCCTGGGTGTGATCCATTTTGTAAAGGTTCCGTGGGTCATGAGCGGAGCGTGCGTCGTCCCGCACTTGGTGACTGCAGAGGTTTATGCAGATTAGGTGGGGTTTGTTAAGTGTTTTTGTGAAGTTTCTCTATCAGTTGTGAGAGATGTTAGAATGTTGTGATTGGATTTGTCAGTTTTTCTTGGTCGATTGTTTTGCTTTATATGTTTGGACATGTTAAGTACATAAACCGTAGAATATTTCCTAAATAAGTTGAATTTTTTTATTAATGTGAAATGACCCTCTTTTTTCATAGTTATTACACTCTTCCTAGCCTGCTTTTTTTTTCTTAAGATTTTGTTCATTAGAGAGAGAGGGAGCACGAGCAGGAGGAGTGGCAGGCAGAGGGGAAGCAGGCGCCCTGGGGAGCAGGGAGCGCAACACAGGACTCCGTCCCGGGACCCTGAGGTCATGACCGGAGCCGAAGGTAGACGCTTAACCAGCTGAGCCACGTAGACTCCCCAGCTTTCTTTTTAATAATATTTCTACGTGGTACTTTTTTCCTTTTACTCTTTTCTTCACAAACTTTTTATGTCCTTATGTTTAAGATTTGTCTTTTGAGAGCAGCATATACCTGAGTTTTTGTCCTAAGTCCAGGCTGAAAATTCTCTTATTGAAGCTCCTCTGTTTCGATTTAATGTAACTGCTGGTATGTTTGGGTTTTAATCTGTCGTCATAATATATTTTTTATCCATCTTGCTCTCCTTTTTCTCTCCTGTTTGTTATTATTGGGGGTGGTGTTAATAAAGCATTTTATATTCTTTTTTCCCCATCTAATAGCTCGTTATTTATGTATTCTTTTACTATTCTTTTATTAATTACTCTAGGGGCAGTAACTTCTGTCCTTGATGTATCAAGGTGTAATATAAGTTATTTTTCCCACATAATACAAGGAGCTTAAATGTTTCAATTCTGTATGTACTTCTGATCTAGAAGATGTTATTGTTGTGTAGAACGCTCAGCATTTACTTAGATTTCCCTGTGCCTGTCCCTTCTCATTGCTCTGCGTCTGTCGTCACAATCTGAGTTTGCATCTGGGGTTCTCCTTCTGCCGGAGGAACCTCTCCACGGTCTGTGTTACGGTACTACTGTGATGAAGCCTTGCTTTGTGTAAATTACGCCTTATTTACCTCTCATTTTTGCAGGCATAGAATTTTTGATTGGCAGCTATTTTGAGAACTTCGTAGACATTATTTCGTTATCTTTTGACCTCCGTTGTTTTAACAAGTCCATGTGAAGTCGCATTACTACTCATTTGAAGGTACTGTGGCTTTTCCCCTGGTGACTTTAACCTTCCCTTTTATCTTTGGCTTCAGGCAGTTTTCCTATGAAATCCCTGGTCGTTGTCTGGTCACTTGGTTTTGTTTTCTGGGAATAACTCTTCATTCTGAGGCTAAATTTCTTTGTCTGTTGTGGAGAATTCTCAGCCACTCTCTCTTTGAAAGCCAGTTCCTCTTCTGCCCTCCTCTCCTCGTTCTCAGGGTTGCAGCGAGATGTGGCCCTTACTCCCTCCGTGTGCGCCCCAGGCCCCTGCCTGGCCTGCTCTCTTCCGATGCTTCCTTTTGAAAATAATCCTGCAGAATCGAAGTCTCTCCTCAGATCCGTGTGAAGTCTGAGCCGACCCGTTCACAGAGCGCTGTGGTTGCAGGGCTTTTCAGTTCTGTCTGTTTCACGTTCTTTGCTGAAGTTACGAATCTCTTAATTTCTTAAGCATCTGGGTCGTTGTTACCGTAAAGGCTGTGTCTCATACCGCACCCTCTCAACCTCTTCTTGCAGTTTCTGTCTTTGTTCTGTTTTACTTTTCTTTCCCTTTGGTGATACCGTCTTACTCTTTGTGGGTTCGGTTATTTCTGCACGTGTTCTAGATACTGTGGTGAAAAATCATAGGAATGAGGTGACCTCAGGGTGATGTCATCCGAAGAGGATTCCTGTTCGCCTCCGGCAGACAGTCCGGGGCCCCAGGGGTCCTAGACGACATTAATCTCGTCGGCAGTTCGGATGATGTGAAGCCTGAGAGAAACGGTCGTTAATTTCGTAGTTTGTGAGCTCCTTTCATGTTTTGCTATTATTTTATATGTGAAGATTGACTTCTTTGTAGCTTTCTTACTCCTCGGATGCAGCCCTTGGTGTCCAGATTTGAAGTTCGAGGGGTTACAATACGCTCCTCCCGTACTAGGCCCACAGTGCCGATGGTGACCGTCTTAGCCTGGGTCTTTTGAAAGCTTTGCTCCCATCCTTAGCTGCTCCGACGGATTCGCCAGGTGCCTGTGTAGGAGAAATGTGACTCACCTCTTGGCTTTTTGTTTTCCTTCATCTGAAATTTTGCAAATTTTCAGTGTTTGTTTTTTCTTTGATGCCTTCCAGATTTTTTTCTTTTCATTTCAGGTTTTCAGGTTCTCACGGGCAGGTACTTTGCTATGAAAAGAATGTAATGTTCTGTTTAGTAATTTTTATTCCAGATTTCTAACAGTTAATGAGCATGTATACCTGAGTGGTCATACACGACTCAAGTTTATTCAAAGTGTAGGAGTTATGTGTCCACTTTTGGCAAAGGAGAGTTATAATTACTAAGAGAGCTTCATGTATCTCAACTTTTCATAGCTTTCCTTTTCCTAACTTTCAAATATTGTTAACAAAAACAGGACTGTAACTCATCGTTTTTATAATTTTAGGATAAATACCATCTTTGGTTCGCTGCAGACACACATTCAGAGACTGATCAAAGTCAACGATAAGTCCTTTGAAGGTGACAAATTCAAATTCCTAAAAAAAATTCATTTTTTTCATTTTTCTTCACAGCTTATTTCTGATAGGTCTACTTTTATTGTGATTATTATTATTTTTTTAATGAAATGATGTTAAAGCCAGTGTCTTGGTCTGTTTGGGCTTCTGTAACAAAAATACCACAGACTGGGTGATTTCTGAAGAACAGACATTTATTTCTTACAGTTCTGGGTGCCAGCATGGTTGTGTGAGGGGCTTCCAACAAGGTGGTGCATTGACTTCTCCTGTCTTACACGGTGGAAGGGGCCACTTTTGTAATCTAATCCCACTCATGAAGGCTCCACCCTAATGACCTAATCACACTGTGACAAAATACTTTTAAGACAAAGCTATCAGAAAACTAGGACTTGCAGGACCTTCCTCAACATGATAGAAGGCCTTTATGAAAACCCAATACTGTAGACCGTGTGAAAGACTGAAACCCTCCCCCCTAAGATCAGGAGCAAGACAGGTGCCCATTTTCATTACTGCTACTTAACATAGTACTGGAAGTTCTGGCCGGAGGACTCAGACAACTAAACGAAATAAAAGGCATCCAAATTGGAAAAGGAGCATTGAAACTATTTTTGAAGATGACATGATCAGGTATTTAGAAATTCAGAAGGATCCACAAGAAAGTTATCAGAAGTAATAAATTTGTCAAAAATGTAGGGTAATCGGTTGTGTTTCCGTAACACCAGTGGCGAACAGTCCGCAAAGGCAGTAAGGAAACAGCTCCACTCACATTAGCCTGTGAAAGAACAACATGCTTGGGAGCAAACTTGACTAAGCAGATGAAAGGCTTAGACACTATGTTTATAAAACATTGGCAGAAGGAAATTAAGACCAAAATAAGGGAAAGACATCTCGGATTCATGGATGTGAGCACGATACTACCCAAAGCAGTATAGGGTTCAGGACACCCCCCTGAAAATTCCAGTGGCCTCCCCGCCCCTGCCCCCGCCAGAAATGAAAATGCTGATCTTGAAATTCATGCAGAATTGGAGAGGGCCCTGGGTAGCCAAAGTAGCCTTGAAACAGAAGAACAAAGTGGAAGACACAGTTCCCTGTCTCAGAATTGGCTTCAGAATTGCCGTGATCAGAGTGGTGTGGTACTGACGTAAGGACAGACATGGCGTTTAGAATTCCTACATCTTTGGCCCGTTGACTTTTTAATTCCAGCAGGATCAGCATGCCCTGTTAACGAAGTGCCAGGCGCGCAGTGTGGCGATTCGGCTCTGCATCCACCGCTCAGTGCTCACGCGGACGGTGTGCAGCTCCTCTGTTTCCCCATCCCCGACCCCTCTGGGAACCGTCGGTCTGTGCTCTAGACTTGACAGTCCGTTTCTGGGTTTCTCTTCTTTTTCCTTCACTCTTTTGTTTCTTCAGTTCCACATATGAGTGAAGTCATGCTTTGTCTTTCTCTGACCGACTTATTTTGCTTAGCGTAATATATTCAAGTTCTGTCCATGTGAAAGCAAATGTCGGTATCTCGTTCTTCTTTAGGACTGAGTGATATTATGTGTGTGTGTGTGTGAGAGAGAGTCACACCCGACTCTTCTTCATCCATTTCTCAGTTGGTGGGCAGTGGGGCTGCTTCCATAATTTGACTATTTATTTGAGAGAGCCCAAGCAGGGTAAGTGACAGGTAGAGGGAGAAGCAGGCTTCCTGCTGAGCAATGACCCCAGTGCAGGACTTGATCCCAGGACCTTGGGATCCTGACCCCAGCCAAAGGCAGACACTGAATGCACTGAGCCACCCAGTGCCAAAATTAAAAGCTTTTGTGCGTCACAATCACATCAAATCCCATCAAAGTGGAAAGAACTTACCAAATGGGAGAAAAGATTTGTAAAGCATGTAGATTAAAGGGTTGTTTAGGATATGTAAAGAACTACCAACTCGCCAAGAAGAAGATAAATAGCATTAAAAGTGAGCAGGGGACTCCAGTAGACATTTCCCCTAAGAAGATAAATGGCGAACACACAGGAGAAGACGCTCATTGTCATCAGGCACGTGCGGATCAAAACCACAATGAAGTACGATGTCACACCTGCTAAGAGGCTGTGAAATGAAGCAGAAGATAGCAAGTGTTGGCTGGGATATGGAGAAATTAGAACTCGCACACGCTCCTGGTGTGCTGTGAAGTGGTATAGCTGGTGTGGAAGGCCGTGGGGCGATTTCTGGAAAGGGTAAACGTGGCGTGACTGTACGGTCCAGCAGCTCCCCTTCTGGGTGTTCACCCGAAGACCTGAGAGCAAGACCTGGGCAGATACTAGTGTTTATTGGAGCCACTCACAGTCTGTAAGGAGTAGAACCATCCACGTGTCTGTCAGCATATACACATGCCACTGAACTGTACGCTAAAGATGGTTAAAATGGCAGGTTTTATGTTACTGCGCCATACTTTAAAAAATTAATATTCTATAGAAAAAACACTGAATTATACACTTCTAGTGATAAAACATACATGAATTATATCTCAATAAAAGTGTTAAGGGGTGGGGGTGCCTGCGTGGCTCCGTCATTAAGCATCTCCCTTTGGCTTGGGTCATGGTCCCAGGGTCTTGGAATCGAGCCTGCATCGTCCTCCCTGCTCGGCGGGAGCCTGCTTCTCCCTCTCCCCTCCCCTGCTTCTGTTCCCTCTGTCGCTGTGTCTGTGTCAAAAAATAAATAAAATCTTAAAAAACAAAAGTGTTAAAGGGTTAAACATTACTTCCCCATGTACATTTTGTTTTTTAAGCTAGTATTTTGTCAAATCCAGAAGTCAGGAAAGGTCTTGCTTTACTAGTATAGCTAATAAAACAATTGACATCTGCTTGTCATTGTCAGGAATCTTGATTGGTGTTTTACATGCTGTTATTTTCTGCTGTTGAACTAGTGTAATTTGCTTTAAATAAGGTCGGTTTTGGAGCAGAAGTGCTTTGTTTCTCAAGTTCTGCATGTTCTGGACTCGCTACATCTGGAAGCGAGACAGCAGCCGTGGTTCCGGGCTTTAGGGAACGCTGTTCTTTACTCGCGAGACTTAGTAGCCAGCCAGTTACTGTCATAGACTGCACTGGCTTCATTTCTCCTTTTATTTCTGTTTTTAACCTCAAGGCTCATTCAGGAATGTATCCAGTCCGTAGTGCTTATTGTGCACTTCATGGTACAAGTTGTTAAGGGCATAAAGTTTGAAATATGGCCTGCTGTTTAGAAACACTTCGGGTGATGCATATAAAATAATTATACAGCAGTCAGTAGCAACATGGCCTTAGTCGTAACTGTAGACTTTATATATGCAGGTTGTTGTAATAGAAGCGGAATATGACCTAATTGTAACTTTAACTTGATTATGACTAATAAGCAGATTAGAGTAAACGGATATCTTCTGTGAGATACTAACCAAATCCAGGCACATCAAGCACATGAAGGCTAGTATAGATTAGGACCTGACGGTTAGAAGGATATCGCATTTCATTAGAGAAGGAAGAACTCTCCAGGAAACCGTGCTAGGACAGTGGATCACTCTCTGGGATGCCCTTCTCTGTCTTCAGCTTCTGCCACAGTAAAAAGTAACTCCACAGTCTCCATGTGGCATGTCAGTAGTGACTGCAAATTTTCCCAAATTAAGGCCCAATGCCAAACCAGATCAAGAATCTCAGAAAATATCTAGTAGGATGGGTGCCCTCAAAACCGCAGTTTAGGCATATCATTCCAAATTGTGAAAATCAAAGATTAAAAAGAATCCTGAAGAAGCTCACATAGAACACTCACATTCTCAACCATAGAATACAATTTAATAAATATGAAAAGATTAGAAATAATAGTGTCTGTTCTGTTGTTAGACCACAGTGGAATCAAAATAGCAATAACAGACAGCTTGAAATCTCAGATACTTGGACATTAAACTACACATGGGTGGAAAAATCTTGAGAAAGTTTTTTAAAATCTGAATTAAATGAGAATTAAAATATCAAAGTTTGTAGAATACAGCAAAAGCAGTTCTTATAGGGACATGTATAACATTGCATCTATATATGAGAAAAGAAGAAAGATCTGAAATCAGTATTCCAAGCTTTCACCGTAGCCTGCAAGAAGAAATCAAATCCAAAGTAAACAAAAATAGAGCGGAAAAATGAAATTGTCAGTTGGAAGTAAATAGTAAAATGAAGTCAAAATCTAGTTATTTGAAAAGATCAATAAAACCAGCGAGTCTCTTGACAAGCTAACTTGAAAACAGATACAAATAACTAATATTGGAAGTGAAAAATGAGCAGGGAAAGGGGGAGGGGGGAAGAGGAGCTATCAGTACTGATCCTCTAGGCTGTGAAAGGATAATAAAGGAAAGTTATAAACATCTCTGAACCCACAGACTTGACAACTGAGATGAAATGGATCAATTCCTTGAAAGACATGATCTAGCAAAAGTTCTGCAAGAAGAAATAGTTTGTGTAGGCCTATGTAAAATAAATTGAATCAGTAATTAATAAAATTTCAAAAACAAAAAGCACCGGGCCCAGATGGGTTCACTGGTGAATTCGCCCAAACATTTATGGAAGAATTTATACCTGTTCTCCACAGTCTTTTAGAAGGTAGAAGCAGAAGGCATACTCTTCTGTGGGACCAGCAATACCCTAATACCAAACCAGACAAAGACATTGCAAGAAAAGAGATGGCCAGTATCTCTCATGTACATAAGTGTAAAAATCTGCAACAAAATATTAGGAAATCAAATCTAATATTGTATAAAAAGTATTATGCCCCGTAACTAAATGGGGTTTGTCTCAGGTTTGTGTGGTTGCTTCTGTATGTGGACATCAGTCAGTGTAATCCATCATACCAACAGGCTAAAGATATATCATGTCATTAATAGATGGGGAAAAAAAATTTGGCAAAACCCAACACCCGTTCATAATAAAAGCTAGCAAACTAGGAATAGAGAGGCATTTCCTCACCTTGATACAGTCTACTTACCTAAACCCTGTACGAACATCATCATACTTAATGATGTTTCCTGCTGAGATTGGGAACAAAGCAAGGATGTCTCCTCCTACCATCCCTTTCAACATTGGACAGGAAGTCCTAGGTAAAGCAATAAGACAAGAAAAGGAAATAAAAGTACACAGATTTGGAAGAGAGAAATAAAACTGTCTTCATTTACAGATGACATGATTACACAGAAAATCTGAAAGAATTGACCTGAAACTAATAATCGATGATAGCAAGGTCATATGACAAGAACATTAATATATAAAAGCCTATCACTTTCCTATGTACCAGCAACAAACAAGTTGAATTTCAAGTTAAAAACACATTATATTTGCATCATCACCCCCCAAATGGAATGTATAAATCTGACAAAATATGTATAAAGTCTATATGAGGAAAACAGCAAAATTCTGATGAAATGAATGGAGAGGGAACCCTTGTTCATGGGTAGGAAGACTTAATATTGGCAACATGTCAGTTCTTCCCAATTTGATCTATAGATTCCGTGCTATCACAGTAAAAATCCCAGGAAGTCATATTTTGGGTATCTACTAAGTGATTCTAAAATTAGTATGGAGGGACAAGAGATCCAGAATAGCTAATACAATATTGAAGGAGAAGAACAAATTTAGAGATTTCAAGACATACTGTAAAGCTATGTTAATTAAGATATGGTCGTATTGGTAATGTAGCAGACAAATGGATCAGGGGAACAGAAGAGCCTGGAAGTTGACCCACGTGAACATAGCCGATGATCTCTGGTAAAGGAGGAAGGCGGTATAATGGAGCAAAGGACATGTCTTCCTCAAGTGGCGCTAGGATGACTGTGCATCCACATGCAGAGAAATGCATCTAGACACAGACCTTACTCACTTTACCATAGTTAACTCAAAATGGATCATGGACCTACAATTTAAAATGCAAAACTGTGAAACTTCTGGAAAATAACGTAAGAGATGACCTACCTGTCCTTGAGTATGGCAGTGACTTTTTGGATACGACACCAAGACAAAACCCTGGAAAGTAATAATTGATCAGCTGGACTTGATTCAAATTAAAACCTTTTGTTCTGTGAAGGACAGTGTGAAGAGAATGGTAGGACCAGCCACATATTGGGAGAATATTTGTGAAAGACACGTCTGATGAATGACTGTTACACAAAATGGGCAACTCTTAAAACGCTAAGAAATTGGACCTGATTAAAAAGTGAACAACAAATTTGAACCGACAGCTCGCTGAGGGCGATGGGCAGGTGGAAGGTGAGTGCAAGAAGAGACGTTCGGTGCCCTGTATCCTCGGAGAGCTGCAGAGTGAAACCGCTGGTTTATTCCCACACCTGTGAGAACGGCGGGCGGCCAGAACGCGGGGCAGCACCCAGCCTGAGGAGAGTGGGGAATAGGAGGAGCTCAGTGCCGGCAGGAGTGCTGAATGGTGCCGCCACCTCGGGAGACGCGTTTCTCACAAAACTGCGTGTTCTGTGCGATCCAGCTGTTGCACTGCTTGTTAGTTAGCAAAGGACCGGAAAACGTACGCATAGAAACCTGTGTGGGGTCGTTGAGCGCAGCTTTATGCATAATGGCCCAAACATGGGAGCAACCTAGATGTCTTATAGTCAGTGAATGGGAAATAAACAGTGTTACGTCCATACGAAGGAGTGTTATTCAGCACTAAAAAGAAATGAGCTCTCACACCATGAAAAGACATGGAGGGAATCTTAAATGCATATTACTAAGTGAAAAGAGCCACTCTGAAAAGGCCACATGCATCCCGTATGGTTCCAACTGTAGGACATTCTGGAAAAGGCAGGATGATGGAGGCAGTAAAGAAACCCGTGGTTGCCGATGTCCTGGAGGGATGGATAGGAGGGACACGGGAGTTTTAGGACAGGGAAGTTACTCTGTGCGTTCCTTGGACGGTGCATCCTTGTCTTAATGCGTGTGTGAAAACCCATAGAGTTTACGGCAGCGGGAGTGAACCGTGAGGGAAACGGTGGTCTTTGGGGGAAAACAGTGGTGTGTCAGTGCAGGTTTGCTGATTGTGACAAATGTGATTTCTGGCTTGGGTTATTGATAACAGGGCAGGAGGCAGATGTGTGTGGACCTGGGACACTTTGTATCTCCTGCTGGATTTTGCTGTGAACTGAAAACTGATCTACAAAACAAAGCTGGTTAGTGTTACTACTTTTTAAATAGTTACTCTCAGATGGGTTAAGAAGTCAATATTAAAAATTAAAAAATAGGAAAATACACTCAAAATACACTTGAGTATTTTTCTGACCTGAATGTGGAAGGAATTCTAATCCGAAAAGTTATCATAAAAGAGTACATATTCACGAGGCGCCTGGGTGGCTCAGGGGGTTAAAGCCTCTGCCTTCGGCTCAGGTCATGATCCCAGGGTCCTGGGATCGAGCCTCACAGGCTCTCTGCTTGCTGGGGAGCCTGCTTCCTCCTCTCTCTCTGCCTGCCTCTCTGCCTGGTTGTGATTTCCCTCTGTCAAATAAATAAAATATTTAAAAAGAAAAGAATACATAGTCAGCTATATATCTGTATAATTTCATTTAATGTTTACTAAAGACAAAAGTATTTTAGGAATAACCTTAATATATAAATATGTTAATATATAAGTGGAAAAATGGTATGCATAGACTGTCAATAAAAGTAACTTAAAATTATAAGTAAAGTAAAAAATTTTAAAAATTAAAAAAATTAAATTTTAAAAATTAAAAAAAAAAAATTACGGGTAGACTTGAGTGCCTGGGTGGCTTAGTCGGTTAAGCATCTGCCTTCAACTCAGGTCATGTTCCTGGGGTCCTGGAGATCGAGTCCTGCATCGGGCTCCCTGCTCAGTGGGACGTCTGCTTCTCCTTCTTCCCTGTTCCTCCCCTCTGCTTGTGCTCTCGCTGTCAAATAAATAAATAAAAATATTAAAAAACAATTGCAAGTAGAATTTGGAAAAATTTCAACTTAACCTAAGTAATAAAGAAATGACATTATACGGTGAGATTAAATTTTAAATTCCATGTAATATTGGATGAAATTACAAAATTTACAAAACATATTTGTTGGTATAATAGTAAAACTTGAGCCCAACCCCACCAGCAGAGACACCAGAACATGCTTGATGCCGTGTGTCCTCCTGGGGGGTCCTCTTGGACTCTTCTCTGCCTCCCACTGTTTTAATCTCCTTCCTGTCATGTTTATCGCTTCCTACAACACGCGGTTTTCCCGTATGTGTATTTTTCTCCAAGTATTGCATTGTTCAGTTTTGCTTAATTTTTAATTCCCTGATTTGACTTTTTAAATTTTCTCCTCCAGTTCGTAGTGTTTGCAGGGTGTGAAGGAAGATACGTAGGTGGAGGGCTCGGGTTACGTCTGGGTTTGGAGGGTGGAGAGCGCCGGCGTCACCTGGGAGCTAGCCAAAAACCCGTTAGGATGGCTACTGCCAAAACCCAGACAATGACAAATACCGGTGAAAACGAGGAGAAATTAGAACCGTGTGCAGCAGCTGCTGTGGAGGAGAGTACGGCAAGTCTGAAAAGTGAGCCTTGTCGGGGTGCCTGGGTGGCTCAGTGGGTTAAAGCCTCTGCCCTCGGCTCGGGTCATGATCTCAGGGTCCTGGGATCGAGCTCCACATCGGGCTCTCTGCTCAGCGGGGAGCCTGCTTCCTCCTCTCTCTCTGCCTGCCTCTCTGCCTGCTTGTGATCTCTGTCTGTCCAATAAAATCTTAAAAAAAAGAAGGTGATGGCCTTTACGTGTACTTTGCCACAATAAGAGAAATTGCGGAAAAATCAGTGGAAAGGTTTTGGTTTTGTGTTTTTGTTTTTTAAACTATAAGCCTCTTGAGAATCACTTTCTGAAGGAGCTCCTCTCCTGAAGGAGCCAAAAAAAAAGATTGAGGAATGAGTTAAATCTCTCTCCAAGTCTTAGTGTTTTTTGTTTCTGTTTTTTTTTTTTAAATATCTTAGTCTTTGCTGTAACACAAACGAAGGCTTCCTCTGGGACTTGTTGTTCCCATAACAGCTGCAAATGTTGAATTTCATCATTTCGTATCAGAGCTTATCGTGTCCTAACCGCGAGGCCACCTTGAAAGGGATGATGAGGCCCATCCCGTCCTAGTTGAGTGGATAGATTCTCCTGAGGAATTTCTAGCTCTTTGCGCAAGGAGCTGCCGCCGTGAGAGGCCTGTCAGCCCGCGGTCGCTAGAACGTGGAGAGCTGAGTTCAGTCCGGGGGTGGGTGGGGAGCCGGTCGGAGGAGGAGCGGGGAAGGCAGAGAAGCGCTCAGGCACGGGCCGACAGGGCGGCTCCGAGGAGTCGGGTAGTAGCAGTGTCGGCGCCGGTGGGAGGCCTGCGGGGGGCTGGGGCCGGCCACGTCTGTGACGACCTGCACTGAGAGACTGTCTGTGCCACAGATCTGAGGAGCTCGTTTTCTAGGGTTTTCTTTTTATTGATAAACACCAAATCGCTGTCTTTTGATACCGAACCGCATTGCTCGTGTTTACCCGGCAGCCGAAGGACTCGCGTTGACTGGCTCAGTGCTGCGCTCCCGGGGCTCGAAGAGTGGCCGCCTGTCCCAGGCCCGTCAGAGCCATGCTCGGGAACGGGTGACTCTAGATGCGTAAGAAGGGAACATCCGCGTGGGGGTTTTAGACAGATCTTGTCCTGAGAGGTGAGGCTGGTTTTGCTGCTTTTGTAACGCGTCTCAGGCTTCGCTGTGCTCCGCTTACTTGGGCTTGCGTTCTTTGAAAGGCTCCCTTTGGGCTCCCGAGCATCTCCCTTACGATTTGCGTGTCTGTGGTGACACGGTTCAGATCCAGGTGGATCTGAAAAGTCTTCGGCTTTCATGGTACGTCTGCTTTCCTGAAGTGCGCATTACTTAAAATTCTTCAGTCTCCACTTTAACCGTCTCCAGCCGTCTGGTGACATCACTTCCAGAGTCCCTGTTCTTAGTGTCCCCGCTGCTCTTTCGGTGGTTCTGTTATATAAATACTTATACATACTCTTTAGGTCTTATTTTAAAATGTTCGCTTTGGTGTTGTATATTTTCTGTAGTTCTGAATAAATTAATTGTACGCGTCTGCACTTAGATCAGGCTGCGTTGCATGTCTCCGCGACACGATCACTGCCTGGCATGGACTGTGGCCCGTTGCAGGCGTCGTAGCCCTTCTGATCGCATCTTGGCTTCAAACAGCCAATATCTTTTAAAGAAATTAAGGAGATTCCTCTTAAATTTCCCCATATGCTTACCATTCTGCGGTGTTCCGTAAGCAGGAGGCGGTGTCCCGGGTGCGGACTCCCCCAGGACGCATTCAGGTGGCCTCGCCCGGCGCCTGCCGTGCAGCTGGGGGTTCTCGTGTCTGTCAGACTCTGCCTGCGCTGGGCTCTTGTCGGGCAAGGACGCGGGTCTTACATGGGTAAACCCTCCATCGTGGCGTTCCGTGCCTCACCCGGGGCAACGCGCGTGTGGTGGAGACGGGGCTTGGGGGGCATCTGCAGAACCCGGCGACTTGCACTACCGCCCTTCACCGTTCGATGTCATCCGTGATGGGCCGGACCTTCTCCCCGAGGCCTGGCCGCTCGGGTCGGTGGCTCCGGAGCAGGTGCACGGACAGCGGGCGTCTCTGTGCGTTGGAAGTCGCTTCTTTCCAAACACGCGTCCGTCAGCTCTAACGGTAGTTGCTGCATTTCGTTCTGTGTCCAAGTCTGTCCTGAACCAACTGATCGTCCGTAAGCTTTCTCAGAGGTCGAGCGCTGGCTGCACGCCTGGCCGTTCTGTCTCCGAGCGAACGCTGCGACGGTGACGAGAGCCGGGGAGGCCGTGGGGGCTGACGGTGCTGCCGCCAGGACTGCTCCTCTGAGAGGTGCCATGTTCCGCGGCGGCCGCTGCTCCGGGCTCGCGGGAAGAGCCTCTCGCTGAGCTCCGATGGAGGCTGCTGGCTTCACTGGGTCTGTCAGAGGGAGAGTGAGAACGGACTCGGCTGTGGAGGGGAAAGGGGAAGCGGAGACTTTTAGGGTCCGCCGGCTAGTCCTGGGACACAGGAGGGTGTCAAGAATGAGTGTCCTTCACTCATTCTCCTGCTCTGAAACATAGGAAGGGGCAGGTCAGGGAGGTTTGGGTTCACCTCTCGCCCGAGGGCTGCGCACACGAGCCTGTGTGATCGAGGGACCCGGCAGCTCGGCGTGCGATGACGGTCCCTCTGTGCCCGGTGGGGGCCCCGTGCACGAGAGCCTCTGTGGCAGCCCGGCCCGCCCGACACCCAGCGGGCAGCCGCGGCCCTCCTAGACCTGACGCAGCTGGTGGCTCTCCTCACTTCGCTCAGAATGTTGACATTTGAATGAAATAGCGATCCTGGTTCCGAGTAGGAAAGAGCAGCTGCCCCGGCCCGAGCCCATGCCCATTTCCGATGGTGTGGCCCCCACGTCCTCCTCTGGGCCCCTGGTTCCCAGCCTTTCATGCCTCGGTCAGAAACACAGTCTCCTCACTATTTGGAAAGAAAGAGAATGTGTTTGCATTTGTCAGTATGTCTACATAAACTTGAAATCCCAAACTTGGAGTGTGATACACTAAGAACCGCAGAATTGGGGCTTCGGTTCCATTCCCGGGGACCTGTGAGATCACAGTTACCCACAGCGCAGTGCCGAACCGTGAGAGTCTGCGTTGTTTGGCTTTCGAATGAAATGGGTGAATAGGGTGACCACGTGTCCTTCTTGGGGAGATGTTCATAACTCTTTGGCCTTAAAGTGTCATAAAGTGAATGACAATTTTTACAAAGTAGCTGGAAACGTAGACGGTAGACACAGAAGTTTGACGCACTCCGTCCTGCGTTAGCACCCGCCAGCGCTCAGGAGGCAGAGTCTTCTGCGTACGCCGAAGGTGGTTCCTCTTGTAATCCTTGCTTTCTTCCCCTTATGTTCTTGTGTCCTGCAGTCACAGAAGTGAACAGGTCATGGCACGTTTAACAAAAAGGCGACAGGCGGATACAAAAGCCATCCAGCACCTCTGGGCAGCCATTGAGATTATACGGAACCAGAAGCAAATCGCCAACATCGACCGTATTACAAAGTAAGTACATTTAAGAAGAAATGTCCTCATAAGGTTTCCTGTAAGATTTGGGGGGGGGGAGTGCCAAAATAACTTAATTATTATGCTCATCAACACATGACAAAATGGCACTTTTTGCTGGTATGCACTTGTCAGAAAAACAGACATAGATAGGCAGCTTGTGTTAAGATGTTTAATAAATACCGGAGACGTAAAATACCAGTGTGTACGGTTTATAGCAGCTTTTTAATAATTAAAGATTTTTTATTAAAAAGGCTTTGCATTTATTTCTCTGAGTATTCTGAAGGGAATAAAGCTAAATTCATCTCTTTATAAATGTTTGCATGATACGTTTTGGTAATTTAGATGGAATTTCTTTATTCTTTGTATAGCTTCCTTACATGCTGCCTGTGAAAACGGGAGACGTGATTTATGAGCCCCTTGAATGAAATGCTTATTTTGTCTTAATAAGTAACAGAATGGAGCGCCACGTATTTTTGTCTCTTACCTGCATTCTGTTAGAGCCGGCGCAGGCTGCTCACGGGGGGCGGGACGAGAGGGGTGCAGTGTGCGGTTCCTAGTCCGTGTTGGCCCTGTAAGCCTGGAGTTGGCCGTGCTCACCTCCTGCCCTGCAGGCCGAGAGAAGGAGAGTAGGTAACACTTAGGGGCAACAGGAGTAAAGTAAAGAGCACGTAATAAGTCAAATTAATATGTTTTTATGAAAAGCAAATAATTTGAGGATGTGTTACAAAGTGGAAGCTATAGTGAGGTCATACTGGCCTGAAAATATTTTTCCCAAACTTCAGGAACAAGAAGCTGTCAGTATTTTCCTGCGGCTGCAATTTTCTTGAAAATAAACCACAGTTTATGTACATTACAGTTACTCGTGGAAGAATGTGAGATCAGACGCTGCGCCTTGGATTTAATGTTTAACTTAGGGTCGCTGACCGACAGAGTAGTGTCTCCCTCTCCCAGCACTGTGGAGCTCCTGCCCGGGGCACTCACTAGTCCTTGGTGGCCGCGGTGGGGCAGACGACCGGCCGCGTGCGCACAGACGTCTGTCAGTGGGAGCACACGCCCTCGGGTATCCTGCACCCTGTCCCATCTTTGTCGGCACAGACTCAGGCCACCGAGGCTGGTTTTTCTCCATGCGTGAGGGTCCGTAGATCTGAAGGTGGTAGGAAGAAACGTATCCACCTACCAAAAAATCCATGTCTTACCAGTGTTGTCTAGAGATGAAAAGGAATAAGAAAATCGGAGGGTAAGTGTTGGCAGGAGTGGCGGTCCGGTCTCCCCCTTTCCGAGTGCCGCTCCTGCCTGTTCTGGGCGCCCGCCATGGCATCCATACTTTGGTCACAGCCTGCCTGTCCTTAGTTCCCCGTGTGGCCGTCGGCCCCCAGAGGGGCTGTGTGCATAGCCAGCTGGCCTGGGCCCAAGCATCTGGGCCACGCTGGTGTCCTTGTCACCCTGGCGGGAGCACGTTCAAAACACTGCTGCCCCCCCACGATGGGCAGTCAGGAGTCTGGTCTGTATTCTGAACAGGTGAATTCTTTCCCAGTCTCTGGTTAACTTAGATCAAGACGCTCTGCTCCGTTACAGCCGAGCCTGAACATCACTGTCCTCTCCTGTCACACCCGTGTGACATTCCTGCTGGCCCTGGCGCAGCTGCGGTAGGGAGGCACGTGTGCTCTCCAGGACCCTTCTCTACCGCGTCTGGTGAGAACGAAGGCTCCGCGGCTCCCCGCACACCCGCCCCCACCCTGTTGGGAAGCCCGGCAGACCCCACACACTGCAGTAACTTCTGTGTGACATTCAAGCTCTGCTTGGTTTGTTTCCCGCAAAAGTGCCGTTAAGGTCCCCATCAGTGGGAAGTTCTCATTCACCCCCGTGGTGGCTTCTTTTGCACTTTATGTGTTGAAGACGCGCGTTCATTGGCTCTGGCTGGTCGCATCTGGCGGTGGATTTGTTCCTCTGCATTTCGTGGGAGCGGATAGTTGCCCTCGAGGCTTGGGTGGGGCGAGACCGGTCACAGGTGCCCTGTCCTCCTACCGAGAGGCCGTGGTGCGGGTACCGCGCGTGGGCAGCTAGTCGTGTCGGCAGCGCCAGTAATTCATTAAGGATTGCCAGACTGTGGTGATCTAAGCTCATATTTCCGTTGTAAACTGGAATGCCTCTGTGCGGACCAGACTTGCCGTCACGTGCTCTCGGGCAGTCCTCTGCTGTGTTCACACCCGAAGGTGGAATAACAGACCCTTTCCCTCTTTCACCAGTTTTTAAAATAGCAACTTCTAATGGTAACCAGTTAGTTTTTTTAATGTCATTTGCAATTCAGGCATTTCAGTACTTTTGATATACTTCAGTCCATTTCTGACAAAATCCTGACTTATGCTCAGACGTTTTCTATCTTCACTGGTTGGAGCCTCTCTGTGTGGGCTCCTGAAGTGGGGCTCTGCTTTCTCACCCAACGGGGTTTTTCAGGCTCACCGCTTTTGCAGCCCACCCCAGACCTAGAACCTTTGATTTCTCCAAGGGGCTCTGGTTTCTGTCGAATAGAAATTGAGTCTCAGAAGCACGTCTGGCCCTCCGCATGCTCACTGCGGCTTGGTCTTTCCCGGCCTTCTCATGGGCAGAGAGTAAATAAATAAGTAAGAGAAAAAACGCCTTATGAATGCTTACTTTTACTTTTGGAATTTGTGGCTATTGGATTTTCTGTAACTCTTCTACCAAAAATCTTTATTTCTTTTCTTACGCAGTGAGGCGGTCATGAATCGTAGTTAGTTGTTGTATCCAACATTATTTGCCGAGCGGCTGGAGAGTAATGCACGGAGGCTGTAACCAGTCCTGTGTTTCCTGGAAGTGGTGTAGGGTGTCATCCCTGTTCTCGAACCGCTGGAGCGGGTCTAACCGGCCGAGGGGGGCGGGAACAGTTGCCCGGTGCGCTGTCTTCTCACAGCGAGCGTCGGTTCCCTCTGCGGTTGGTGTGTGTCTCACGGTCACGGGCAGCCCTTGGGGTCCAGAGTGCATTCTCCGGTCGATTTCTTTTTTATATTCCTTTCCCCCAGTTTTACTGAGATGTAAATGACATACGATACGGTGTGTACACAGGGTACAACATCGTGATTTTGTGCTTGTACCCACCGCGAAACAGTCACTTCATTCTGTCCCCTCGCATGGTCACACGTTTTGTTTCTGTGGTGAGAGGCCTCCTCCGTCAGCACCTTTCAGACACATCCGTTATTGTGAACAGGAGTCAGCATGCCGAACCCGACACGCCCGGGACGAATTTCTCTTACAACTGAAGTTTGTACCTTTTGCTCCCTTCCCCGTTTCACGCGCCGCTGGCCACCCCCAACCTGTTCTGCGAGTCTGGCGCTCGGTCTTTGTAGCTAACGCCTGTGAGAGGGTGCAGGGTCTGGGTGCTGCTGTCTGACCCACTCTGCTTAGCACAGTGCCCTCGGGATCCGTCACACCGGCCCAGGACGGTGGGATTTCCTCTCTCACGGCTGAGTCATTGCTGCGTGTGTGCACCACGTCGTCCTCACGCACGCTTCTGCCGGTGGGCACGTGGGCTGTTTCCACGCTGTGGCCGCGGTGACGCGTGCTGCCATGGACGTGGTGGGGCATGGACAGCTTTCTGCAATAGTGATTCACTTCTTTCGGATAAACACCCAGCAGCGGGATTGCTGGATGGTGCGGTCGTTCTGTTTTAGTGTTCGGAGTAGCCTCCACGCCCGCTTTCCGAGTGGCTGCACCGTCTGGGAGATCCGTGGTCAAGACCTCATGGGAACCGACCTTCGGGTTCTCGCCGGTGCGTCACAGGGGCTGCAGCCTTTGACTGCATCAGTTTGGACACAAAGTCCTTAGCTCGTCTGTTTTCTTTCTTTGGTGTGTTTATGTGTTCTGTGTGCCGTCTGTGGGCCTCTTGTGGTCGCCACGCACCCCAGGAAAGAGGCCTGCGTGTTTTTTACCAGTTTCTTTTAAGTTGCTCCCTGTTTTTAGAACAGAGTTTTGTTCTGTTCAAGAACGGTAACTAACAGAAACTTCTTGGGCGGGTTCTGTTATTTGGGGTGGAAAGTGCTTTCACCGGAGGCATCAGTCTGAAGTCAAAGTATGTATATGGTGTGGAGTTTGATTTGTAATGAGTGGTCAGGCTGTCCCTCTCATTTAAAGGTGCGTGTTTATAAACTGGCAGTTGATTATGTAAAATTCCGTAGTCCTCATTTGAGAGCTAAGTAGACACAAGTAAATTTGGGTATCTCAGTAAAAACATTTTACGTTTTTAGACACTGAAGTATGGTTTGTGATGCTAAATCATCATAAAACTGAAACCAGCAAGTCATTTTATGTTAAAAAACACAAGAGTCATTTGAGATGCAGGTAAGCACAGGCAAGATTTTATATAAAACAAATATTTACAACATTTTTGTGCTTAAGATCATGGTGTTAGCTCTTGTTTAAGTCGGGAACAAAGATTAAGAATCATAGGCAGGGACACCTGGGTGGCTCGGTTGGTGAAGCGTCTGCCTTCAGCTCAGGCCACGCATGATCCCGGGGTCCTGGGACGGAGCCCTGCGTCGGGATCCCTGCTCAGCGGGGAGCCTGCTTCACTCTCTCCCTCTGCCCCTCCCCTTGCTTGTGCTCTCTCTCTCTCAAATGAGTAAAATCTTTTAAAAATATATATATGACAGCAAAATCAGTAACAAATGAAATTTAAACTTTCAACCCCTAAGAGTTCCTATATTATTCATAATTCACTGTGTCATTTACAGTCACCTGTATTTCAGTATCCCATAAAGTAAGTCATGCATGTCACTCCTGTTCCGTCTTGAACACACACATGATCCTCACCTCCAACGTGGATAACCATCAGGCGGCGTTAGCGTTTTGTATTCTCAGCCATAGTCACGACAGAAATGCGATCTGTTGAAGCAGGTATGGATTTTATGTTCTTCTCTGCCGGGGTCACGGGCTGGTTTGTGCCGTTGCGAGGGGTCAGACGACTCTGTGCCAGCCGGACAGGGCGAGGGACCCTTTCTGTTTTCCTGCTGTCTCGGACACTTGGGACCGTGTGCTTCTGGAGTGATGTGCTCGATGCGTGTGGTTAGGCTGATGTGGGGCCGGAAGACTTCCCATTCCCGTGCGAGTTTCAGATCAGGGCATCAATTCATGACCTGTATCGCTTACTCTAGGGTCACACCCCAGGTGTAACTGTGCCCTCTGACCTCTTGTGATACGTTTGCAGTGACCGCGTCCTCCTGGAGTGCCGCCTGTCACTATAGACAGGTGCAAGCCCGCGCTGGGAGCCGTCCGAGTGCAGCGGACGTCTCGGGTTCCAGGAGGCACGCTCCATCTCTGTACTGGCTTGTCGAGGATTCACTCCATGAAACACCTAGAGCTGTGAAGTTACCATTTTGCTTTGTCTCTGTGTCATTTTCTTTCCTTTTTTTGGCGGACAACACAAAAATAAGGAGTGCTTTCCAAATTTGTGTGTGCTGCTTACAGGGGCCATGCTGATCTTCTGTGTGTCATTTGGTCTTAGCGTGTGCTGATAGAGCGAGCCCTGTGTGGATCCCCCTCCCTTGCCGGGCTTGCCGAAGAGGAGGGGGATGGCCATAGCCTGCTGAGTCTTTGGAAACAAGTTATTTTGGAAAACCAGCCATTAATATTATGCTGTGGATACAATCCCAAGAATTCTTCACAAAGTTACCAACTGCGTACCCATTTCAGTCTGTGATGATTTATTCTTTCTTATGTTGCTTCCATGGTAGCAGATTGCCAGACACACTTCACCACTGTTCACGCTAACTCACTTTATGTAATAACAGCCTTGCAGAAGTAACGGGTTCTGAACCGTAATATAGTACAGCTCCACAGTGAGCTTTCTCTTGCTGAATTCTCAGGGCACTCCTCCCGGCTTGGATTACTATCTAGCTGTTTTCATGTTTGACATTTCTCTGCAGCTCTGCAAAGCAGACATACGGACGAGGCACAGAAAAGCGTAACCACTGAAGAGTGAGCAAGTGTGATCGAGTCATAGGAGAGGCATCGCAGATGGCCCGGGGTTCTGCCCCACGTGCTGGTCTGTGCTGATGGGTACACTCCTGGCCGCGGTCAAGGGGTCGCTGGACATCAGGGAGCCGGGGAAGGCCTGCATTAGGGAGGATGGGTGGGATTCAGGCCTGTGAGAGTCAGAGCAGAGGGGCTGGAGGGCTTTTAGGGAAAGGAGATGAAGATGCAGAGAGCCAGACAGGGAGGGCCTCTGAGGCTAACCCTGAGATTTTTATCCTGGACCCAGAGAGCGATATTGAGTGCATTTGGAATATGGAAGTAGTGAGTGAAATACACTACTTTTCACACCGGGGGAGATGGAACAGGCCTCTTCAGGGTCTAGAGTGGGCCTACTCCCCGCCTTCTGGCCCGAGTCTGAACCCACCTCGTTCCCCGTCCGCACTAGCCACGGGGTCCTGTCTGGGCTTCCGGCCGCCCACACGTGTAGTCTCTGTTGTTTCCCATCACTGGTATCAGGGGCATTTTCCAGAACGCCATCTCATCAAACGCTGCCTGACCGAGAGCTTTCTCTGCTGCTCACAAAGCCTAAATTCCCGCCCATGGAATTACTAGCCGGGCCTGCCACTTCCCACCCAGGGTGCTGTGTCCCGGGGCCCCCAATCCGTGGTTGTCCTCACTCTGCCTGGGATGCTGACCCCCCAGACTCATCTGCCAGGCAGACCCCTCTTGAAGTCACGTCCCAAGGAGGTCGTTCCTAACCCGCTCAAGTGCATGTAAGCCTTACCCTTCTTTGGTATTTTTCTAGATTGTAGGTCTAATTCTTTTTTTTTAATAACATTTTATTTATATGTCAGAGACAGAGAGATTGAGAGAATGAACATAAGCAGGGGGAGTGACAGAGGGAGAAGCAGGATCCTTGCGGAGCAGTGAGGCCAAGGCAGGACGTGATCTCAGGACCCCGAGATCATGAACCTGGGCCAAAGGCAGAGGCTTGACTGACTGAGTGACCCAGGCGTCCCTCTCTGTATTCTTTCAAGACCCTGTTATTTCCCCATTGTGCACAAAGTGCAAATTCCTGCACGGGGCGTCTGTGTGAGGCCTCCTTCACAGTGGGCCCCGCGTGTCCTCCTTTTCATGCCCTGCAGCTCCCCGCTCCGACTTCCCTCTGACGACACTGGTCCCTTCGGCCTGAGCACTCTCTTGTTTTGATTATTTTGTATTTTTCCTTCATTAGTAGACAAAAATCTACCTTTTTTTTTTTTTAAGGATTTTATTTATTTATTTATTTGACAGAGATCACAACTAGGCAGAGAGGCAGGCAGAGAGAGAGGAGGAAGCAGGCTCCCCGCTGAGCAGAGAGCCCGATGTAGGGCTCGATCCCAGGACCCTGAGATCATGATTTGAGCCGAAGGCAGAGGCTTTACCCACGGACCTACCCAGGCGCCCCCAAAATATACTCTTTTAAGATTTGACCCCAGTATTCTGTCCTGTGAGGTACTTACTCGTTCCTCAGGAGAACCAGTCCCGTGCCCGTTGCTCCCGCGCAGGGTGACGTGTACAAAACGCACTTGTATTACCTGTTAGAGGATCTTATCCCCGAAACCATTTCTGCTTCCTTTGCTGATGGTGAGCACCTTGGGGTGAGGCATGCGTCGTTCCCCTGGGTCTGTGTGAAGCGCAGCTGGGCGAGGGGGCGGGGAC